>NC_089874.1:37514285-37837142 GCF_040182565.1 Anser cygnoides | reverse complement strand
GATTTTCTACAAGCTGGGGGAGGAGGGGACTTTGTTCAAGAAGGACATAGCTATCAGCACCTCGTGGCACAGCCACACCTTAAAAGAGCAAGGTTTCCAGACACTTTTTTCCCCCAACCAAAATGGGTATGTCCTGCAACCTTCTAAAACTCTACACTGAAGCGGGATTAAGGAGGTTTCCTGTCTCAGCTGTTGCTGATCTTTGCTGCTTTTGAGGACACGGCGCTTGTAAGCACGAGCTGGATGGCCTGCCTCAGCACCAGCAAAGGGATACAGGTTCACAGGAGTAGCTCTGTGCAGCGCTGCCGGGGGCTGACAGATTTTTCACACACCAGTATTTTTAATGCAGGTCTGAATATGATTAAGAAAAAATGTCTCCTACTGTCAACACAGTTGACAATGACCTAAGTAAACCCCATAAAAGGGTTTGTTTATTTTTTGAACAAGAATGGGCAGGTGTAGGAAGTCACAATGCAGTACCTCTACTTCTGTAAAACTACTACTTCAATATCTAGAACAGTGGAAGGGAGTGTGTTTACTCAGCAGCACAACAGTTCAGAAGTGTTTCAGAAGTTATGGCCTGAATTATTATTTATTATAAACTGATTGGGCACTGCTGTAAAATCAGTTCTCTACAACTGTGGAATTGGACACAGAGTCTTTTAAAAGGTGACTAGTACAACAAGTGTATAAAGTCAAAATATGCTGCTACCCATAAGAAATAAACAAATCATCCATAAACCAGAACAGTTAATTTCTTTAATATAAAATCACTTTTTTTCCAAAAGCAGCAGCACTGTATTACAGTTATATTACTGTTAAATTAAAAGAACACCATTATGATTGAAGACAGCTTCATTTATGAAGTAAAATCTCCCAAATAATTCAAAGTCCATTTTCTGTACATTTCACTATATCAAAATACGCTGAAAACAAATTATTTTCTGTTCACTACCACCATTTCTCAAAGAAAACACAGTTCCTAGGAACACCAACGTTGTACAGTAGTTTGGATATAGATTCTATCATTGGAGGTGGACCACAGATGTACCATAAAGTATCCTTAGATACATGTTTTTCTAGATCCTTTTCAGATATTCTTCCCTCTGATGAAAAAAAAAAGTAGGAAATGAGAACAGAGATATTTACTCATGTAGTAATATCAAAAAGAATCACTGGTTAGGGGCATTTTAACCACTCATTTCTTAAAAATGTCAGGCCCGGTTAAGGGTAATAGGTATCAAGTTTTGAGGCCTCCAAACCCATTTGTGCTTCTGGGAATCTAGATCAGTACTTCCAGCTTGGAATGCATGGGATATTAGTCACTGAACAGAAACATGGCTTACATACAACTAAAAATACCATATTAAGATGAAAAAAAATAGATAAGTATCTCTAAGACAAATACAACAGAAATGGAAACATGATGAAGTACCTCCTGCAAGTCATCTTATCCTTCATCAGTCCTGCCTTAAGCAAAGTAAGTACTAGTTTCTGGAATAAATTTTCAGTGGGAAATACCAGTATGAAGTTTAGATTCAATAGAGGTGGTTCAGTAGAAAAGCAAACAAACACTGCAAAAGTATAATTTTTCTCCAAAGCATAGTATGTACACTGAAATTACTTGGGGTTTAACTTGCATCTCATTTTAAATCTTTAACTTTAGAAATACGAAATTATGTATGTAAACATACGCTGGAACTAGTTACGTTAAACTTCATCTCCAAGGAGGCAATCAAACTTCGAAGTGGAGAAAGGGGCGCTGTGCAGTGCCATGTCGCTTACCTGTGACATACGGCTGAAGCTCCTCGCAGATCTGTGAGCTCTGCTGGGTAACGTGGAAACGACACGTGATCTTTCCAGGAAATGCATTCATCAAACCAAGAATATTTTTCTGTAATGTTAAACACACTTGCTTATACCACAGGCCATTAAATCAAAGCAGATGTACGCATACCGTCCCAGCGCACCAGTGATTATTAGTCAGTACCAGGACTCTTGCTTTTCAGCACTGAGGACTCAGCGGGCTCGACTTCAAAGGACTGATCTGCAGAAGTACACAGAGTTTCTATACCTGGAATCTGAATATACTACCAGCTATGTTATTAGAGCTTTTCTCCTTTTTTACAACAGGTTGTAATTTCTAAGATTTGAATCTAACAACCAGGTATGTCCTTTCCTGGTTTCTTCCACTTCCACATGGGTTTTCCATTTAAAAAAAAAAAAAAAAGAAAAAAAAACAACAGAAAAAAAAATCATGAAGCAAGTGTTTATCATCCCTCACTAATTTTTTAAGTCTCAGCTGCTTTATCTGGTAAAACTTCTAGGTCCTTTACTCTTTCTTTTCCCCCAAGTAAACCCAACTACTGTGTAATGTACTCACACTATTTTTACCAGAGTAGAAACTCTGATTTTGAGTTCGATAATTCACAACTGTGGTAGTTAGCACCACAAACCTAGTGGCTTTGGTTCAATAACAAACCAAACCAAAACAACAGAAACATACAAACAAAAAAACCCTGTCAGTCAGATGCTGTACTTAGTTCTGAAACTAAGACTAGTTTACTGTCTAGATTCTGTACCAACTGGGATTTTCACTGCTGGAATGGACACTGGAAATAATTTATATTCTGTGAATAGGTAAATTAGCTCATTTTGCTACGGGTTTCCTTACTAACTCGTTACTGCACTGAACAGACTGCCATGGACTGCTTAGCAAAAAAAAAAAAAAGCAGACATTTTATTCCATAGCAAACCTGTTTCTGATTCCCTACAAAGACGTGGAATACAGAGCAGCACGTAAGACACTGCTGTACCAGTACCTCTAATATTGTCCTGCTTTCACTGTTCTGAATGCAACTCTGAACTTCCACCCCCTTCATATGGAACCATGTACAATTTGATAGCACTTTTGAAACAAATCCTGTCCTGGTGAGTCCAAGTCCTAAGACCTAGCCAGAAGGCATGCCTAAGCAGTTTTAAGGCAGGACTTAACCTGCTGAAATAATCCTGCAGTCATTCACAGCACCTACTTGTACATCTACCACTCCATAAATTGAGAGACATGGAAAGTGGCAGGTATCACACACATGTGGCATACAACACCAAAATACTTTCCTGTGGTATCCTAGGGGAAGGGACAGGCTCTCTTTAACTGAATGAAGGAGAATTTGAACAGCTCAGCAGGATCTTTGCAGCCTGGTAAGTTAGTGAAGCAGGCAGCTGAGCCATATACACTTAAGGGAAAACACCTATCCCAGCATCCCAGCCACAATAAAGAAATAAGGATCACATTCAGTCCTAATGGAATGAGGAAAACCCAGCTGAATGGCACCCTGAAGCAGCAGTTAATATGCTGTCCTTTGTAGTTCTGTTCTAAGATTGACTGCTTCCACCATTTTAAAGAATGAGATCTTCAAAAGCAGTGCGTATAGCTGTGAAACCAGAGCACATCCCAAACCAGTGCTGAACCAGTTACCCTAGGCTGGCAGGGATGAAGGACCACACTGAATGTACGTTGCTGCAGGAAACAGGTCCTCCAAAACACCAGCAAAACCCTAGGAATTCCTCATGGCGATTTATATAGATGTATCTCACACAACATAAAGACTCCAGTGATCCTATTCCCTCAATCCTCTGCACAGACATAAAGAATTTTATTTAAGTGTTCTGGAGGGACATGAAAAACAAAGGGAAAAATCTATTTTAAGCATTGCAACATATCATTGTGTTCTCTTCTGTTCCAGAAGCTCTAATACAGCTCTGCTGTCATAACGCTACTGAACCGGAACCCAAGAAATGCTGGCTCCTGCGCTGAAAAATAGCGGGCAGGCTCAGAATAGAATGGGAGATTAGAAGGGCCAGATGGAAGAATAGATAGGTTCCAGTTTGTTATGCTGCTTCTAACAACAAACAAATGACTCTTCAAGAAAGCAAACATCTTCGGGTCTAGAAATAAGGTAGGAGTACAGAGGAAAAACTCATGATGGATCCTATGTACAATTTCAGGAGTCATCATAAATTTTCACCTTGATCTTGCAATCAAAAGCTTTCAATTCTTCAAAGAAACGTAAATCATTAGGGATGCTTCATTACAGAAGCTGTGCTAACATGACCATAAAACACTGTCAGTAACCCTTAATGGCTGAGTGTGTGATAACTGATCTTAAACTGCTAAGTAAATGCTGACGAAGTACTGCTAGAAGCAATTTTATGAGAACTGCTTATAAAATCCTTCATTCAAACACCCAATAACAACTACCGTCTTATCAACAAAGGTTCCCTATGAGTTTGGAAAGCGTTTCCTTTTGATATAATTACTCTTGCTAGTCTTTACATTCAATACAATCTGTTCTGCAATTATGTGGTTATGCTATCACAATGTATAGCATAATTCATACTATTAGTGTGTATATACACAGATACGTTACCGTACGTAGAATCTCTGGTATACTGGGATGCTCTTACAAGATTATAGCACGCTGTGGACATGAAGGGCTAATCAATTGATCGGGAAGTCAATGAAAATAGGTATATCCAACAGCATCCGACATTTGTACACTGGTGTGAGTAATTAAAACGCACGTGGGATTTGAGGCAGGAAGTGATTTGGCCTCTGTACGGTGTCCTACACAGAGGAGTTCTCTGTAATTTGGCAACAGAATGATACACACACTAATAGCTGAATATCCGAGTTCTAATTTTTTTTAGTTATTTACCTTAAATAAGAGTTCCTTTGTATTTTTTGCACTATAGTACAGCTTCACCGTTCCCATTTTGTATGCATTTCCTTTACCCTCTCGGTATCCATGAAGATCTGCTACATGCAGCAGTATAGAAAACAATGGGTTAATTCCAACACCTCCTGCTATCAGCACTAGTTTTACAGGGGAGTCACCAGGCTGAGGATCAAAGAAGAAATCACCTCCCACTCGCAGAGCCACTTCTGAGTCAAGAGTACACTAGGATGGAAAAGAAGATATTTAATTTCAAAACTAAAAGCAAAGGCTGAAATCATTCTCGCACCTCAACGTCACAAGACTTGCTGAACTTCAGCTTTTTATTCTTATTGACCAATGAGGGAAAAATAAGGTATTTTAAAATAAATGCAGTTTCCATTTATCTGAAGTCATCTATTACACAGTGTCTCTAGAGATCTAGTTGTACTTTCAGAAGTTTCAGTCTTCTGCTGAGGCAGGATGGTGACTCCCCCTTCCCACCCACGTAAGAGACGAAGAGGAATGATTCACCTGATGGTTTTTCAACAGCAGTATTTGGCTGTGAAAACCCGACGTTAACATGCAAGGATCACAATTATACTCAATCCCAGTCTCATGTCAAAAAAGGCCTTGCTGTGAGGCCTCACAGCAAGTCAGAATGAGTTGCACAGACTCAAGGTTTTTCATAGACTCAAGGTTGTTTCTAATAAGAAACAACCCAGAAGTGATGTCAGTATCCACAAGAACATCTCCTGCTGGACCACTTCTGCATTTGCAGCTTCAGTGTTGCAGAAGAAGAAAAAGGGGGAAAATCTCTGTACAGAAAAAAACAATTTCTTACAGAAGTTTGCCAAAGCATGTTTTTTGTTGCTGTTGCTTGTTTTGATACATGGGAAACTAAAGTACAATAAATAAAACGTGGGTAAGTATCTTCTTGGTAAACTGGTAGTGCTTCTCTGTAAGAAGAGTGAGAATGCAGTACAGAGGAGCCAGGTGAGTTCTCCCACATCTCTCTGTAAGTTAACCAACAGCAGCAGAAAACAGAACTCATTTCAGACAGTATACAGGGTTTTAAAAATAAAAAGGAGAGGTAAGCAAAACAAGGGAGGAAAAAAGAGAGAAAAAGAAAAGTTGAAACATTAGAAGTTAATCGTTTACAGAAAAAAGCACTTCCTCCCAAGAAATTGGGTATGATATTCTTTGTGGAAATAAGCATTTTTAGAGTGCAACAATCTCATTCCTGTCTGATCTAAAATGCCTTAGAGAAGTGAGGCAATGCATTACACACGCATTGTTCTAAAATAAAAGGCTATATTTTCCAAAAGCTATAAGGTACACTGTACTAAAATTATTGATTTTATATACAGAAATATTAAAAATTAAATACCTCTGAATCTGTACTGGTCCCATGACATCTTTTACCCTGAGATATTAACTTCCCTTATAAATAACTTTTCAACAATTAAGTACCAGATTTTTTTTCGCCCTATATACAACCTTTTCAAACTCTAGGTTGCTAGATTGTTTTTTGTTTTTTTTTTTTTCTTCTTTCCTAAGGAAAAAGCATGCACTTTTGTTTAGGTAGAACAGTCAATAGACACCCTGCAGGTTTTTCTTCAGCATCACATGTGAACTAGCTTACTTTTTCACTGAAGATTTTCCTATAAATTCAACCAGAAAATTCATCAGCAGCAAACTGAATTATGACATCAAAAATCCTAAAAGAGAGTCTTCAGAGACTGGCTATTATGGACTTAGGCTCTCGTTCTCTTTAAAGAGCATTACCAAAACAACAGGCAATTCTCTTTTAACTATTACGTGGTCTTGCTGGCATGCCCACTACACTTTCTACACAACACCTCAAAAAGGTTATTTTGTGTAAGTTCCAGTGGAGATAAGTTGATATGGCACCAACTGAAATATTGTGGATGGGCTAGTACTAGATTAAGTATTAGATAAGCATCACTTTGGATATTTTCAATTCTAGTAAAGTTGCATTAATCTTTACTGTATATGTTGTACAAGGAACACTGCTGCGGTATTTGTAAACCTGAAAGAATCTGTCAATTTAAATCCTGCGGCCACATTTAAGCAATTTAAATACCAGACAGGAAATAGCAAATAGGACAGCGCATAGTAAAGAACACTGTGAAAAGCACAGAAGTTGGTAAGAATGATCATCAATGAAACAGGATCAGCAGCAGAGATAGTACTGTTCTTACTAAACAGGGTAAACAGATGGACAAAACATTGCAGGAGGCCAGTGTCAGACCTTACGTTTAATATAGGAAACAAATCAAGTCTTAGATTATGTCAATATTACAAAAATACTGCATATTTAAAAGAATACTATGCAAATTCTGGATTTCAGTGCATGAATTGCAAAGGACCAAGAACATTTAGATGAAGATTGCAATATCACTAAGCCCACCAAGCACAAGTTGACTAAAAAGATCACAATAACTAA
Organism: Anser cygnoides; assembly: GCF_040182565.1. Lineage (NCBI taxonomy): Eukaryota > Metazoa > Chordata > Aves > Anseriformes > Anatidae > Anser > Anser cygnoides. The sequence continues at coordinate 37,829,957 of NC_089874.1, read as the reverse complement.
ATTACCGTATCAGTATCCTATTTCAGTTTCTCACTGAATAAAGGTTTTAACATTTATATGGTATTAAAAATGCTCAAACAAGTCAACAGGAGTTTTGCAGTCAATATAGAAAGTAGTCTAACACCCCCACCCTCCCTGACTGAGAAAAGAAAATGAAAAACTAATGCTAAAGCTCACAATCAACAACTAATCTCATTTACCTCAGTGTGAATCCAGTGAGCAGGAGGATGAGCAGTGTACTTAACTGCCAGCTCTAATATTCCTTCTCGTTCCAACAGACCAGGACTTGAACACATTGAGAATCCCCCAACTACAGATACTCCAGGAATAAAGAAATCAACCCTAAAAATTGATGAGAACCAAAAGTTAAAACAAGCAAACAAACAAAACCAAAACATGGAAAACAGTAGGCAAAACAAAATTGCTGGCTTTATTTCTATTACCCAACCTTTACAAAAACATCTTCACTTCCACAACATAACTTTTCCAATAAGTAGACTTAATCTTGACTAACATCATTTTCTTAGATTTATTGTCATCTAGAAACACATCATCATCATTATTATACCAGCAGGTCTTTAAACTGTTCTGCCTTGAGCATTAGATGCAATGTCTTGCAACAGACTAGAATTATAACTGTTTAAATAAATTATTTGCATATTAAAACAAAGCAAAAACACAATATGGCCTGACAGAGTAGCTTAAATCCTGCTCTTTTCAATGCCTTTGTTGCTCTCTTCAATTTTGAAACAAAGGAAGGGTGGGAAACTCACTTGGGGGAAATTTGGGGGTTTTGAATAAACACTTTTCTTTGGAAGATGAAATATTCGAATTAAAAAAAAAAAAATTCTTTATGTAAAAAGTCAGTTACTAGAATAAGCAGCTTTGCTTTACCTGTTGAGCTGCAGTGCCCTCTGGTGGCAGATATCTTTTTCTATATGGTAGAAATTGGGGCTGAAATAAGTTAACTACAATTTCCTTTAAGCAAAAGTAAACCATGCATCAGTTGTTTCTACACATGAGCAGGTAACATATGGCCAACCTTTTGCAACACCAGCAATTAGATAATATGGAAGGCGAGTCATTATTACGTGCGAGCTGTAATTCATTTTCATAAACGTAAGGCTTCCATGCTCAAATAGCATCTGAAAAAGTTTTACGTCAGTGTGTGAACTAACATTTAAACTCCTCCGTGTTGCCAAATCTTTAAATACTTCAATTTTCTACAGCACATAACAATATCCCTGTATTTCAAAATAAAACCAATGTTCAAAGCCAACTGTGCTGCTCCGCTTAGGGAACAGCCGCACTGGTAAGCAATGCCAAGTACTTCATAATGATTATGCAATTCAAGCCTCAGTTGAGCTGGCTCAGTATTAGTTAAATGGGAACGCAACATGAAATGTAGACCAGTTTCCACTGCATGTTGTCTTTAAACAGAAAGGCTGTATTCTGCATGGAGACTTTAGAATCTTGAGGGAGGTGAGATGCACTCTGAATGGTTTACTACTGGATAAAAAACATTGCCTGGTTGCTCCCTACAAAATTTCAGCCTTTGAAGAAAAATATTCTCTTTCTCTTGCAGTATGCGCAAAGTGCATAGTGCACAGTAGTACAGTGAAAGACTTTTCTACTTTATGCTTATAAACTTGATGGCTTATAGAAATATCTGACTGCACATGAAAGGTCAACAAACAACAAAACTTGAGAAGGCTGGCTGATCTGTAAAAATCGGTCATTTCGCTTATTTCGCTGTCCTCAGCTTCTGCAGCCCCACTAACTGGGGCTCAGCATCCCTGGCAGTAAGGATTGAGAGATGAGGAAGGATGATTCTCGTGTTGCAGCGCGTATCATATCAAAGAACACCTCAATAAGCTACTAAAGCTCTTTACCACCCTCTGGTGGAAAATAATCTCACTATTTAGATTAACGAAATGAATAAGAAATGACATTTATGCTGTAAAGTAACAATTTACATTCAAGTTATAATGTTCTCCTTGACCTATAAAGGGAGGAATTCTTCATGCCTGGTGGAGAAACTTAGATACAAAAGCAAACGTTGCTGTAAAGCCTAAACTGAATGTAGTTCTTCCCTTCTATAGTACTAATGCAGGTGTATTTTTCCTTCTATGTATTTCTTTCCCAGTTACATCATGATGAAAGATTTCAGCGCCTAGGATACTATAATTTGTGGACTAGCTTGTATGTCTGATGACATGTCTCAGCTGTGCATAGGGAGTGTAAGAGGACAGAGGAAATACTATCTGTGACAGCTTAAGTGAAAGGAATTGTAGAGAAAAGAGAAAAAAACCACAGTGTTACAGCCTCATAAAAAGGAGAGGCACAAAAAGATGTAACTCAGAGAAGACCTTACGGCTGTTTTTCATTTCCTTCATTTTACAGGCTACCTAGGCCAAGTGTTTAAGAAAAGAACAACCATTAGCAGTTACTAACGGTTGCTGGAGATTAGAAACACAACCATAAAGCTACTTGTTGTAGGTTATTTGTAACACACACATACCTCAACGTGTGTTTTAGGAAATCTAAACAGATAACAGAACAAGTCTTTTCGTTATTACTTGAAGTCAGATGAAGACCAACATCTACCAGCATGCTTGAAAAACAAATTAAGCTTTGCTTCTGAAAAACTGGGTGATTAAAACACTTTCAAAAATACCTATATTTTTTAGTGATAATCTTTGGCTGTAACATCTATAGCGAATTCTAACAAGCTAGCCTTTTCTACTCAGGAAATTGTGGTCTGGTATTTTGTATGGCTCATCAAAAAACGTTACCACAGTAAACTTGTTGTATCCCTTACAATAGCATTAGAACACTTTAAAGGAAGAAGAAAATGAAAAAGAGTAATTATAATTAAAGCTTTCAGTTTTCAGCAGGATAATTGCTGCAGCATTTTTGGAGGGTAAATGCACTTTCTGAGTACTGGCAAGCAAGAATTTAATATGAGTCACTGCACATGTGCAAAAACTGCAGCAAATTACTCCACAAATACAAATTATTGCAATCAACATCTTGTGTTCTGGTTCTAAATTTAAAAGCCAGCATATTAACACTACAAGAGTAACATATGCTGTTAATACCCTCACAGCTATACTTTGATTCCAGCAAAACCATTTTCAGATGGCCTAAGCCAATAAAAAGTTTAAGAACCATTTAAATGACCAATGCCAAAAGCAACTACTCATAATTTTAAATTAAGAGAGAAAAACATTGATGGAGCGAAAGCATTTTTAATAAGAAAGGAAGACAAACATGAAAATCCAGCGTGTTCTGGGGGGGGAGAACAACAAAAGCACTGTAAGGTTGCTTAAACAAGCAGCCAATTTTAAAGACTTAATAATTCACCATTATTTTCAAGTTTGCAGATACGTAGTTCTGTATGAAACTGACTTAACAGGCTCTTCCTTTCAAAGAGGAAGCTTTGGGGGGAGGGAGAATAAAAGATAACAGGCAATTCTGGTTTAATTATACAGTTAAAACCAAAAAATAAATAACTTGCAAAGCAGCAGCAGTCCCTGCTCCACTGTAAGAATGACCAGTAAATACAAGCTGTAAAGACAACTTGCAGAATAAAGTGCAGGGTACTTCAAAGGCAGTTGGAGTCAGCGATCTTTGGGAGTCCCTTCCAACTGAACAATTCGATTCTGAAGTTCTCTTGTAGAAATCTTGTAGCACTTATAAACCAGAGAAAAATACTGAAACGATCAGACTGAACATTTGAAATTAATATTAGCATATTTAATAATGGCTTTTTAAAAAATACCAGCACTTTCTCAGCCCTGAATAATAAAACATCCTCTTATATAAACTACTACATTTTTCCAAGGCACAATTATCAGAGGCCATTTACCATTTTGTTATAGTGGACTTCTGCGAGTAATTTTCCCCTTAAATATCGGAAAATCTTACCACTGTCCTGCTTTGAACGTAAAATCTTTATTTGCAATAGCCAGACGGAGTCTTTTGACTGTCTCCGATTCATTGGTGATTCCACACACTTTGGCCTGTGAAATTACCTACCAAAAGGAAAGTAAGTCACTGCGTTATGTAAACAGCATCTTCAGGGAAAGTACTTAAGGATCTGTAGGGGAGATATCTATCACTTCCCATTACCCGCAATATTTAATTACCTAAAGCACCAACATTTTTTCACTGCGGTAGGGAACCAAGAAGACAGTGGCCTACAGAGTGAACAGAGAAACGGTTTCCTACTTACAGACCACCACGTCTGTCACTTTTGTCAGGCTTCATCTAAGACTGTGTATCAACTTGTTTTACTTCAGCTAAAGAGAAGCAGCTGCCAACTACCACTTTTCAGATTCTCTTGACACCTGCACAAAGCAAACACTCCCCTATCTTTCCAGCAACGAAATAAAAAGATCTCTGATGTGAAGACTGACAAAGGAAACTTGCAAAATTATCAGCTGCTATTGAAGTCACTGGCAGAATTTGGGATCTGCATCTAGTTTTACCGAAGTAATTGAATGCCTTGCATTACTGCATTTACACACCTACCCATTTGACCACGTGTGTCACCTGCACACACAGGGAAACTGAGACACAAGCGTTCATTACTGGTCTATGTAGGAGTTTTTATTTTGCAACAAGATGGGGGGGGATGCAAAAGTCACAGCTATTTATCTGATACCACTTCTAAGGAGTTAGAAACCAACCAAACAAACCCAACAACAAAAACCAAATACAAATGATGAAAAATAGTACTTTTCTAAATGAAAGGCAAATCTAGCAACAGAATCACATGGGGAGGACTGCCCCACATAACTTTAGACTCTTTGATGTCCGTAAATACAACACAGATTATCATCCCTTCCCTGTCCCTCCTCTTTGGGTATTTTGACTTATAATTATCAAATTTTTACCTCTAAAACAAAAGTTGTACCCTACATAGTTTCTAAACAGGCCAATATGCATAACTCTATTAGAAAAAGCTAAAGCCACATTATTAAATACTAGTAACGCCACCACAACTTTATCATTTCTTATTTGTGTAAGACTAAATAGCAGAGGAAAAGGAAAAGGAGGAAAAGGAAAAGGAGGAAAAGGAAAAGGAGGAAAAGGAGGAAAAGGAAAAGGAGGAAAAAGAGAAAAAGGAAAAGAAACTATGCTAATTTAAAACACATGGCAGGAAATTAATTTCTTTGTAAAGCAACATCTGAACACATCCGCTGTCCCACAAAACAGCAGGACATTTGCCAATTTAAAATAAAGTAGCATACGTTTCTTTTCCACATTAACAGATAGCATTAAATGGGAAAAGTGATCATTCTACATTAACAAGCCAAAATGTCAAATACATGACTTAAATGGCTGTTTTAACGGAGGAACTGTAAGTGCAGGAAATGGACTTTGTTTGGATCTTCTTTCTTCCCTTCTTTACTCTTGTGTACACTCCCTAATTTGTTCTTTGGTCAATACATCTGACAGGGCACTGGAAACATACTTCATAATCAGGATGAAGTTATTACAAAAATGAAATTTGCCAGGGTGACCAAGGATGTTCAGCCAGTATTTCGGCCCATCGCAAGTGTATCCGATCAGCCCTGAGCAAGGCTGCAGTAAGAGAGGAAGACCCTAGACTTTGCCGTTGTATTTCAAGAAAGTGTCAGGCACTTTTTCTTGCCCTTGCCCTTCACATTACCACACTTCAGCAGGTGATAGTGTGGCATGTACGCTAATGCAACGCAGACCTATAATTCTTTCATCTTTCTAAAGGATTGCGATGGCCAAATAAGGCAATACAGGCTGCAAGAAGCAAACTGCTGATTACACGGAATTTCAAACCAAGTGGAGGATTTAAAATAAACTTATTTTAAAGTGGTCAAAAGAAAAGTAACCAAATATAAATCAAGCATTTTTTAAAGAAGAAACAACATAATCCTTTAACATGCTGAGAATTTGTGTTAGCAGAACTGAGCCCTGCTCTTCCACCCTAGCCATACAGCTTCCTTCTTGCCCTCAGACCTTACACAGTTCTCCGCACCACTGCAGAGCTCCCAGCTCCTGAGTATCCACTTATTCCACTTATTTTCCAGCTACCCAGCTTTTGCTTTCACCACAAAAAGTAAGCAAGGCAAGCAATCAGAAATATACAAGATAAAAACGTGGTTGTAAAACTGCAATCCGTCTTTCCATGTCTGAAGCAAACAAGAACATGCATCCATCTACACCTGTCTACACAGTCACTCCATCCGTGTGCTGAGTTAATTCAGCATAAATCGGACCCACTAGAGCAGCTGTATGTGGATGGGACGGGATTTTTCCCACTTTACTTTCAAAAAGTACTCTCATTCTCTGGAAGAGCCTAAGAAAAATTCAGAATTGTTTCACTAGAGAAACATTTTTGAGAACTGCAGTCATATTCTCAAAATATTTAAAATTTCAGAACACCTACTTAGCTAATTGCAGAAAGGAAATACCCGAGGAAAGGAAGGAAATACAAGACTATGTTCCCCTCTGAACATTAGGAAAAAACGTGCAAAACTGTATCCAGAATAAGCATTTCTGGACTGCGATGGAGAACAATGCCCAATCTTCCTTGAACCTGTGAATTTAAGCACATACAAACCAAGATCTGTTTTACAACAAACAACTCTCCCTCCAAGACACCTACACCTCTATCCTTCTTCTCATGGTATAAAATTACACTTTCCACATTTTTTGTTAATCTCAAATTTGGATCACAGTTGTGGAAATCCATAAAAATCTGAGACACAGATGTATAAATGGTGGACAGGGGTGTGCTTTCATTACCTATCATAGTCCATACTTGATTAGAATTCAATTAAATTTCTTGTCTAACATGAAGTAAACAATTGTGTATTGACAATTTTTTCTTCCTCCTTACATTTCATCCATTCACCACAAAATCCACCTGTTTTACAACAGTATCAAATATGAAAAATGAGGGGAAAAAAAGTGAAATGTACTCTAGTAGAAGAGAAAAGGAATCCTGAGAATCAAAACCAATTATCCAGTTTCTTCACACGAGACAAAAAAAGTTACTAACATCCCAAAGAACAGAACACTAACCTCCTGGCGAAAATTGCTTGCTGTTCTCTCTAGATGATCCATTTTCCTTTTTGATTTTAATGTGCTGTAACAAAAAGCAAACAAATTGTCATTTTGACAACTGTGCTACTGTCCCTCACTGATAGGAATTTCTGTTAGTACAATGATTTGCCTGTGTAATCCAGCCTACACTTCAGATGACGTAAGTCTAAGCAAGAATTAAATGGAAAAACATAATCAGGAGCTAGCTAAGTATTTACAGGTCTGTAATAACTTGTCAGACTTATTTTGAAGTGTTATCGTGACGTTCTCCTTAAAAAAAAAAAAAAGCGTTTGTAGATGGATAACCTACCCATTCACTGTGCAGTAACAAAAAGCAGAGTGCCTCAACACCGTCAGCGCAGAATGAGCAGGACAAATTCTGCCAGCACCTCTCAGGAACTGAGGAATCGTCACACCCATGTAAATAGTGGCATGAGCCATGATGGCCGGGCTGTCTTCAGAATCTCCAGCTCCTGAAAAATCCATATAAATATTTATTAAGTAAAATACCCGCTGTTTGGCACTGCTCATTCTCACCCTTTACTTCCATGAAACCAGGAAGGCCAAAGCTCAGCTGGAGCTAAAATTAGCAACAGACGTACAAGGCAGCAAGAAGGAATTTTAGAAATATGAAAGTATAATAAAGAAGTGAAACTATGCATCCACGAATAGAACAGAAAGACAGCCTAGTCGCAAATGATGCATAAAATGATGAAGTCCCCCTGTTTTCACCTCTGTCCTCACACGCAGAGCCTGCCGCCAGACCTCTCCCTGTACCACGAGTGTTTGGGAAGGAGGACAGGTAAAAGCGGGGCAGCGACAGTTTTAGGGACTGCTTAAAGAAGCTGGATGTACCCAAATGCACAAAGCCCGACAGGATACAAGGGCACTATGAGACACAGTAGCCATGCTTGTGAGGCCCCTGTCTACCATCTGTGAGAGGCCACAGTTATCAGGGCAAGTCCTCACCTGACTAGAAAGACAGGCGCGCAGCCATCTTTAAGAAGCAAGAAGCAGTGTCCGTGTCCAGTCAGTACCACCCGTGTCACCGGAAAAATGCTCAGGGCCTGCCCTTTTGGAACCTGCGTGAAAGCCGGGAAAGCAATCAGGGCGGTTCAACGGGGATTTACCGAGGGCAAACCGTGTTTGACAACGCTGGCCGTCTCCTTGCGATGACGCGTGTGGTCGTGCAATAAGGGACGGCAGTGGACGCAACGTGCTTTGACTTCCCTGGGGTTTCTGACACCGCCTCCCACACCACAGGCATTAGGAAGCTGAGGCCAGACAAAGGGGCTGCTGGAGCGGCTGAAAAGTGGCTGGGCGCAGACGGGAAGGCTTGGTGGCCACTTGATGTTTGTCACCTTCATTGAGAGCTTGGCTGACGGTGACGGAACGTACCGCCGGCAAACCTGTGGGTGTGGGGGGTATTAAGTCACAGGGCCGGCCGGCCTGCTGAACGGGACGGCGTCCCTTCCAGGGGACGCTGAGAAACTGCAGGACTGGACGACAGAAACACAATGAACTGAAGCGTGAAGGCCTGCACCTGGGGCCGGCCTAATCCCGCGCTGGCACCGGCCCTGCTCCAAGCAGGACTTTGACCAGATGACACCCAGCAGTCCCTCCTGGCCAGCGTATCTGTCATTCCAAGTGCTCACACAGTATTTGTGTTTGAAAAAAAGATTGGACAAACACTGAATATGTATTACCTTTTCCCAGACAGAATTTATTTTCTAATAGACATTTATAAACATTAAATAAAACCATTTATGGGTTAAAAACACGTACATGCCCCCTATTTTCTGGAACGGTTAAGGGGCTGATGTAGAAATACATATGTCAACGCAGCAAATCATACACCCTACAAAATACTTACACCTCTAAACAGTTAAACGGGTAGAAGAGACTTCCACGCACTCCTGTGGAGACACAGGGTGCATTTCAGAACTGTGTACCAAAATGGAGCTTTGACAGAGAAATATGAGCTGACGCACAATTTTCAAAACATCAGAAATATCCTTCACTCATCAAGTGTAGGAAAAGGTTCACAGTGAGCCAAAAGATATTTCTCATTGCTTGTAAATCTGCCTTTGTTTTTCCTAAAATGGATTAACATAATTCTCTACCATATTATCCTCACCTCGCAAGTTATCATACTGGTTCTATGAAGCTGTCCCTTGCTTCTTTTACTTCAATTTAAATCCCCTTTTCCCGCATTCTTTTAAAGCATATAATTTATTTTCAAACTGTTTGTTTTTCCCTTTGAATCCTTTTAAATGGCAATGATCCAGCTTGTTTAACTAATCAGGCCTATACGCTGGGCTTTCACAAGCAGCTGCACTGGCTGGTCACTCGGTAATTTGTCCTGTTTGTAATCTTGTACAAATGGGAGGCAGAGCTTTCGTAAATGAGGCTGCTCAGAAACGGAATACATTTACTGTAACTGCTTAAAATGCCCACTTCAAGCGTAAGAAATACTTCCTGTCCGTAATTTGTGATAGCCTTTTAGCATTTAATTACACAGCAGCTTGTGACTTTTCAAAGTGGAATTGTTAAAAACTCTTCCACCACCAGCAGGCAAAATTGCGGTAAAAAGTTTTTGCCACAGCACATACTGAGTACTTTACTGAACAAAATACTTCCGTACCGTCTACGTGCAAATGTGGAAAAGGTATTGGTAACATGTACTACCATTCTTTAAGTAGTCTATTGAGACAACGTACACATCTTATGAAGAAATCACACCCCTCACTCGAGATCAGCACGTTCAGTTTGTAAACCCTGCTCAGAAAGCACCGAGTTACTCAAATTCACGAGATCAGCTTATGATCTAGAGTTGTTCAGATACTGCAGCTTGCTCACATTCATCTGCATCTCCCGTTTTAGGCTTCCACCTGCTTTTTGATTCCTGTTTTCGAGCTTTTCACTCTATCACATCAATTAATTAAAAGTGAAGTTTGAAAGAGGACATTTTTATGTAAGCAGTTTATTCCAATACCTGTGACTGTAACTAAATCATCACACCAAGAAGTCCAATGTTTTGCTTTGGAGGCCAAGGACTGAGAATGAAGGTTAAATCATTTTTTTCTTCTTTAAAGCATCTTGCACCCTTCAAAACCTCTTCTGGGATTGCTACCAACCATGGCGACACCTGCTGGCCAAACAAGTGGCCTAACTTTAAAATCCAGTAGAAAGACTCTCAGCTGCTTAATTTACGCACTTGGCTTAACTTAATCATTGTGCTGCTAGCGTTGGCAGGCCATTAAAGCTAGCCTCATTTTGAGAGCTGCTCATTCAGGATATAAATATGTGCAGTTCTACGCATAAAAAAAAAAAATGATAATAAATAAATAAAAGAGTGAGACTGCCCTAAATCACTGACTCTTGAGCTCTCCCAGTGCGGACCCCACTGGACCTGGATGATACCATCATCAATCACCTCCCAACGCTGCAAACCCCAATAAAATCGGTTTGTAGTTTTCGCTCCGCAGCTAACGAACTCCAGAACCTCTCACGACGAGTCCTGGCTGTGCCCTGTGCCCCGCTCCGAGCCCTGCCCTCACAGACCGGGACCAGCCCGTCCCCCGGCTGTGACCCCCGCACCCTTCCCGGCTCTGTCCGTGCCCTGAGAGAAGACTCAGGACGAGCCCGCAGCCCCGCGGGGAGCCTCCCCTCAGACCCCTTGACCGTTAAAGACCGTTACCGGCCGTTACCTGCCCAACGGCCGCGCGCGCGCGCGCGCCCCCCCCCAACAGCCGCCCCCCGCCCGCCCGCGCCGCAGCCCTGCCCTACCCGGCACCGCGTCACGTGACGGGAGGGGAGGGAGAGAAGGGAGGGGGGCAGGCGGGCTCTGCGCATGCGCCGTCGCTCCCCTTCCGCCCGGTCGCGTCCCGCCCGTTCCGGCCCGGCGCCATCATGGCGGTGTTCCACGACGAGGTGGAGATCGAGGATTTTGAGTACGACGCGGAGAGCGGCACGTACAGCTACCCCTGCCCCTGCGGGGACCGCTTCCTCATCACACGGGTAACGGGGGCTGAGGGGGGCCCTTGGGGCTGAGGGGGAGGGGGTGGCCCCCCCGTGAGGTGAGGTGAGGGGGGGGGTCCCCCCCGCTGTCAGGTGAGGGGGAGTCCTTGGGTGAGGGGAGGCCGCTGACTGAGCGTTTCTTGGGTCTGTTTCAGGAGGACCTGGAGAACGGCGAGGATGTGGCCACCTGCCCCAGCTGCTCCCTCATCCTGCGTGTCATCTACGACCAGGTGGGTGCGGGAGGGCAGCCTGCGCCTCCACGCGTCGTCCGGTGCTACCTCAGTCAAGTGGGGTTGGGGTTTGCTGCGGGCTTTTAAAAGACCCCGGTAAGCGTGGGGTGAGGCTGGCAGGGAGCCAGCTGAAGCGTCCCTTCCGTTGTGACTCCGTCTCCTGCCTCATTTTCTTTTCTGGTGCCCGCCTGCTGCTGTGTCTGAGCTTTACATCATGCCTGCTGTGGGTGAACATGGGGTGAAACGCGGGCAAAACAGTCTCAGAGATGTTAAGATGTCTGTGACTCCAGCAGCACGGTCTTCTAATCTACTTTTCATAAGTAGTAGGCATGCTACAGCTTTCATCTTTTGGGAGACAATTTCATGCCGCTTATATCTAGACCAGAAAGCAAAATGGTGATCTGATGTCTTTTGTGGGAGAGGAGATCCAAAAATAATGAAATCCAACTAAAACTCTGCTTTCTGTCTCTAGGAACAGTTCATGCGTGATGAAGTCATTGCAGAACCTGTGACAAACAAGGAACTGATTAAGTGCTGACGAATGCATCATGAACTGTTGCTGCTTTAGGATAAAAAATTATGGGAGTGACAACTTTGGGAAGAGATGTGGTGCTCTGCCTGGAAGTTCTTGCTGCTGTGAGAAATGAGTGCAATAAGTGGCTGTCGTAATGACACAAATAAGAATTTTGTGGGACATGAACGGTTTTATTCTAAAATGTTACACATTTTAAGAAATTAATAGTTGGGTTACATATTCTGGAAGACTTGGAATATGATCCTGATTGACTTCAAATCAATATTCAGAAGTGTGCAGAGTTGTCCTACAGCGACAGTACAGTTGGATATGGTAGAGAGCAGTGAGCATATATGAGGGCAAAATGGCACAGACAGACAAAATGTTGGGAGACAAAACGTGAAGGTGTGTGGGGCATCGTGCCATATAGAATTACTGTGTTGGTGCAGCTCGGTGTCACCTAGTGGACGCTCATGCTTCCAGCCTGTGCTGAGTTTTGGAAGAGCAGGAGGCCCAGAACCACTGCTGCTGGTAAATTGTTTTCGCTACTGCAAGCGCAAAGAAGGCGCAGTACGTGGATTGAAGCAGATTTGTTTGATAAATTGCAGTTGCTTAGAAACAGCTTTGGTAGCTGTATTAACTGGAAATCTGAAATAACAATACACTTTTGTTCCGTGAAATGAAACAGGAGGAGTCCAAGTCTTCTACCCCTCAAAGCTGGTAATGTGGAAATGGACTTGAACTCAAAAACAGATGTTAATATACCCATATTTTCTCAGTGATTTGACTGTTGCAGCAAATATGAAATAGGCTGCAGTTCTCTGTCTCATTTATAGTAGTGCACTTCCTGAATTTTTTGGTCTCGCTTTGCCAAGGTTCTGTCACTTCCTGGATAAGAGATGCCCACAGTTCGCTTGATTTATTAATAAAAAGGAATCTTAAGATAGAAAAGAATTGGAAGAATATACTTTGAAGTACCTTGATTCCAAGATTACTACTTGTATTACAGGCCACTGCGTATAAGTATTTATTGAAAATAACGATCATTCATATGTTTTGTTGGATTTGACATCGTGAATTTTGGGGGAAAAGATTTGTGCAGCGTTTATATAATTACTTCACTCCAGGCACTAGAGATAAACAAGTCTTACTAATATCTTTCTTTTAATTATTTTTGTTCTTACAACGTTCTGTGAATGTTGGAAATGAACATTCTAGTTATTTAAAAACAAACAAACCCTACGCCCTTCAGCTAGAAGTTTTGAAGGCACCGTGCACAACCCGAAGTGTTTTTATGCCGAAACCAGCAGGTGGCACTCGTGTCACTTACATACCTGTGCTTCAGAAAATGCTGTGGTAACTGGTTAGCTATTTCTTAGCAAATATTTATTTTGACTGTTATTTAAATAAAGATTCTTGAAATTGCACCGGTGGTTATAATGAGCTGTTGCTTATTCTGTCTGTGCTCCAGCCAGAATGGTTTCTGAAGGTGTTGAGTTGCTGCTGCTGCGGTGCTTGTGATACTGAAATCTCCTCAGGTTAGCTAAAAAAAGTGGTTAAGTTGTCAGTCTAGCAATAGATGCTGCAAAGGAAATCTACAGGAACCCCATTTAAGTTCCTGTTATACTGCATAAATATCAGTTGTTTGTTTTATTTCCCTCAAGTCTTATAAATAAAACCATGTAGGGTAGGTTTAAAAAGGAACCCCAGGGAATGTATACTCGGAAGCAATTATCTTGAACCAAAGTGATTCATGTGGGATATCTGAATGTGCAAGCATTTTACAGAATTAATTTGACCAGATTTCAGGGGGGGTTGTTCTTTTTTTAATAAAGGTAAGGCATTGTCATGAAGATACGTTTTTTTTGAAACTTAAGTGGAAAATTATTTATATTCCATATGGTTGAATTCCTACATGGTTGTAAAAAAAAAAAAAGTGTTTATCAGCTGCATCTTGTTTGGATTGCATTTATTTATTAATGCCAGTTATGTATGCACTATGGTTATGTTAGTTAGTACGTATCAATGCTTCAGTCAGCTATTCATTTGGTTTCCTTTTTTCCTTTTCCAGAGCTTTTTAGTAGGATAACAAAAGCACAATATCGTGTCTGACTTTGTCAGAAAAGGATGCATTCACATTTGCCTGCAGAAATTGCTTTCAACTTGGTTTCATTGCAATGCCTTACAGAACTTGAGAGAACGGTTGCTGTCCTGGGGGAGGAGGGAGGGGAGAGACAAAGCAGCAAGGATGGATGAGCTCTCTCCCCACTTTGTTGCCTTTTGGGAGTCTGAGAAAGATGTTTAGAAAGTGTTGAGCTGTTTCATTGCTTTCCAGCCCTCTCTGCAGAACAGAAGGGAGTTCTTTAGCGACGGAGCGGAGCCTTGATAAAAGCTCAGTGATGGTAACAAGGTGCCCATTTTTGTGTTTCCTTACTGGTAAGAAGCTTTTGACTCCAGTGATAGCAGACAGCTTTTTAAGAATTCTCCCATGCTGTGTAAGTCCGAAGCACCAGGCAGGGCGATCTGAGTAACCCATCGGCAATGTTCCTTTCTTGGAATTCAGTCACAAGACTTCCTCATACCACCGTGGGCTCTTGCCCAGTGTGTAGGCCCCTCATCCATCCCTTGCGTGCTGCATGTTCTTGGAAACCAATGGCTCACTTGTCTTCTCAAAAGACAGCTGTGTGGGACACAAAGAAGTCTTTGGCTTCCTGGTTGTGTCCGACGAGTAGATCGGTTATGTAATTGATTAGGTCCTTGACTCTGCACGGAGGAGTCTCGTACTTGATAAAGAACAGTATTGTGTGAGCGTTGATGTAGACACTACTGGAGTAAGTCGTGCTTACTGGGGGTTAGAGGGGGTGGAAAAACTTGTGATCAGTTTCAGATGGCCAAGCTCTGAAGTCGCTAATGCCGTTAGCGCTGTTACACACCGCTAAACTCCCATGTAATATTGAAAACAAGCAGTACACTGTTGCCACAATTTTAAAGGAAGAAATGGGAAATAATTTGCTCTTTGTTAAGCTGAAAAGGCTCTGCTCCTCCAGACAGTCAGGTTCTTGTTTGCATTTCAAAGAAACTAGCTGAGAAGGTCATGTACTGCTAACTCATTGTGCCTGTGTATCAGGCATACATGATTAGTTCTGAATAGCTGCTCTGGCAGGCTGTGACAAAGACCCTGGACCTCTAAGAGCTGAGGTCTGGAGGTCGCCAATTACAGCTCTTGCACTTGCTCCCTGTGCCTGTGTGGCAGGGAAGTCGTCGTGACCTGAAGGGCTGTCAGGCAAATACCTTGTCATTCCTTCCTTCCCTCATAATTTTTAATTTTGCTTCTCAGCACCACCGAAAAAACTCATCTCCTTTGCAGAACATCCTGTGAATAAAGATTGTAGATTGTGTAGACCAGCTGGTCCGTCTACCAAGAGGCAGATTCTGGTTAGTTTCAAATAAACCTTCAACATATAAGTTAAAGTGAGCTGACAGCTGTGTGTTGTCACTGAGAAAAGTAGTTTCCCCATATCCCATTTCCATCCCTCCTGCATTTCGGTTTAACATTCAGATCAACCTTGACTACAGGGAGAGGTATTTGTTTCGCTGAAAACTTAGCGAAGTGTTTTCATCAGGGTACTTAAAGTAGTAACAAATGTTGGCCGTGAGTTTCTTGTGGATTCCTTTCTCTGTACGTTTAGTTAGGATGTAGCTTTGATTCTGCTTCATGGTAACTTAAAATGCTAATTTCTTCATGTCTCTCTGTGGTAGCCATGGCACAGAGGAGACAGGGAGGATCCGGAGGACCCTGTGTAACCCTGGGGATGCTGAAACTGATCAAAGCTTTTGAGTGACGGCGGCAGCAGCTGAAAGAAGCTGTGCCAAGCTGGAAAACAGCTTTCAGTGTCACCTGCTGTCAGGGAGGAAATGGGTCAAAAGGGACTAAGGAAGAGGGTAAATGTTTAAGACCTGTCATCACTCCTTCCTATCCCTTTACAGCCCCATTTCGGGCTGTTTGCGTATCAGGTCAGCTCTTCACAAATCTTGGCAGCTCACCCGCCTGGCGTAGGCTTCTCACCACGTCATGGAAAGTCGTTGCTGTGCCATGAACCCTGACACTGAGCACTCAGAGCAAAGAGTGGATGGCTCTGGAGGCACGAGGTGGTGTGCAGAGGCCAGCTGCCCCATCCAGCAGTGCCGTCATGCAGCCGGCAGGCAGTGACTGTAGCTACTGTAAGGATTCGCTCTGGAAAAAAACAAAAATACAAAGAAAAACCCTGAACAGCAAATGTGTATCATCTGCTTTAGGTTATGTGCCGTGCCATGGAAATCTAGCTCTTACACCAGGTAAAGCAGAAAGTAGAGTTCTTTTGAGCTGTACCTGTGGGTTTTTTCCTGAGCCAAAAGCTTGATTGTGCTGTCCACCAGTATACTGAGGGAGGCCTGGCCCTCTGAACTCTCCTTGTTTCTTGTTTTCCATCCTCATTCTTGGCTTTCTTTTACTTTCCTTACTATAGAGAGGGAAGAAGCTCTGCTAGTGTAAGATGATGTAAGGGAATGATTCAGAATGTACGTGGTAGTGGTGTTGGCAGCTGTGCAATTGAGAAGTAAAATTTTGGGACCCTCAAAGTCTCATAAAGACTTGTCAGGGGGTCACTGACTTGTCAAGGTCATTGTTGTGAAACATGTCTGAACAGCAGCTAGACTGATCTATGAGTGTGATAATCTTCTGTCTGCTTTCTTCCTTCTAGTGGAAAAGTAATCCAATGTGGATTCACAGGGCACCAATTTATTCATGAGTATTTGCCCTATATACGTTGTTAACTAAGCATCTTCTCTGTGCTTTCAGTTGTGGGGCGATTCATACAGTGTAACTTGCAGTCTTCTCTGACTCAATTCCATGACACTTTTTCAGTTAGGTCATTGACGTTGCTGAAACCAAGCTTTACAGGGGCCCGACTCACAGATTTCTAAATTGTAAGTTAGGCTTAAAATCGTGGTTTTAAAAATGTATTTTAAACTAATTCTCAATTATTGGAGCTTTTAGGGATCGTGTTTTCATTTTGCTACTGTGATTTCCCTTTTTGTTGTTGTGTGGTGATGATTTTTTAATTCGAAGTCAAAGTGAAGGTTCTTGCCCTGCTGTTTGAGTGCAGAAGCTGTTCCTTTCGGGAAGGCTCCAGCTATCACGCGTCTCAGGGTGAAATCAACAGGAGCTGGCAACGTGCTATCCCGTAAGTCATTCCTGTGGTGCCCTCTTCAGGCTCTTTCTGTTCCCTTGGCAAATGATTTTGCTTTGGCCTCACAAATGCTGGACAAGTTGGTAAACAACTGTTGACATGTGCCTTGTTTGAAGTAAAAGTTATGCCAGCCCAGTAGCTGTCTAAATAGCTGCAGTGTTTCTGAGCTTGATGTAGTCCTACGGTGTTTAGTCCTACATCTGTAGGACTAGTGTGTAGTCTTAACAGTATTTACACACAATGCAAGTTTGCTGATGTAATCTTAGAGAGTGTGAAATAGTTGTTATTTCTAGGAAAATAAAATACATTTATCAGGGAGGATTTTTTTTTTTTTTAAGTACGTTGAAATAGTTACTGCCTAACTGTTCTCATTTCTTCAGATCTCTGAGCATGGGCCTGTTGCTGGGTCTGTCTGGGGAAATTCTGTACCCGTGCAAAGCCGATGCAATCATCTTATGGCACTTACTGTATCTCTCAGACAGTGGTGAGCTCCAACAGTACACTGCGGCAAAAGTTTATCATTTTGTATCACTCCATAACAGATTAGAACTGATATTGTGGCTTGTGGCAGATTTTAAGATTAAAGTTTGATTTAATTAAATATAGAGGGGAAAAAAAGTAGATAAAATATGAGCCCTACGTTATCCTTTTTTTTTTTTCACATAATGATGGAATACTCTTGGCTTTGCTTTTGTATCATGCAGAGGCTTCTGTAACCGCCAGTGCATTGCGCTGGTGTTATCACACTGGTGGATTCTGGTGTACATCCCGTAGCCTGGTAAAGAGGATCAGACTTGGAATTTAAATGTAAAATCAGTCTGGAGGCAGAGATACAGACAAACCACCCGTCGGAGTGCCATTTCAGAGCCAACGAAGAAAACTTGTGTCCCAGGGGGTGAGATGAAGTGTGGTATCAGCAGAAGTGGCTGTCCCAGATCAGAGCATGGGGCTGCCTAGCCTGGTGTCCAGCCGCAGCACTGCCCTCCAGCTGAGGAAGAGCCTAAAAAAGAGCAGGGCAAGCATTTGGGGATGCTTCCCCACAACACTACCACGCAGTTCGTAAGTTATGGGCTTCTTGAGACTGATGCACTAGGGGCACAGTCTCATAAATAAGTATATATTTCCATAAGCTTAGCTAATCACTTGCTGAATTTGGGTCACAATCTATAACCCAGGGCATCCCATGAAAAGGAGTTACACGGTGTTAGTACACTGTTAGGAGGGCTGTCTCCTTTTGTTTGTTTTGAACCCGTTGCTTGCTGGTTCATTTGAAGACCCTTTTTGGATAGGAAGGGACCTTTCTGTGCCCTATTCTCTCTATCCTGTTGATGACTGTTCAGGAATTTTTATCATCTCCCTTCAGTCACTTCTTCTCTGAGCCTGTAACGTCCTTGTCTGCTCAGCCGCTCTCCACACAGGAGCTGTTCCATGCCTTTGATTGTACCTTGCTGCCCTTCTCTGAACCTTGTCCAGCTCTCCCAAGTCATTTTTGAGAGGAGGGGAGGTAGGTGCATCGTGCATACATTGGCATAATGGTACTTGGTCTCTGCTCTGTTCTCCATTTTACAAAATACTTCACATTTGATAGGCTTTTTTGGACACTTGCCAAGCACTGGGCTGATGTCGTCTTAGAACTGCTGTTTAATTAAGGCCTTTTAGAATCTCAGCTCCGAGTAGCTATGACCTTCTCCTACATAACCTTGTTGGTGGCTCAGGCAGGTTTTAGAAGAAAGCCAGGTGATCTGGGTCAGGTACCATCAGCTCAGACGGCCTTCCTGCTCCAGCTGGGGTGCCCTTCTGCTGCAGTCTCCTCACGGCAGCTGATGAAGGGGTGCAAGCTCCATGCATTCTGGTAGGACTGTTTCAGGCTGGTTAATGCTCCTCTCCTCCAACATTTAGCTGACTTTTATTTGTTTAATTTTGTAATTTGTTTACTTCCTTTCCATGTGCTTTTTAATTAAACATATTGCATTTCTTACACGGCTTCGTCTCTTTCTTCAAAGCCACATCTGTGTGCCTTTTGTACTTCCCAGTCTTTGCTGCAGTGACTTTCCTGATGGGTATCTGAACTTTGCAGGCAATAAAGCCCTTGACTGGAGCTGATGGTGTGTTTTAGGGTGAGATATCTTTTAAAGTTGAATACACTGTATTTACTTTAATCAAAGGAATGTGGATACTGCCCAAGATGTACATTTAAAACAGTGTCCTTTTTGAAAGGGTGAATAATTTTTTCCATTTGAAGGTACTCTTACCTTGTGACTTTATTTTTTAATGCTGGCCTGGAAAAAAAAAAAGTCTTATCATGAATAAATAACAAATGTCGGATGTCATGGAGTGAATAATTCTTGCTTTCCTTTTGAAGAAGGGGTTAATTGTAACTCAGTCTGTCTCGTCTGGCAGAACTACTCAAGATAAAGCTCTTTCTTGGAAGAATACCCTTAGGAAGTTAGTGACCTAGAATGAGCTTAGCATAGGATTGCCTTTTAGCCTGAACTGTGATATTCGCTGCTGCGATCTCTATACACAGATAGTTTTTGACAGGCTTTGCACACAGCCCGGGGTCAGAGCCTGCAGGCTTTCCTTGGGCGAGTAAAAGCTGCGGAAGGGGGAGCTCAGTCCGTTCGCTGTTGAGACAACCAGCAAAATTCCCAAACCCTGGGGTGGGGCACAGGGGGGCACTTAGAGGCAAGTGCAGGCCCTTGTTACGGGGCGGTGAAAAGGGCATG
Source organism: Anser cygnoides (assembly GCF_040182565.1). NCBI lineage: Eukaryota > Metazoa > Chordata > Aves > Anseriformes > Anatidae > Anser > Anser cygnoides. The sequence continues at coordinate 37,810,147 of NC_089874.1, read as the reverse complement.
GGAAGCAGCAGAGCATCTCCCTGCCAGAGATGGTTCCTGAAGTTCAAGCACCGCTGTTAACTGGCACCAAGGCAGTGTTTTCGATGTCCTCTGACATAAGGCACAAGGAGAGCAGGTGGTGGCACACCAAGCTGGCACCCTGCGTCGGGCATCACAGTGTGTCCGTGGCCCTGCTCCTACGCCTCCGCCGCAAACTGCCTGGCCATGCAGGGATGAGACGGTGTTGTGGAGGAAAGGGTGAGCAGGAAGGTGGCTGGTACGTAAGTCAGTAACACGTGGACTCTGTACACACACGGAGGGTGCGTGGCAGTGGGACAGCGTGTGGGGATGTGCCCCTATATCAGGGCCCCCCTCCTCCTGCTTGCACGAGGAAGGATTTTCTCCCCACCCCAGCTGCGTGTTCCAGGCGCTGATCTCAGAACTTGTTCCCTGCTCAGCAGCAAATAACCTCGAGGTTTGGGCTGCGTGGCTATCCCTGGGGCATAGAACAAACAGGGGTGATGTACAGAAGATGTGCAGTGAGAGAATTTAATCTAATCCCTATAAAACAATCTGATCCTTGCAATTTTTTTCCCCCTCCTTATAGTTTTTTATGACTCTGGGATTTTCCAAACTGAAGGCGAATTCAAATAAATCAGCAACCGGAGAGAACGTCAACCAACCCCAGTCAAACTTCAGTGTTTCAGACTAGTAGACCCCTTCTCGAGATACTCCGCATAGCAGGATTTGATTGTGCTTTCTCGGCCAGAGAATTTCTGTCAGTACCTCTGCCAAATGACAGCTCTGAGGAAGGGAGGATTTGATAGCGTTCCAGGTTCAGCCAGCCTCTCCATTCAGAGACAGCGATTGCTGGTCCCACACAGATTGCAGCAAGGCCACCCAGACGTCGAGTTTCCATTGAGGAAGGCCAAGTTCCCCACACTCTTTTTATTTTTGCAACTGTAGCAGGGCCGTGTCCTTGGTTTCTTTCCATGCCAAATAAAGCGTCTGCACATTTTGTCTAGTTCGTTTTTGTACAGTTAAGGCGTTTGTCCCGGGAACACCTGCAAAAATAGAGTTCTGAAGAGACAGATCCATCGCTGACAGGTTAATCAACCTGAGGAGCAAGAAATTATCGTATTAGATCTGTAAACACAATTGCAGGTTGCCTTGCAAGGGCAGCTTGTGGAGATGAAAGCGGCTGGGGATATCGTGAGCTGTAGGCACACAGACAGCTCATGTAAAATGCGTTCTGAAGAATGCTCTGGGGCGGATCCTGCCATTCAGCACAGCGGAGTAAAGCTAGAGTAACCCGGGCTGCTTCGGTGATGTTACTCCAGCTCTACTCCACTGTACAGAAGAGCAGAATTTAAATGAATTACCCATGAATGGAGAATAAAGGGCATGTACGGTAAATAATACATTTCTGGGTTTTCTGCCCTTCACGGCTGTCTTTCATAAACATTTCAGGCTGCAGCTGATTTCTGCTTCGCTGGGTCAGCCAGAAGCTCAGGCTGGGCAAGTGCGTTTCAGCGTCAGTTGTGTTTGAGGCTCTTAGGGCTTGGGGTGAGGCAGAAGCACAGAAAACTGATTTCTAAGAGGGAGACTGTCCTGACCGGTGCCCTGTTTGAAGTACCACAGGGCACTTTCTGTGACCGTGCATGGTCAGGCGTGGTGTCTCTTTTATTTATCTCTTGCTGAACTGAGAAATAGGGAAGAGAGAGGGGAAGGAGTATTAAAGTCATAAAAATTAGGCCTGTGCAAAAGTGTCAACTGAGACGTTTCAGCATTTAGGAAGCGAATAATTTAATTCTGAAGAAGTCAATTTAAAATATTCCAGTAGTTCTCACCCGGCGCGGTCCCTCCGTGCAGGCTGGCACTTGACATCAATCTGTGAGGAGTTTGGGTTCCTCCAAAGCTTCATTTTTTGGAGGACTTTGAGTGATGAGGCTGGTTTCTCTTTTTTGTACATCACTGCTGAACTCTTTGTGTTACTCTGTGTCATTCAGCAGCTATTACAGTCCTGTCGAGACGTGAGGTACCTGATTAGAATCAGCCTCCGTCGCGATAACTCACTCCATTAGGTCGGGATTTTGGCCCCACCGCTGGATGCCCTCGAACCCACCCCTGCTGTGTCCCACGCTCGGTGCAGCACCACCCGAGGAGCAAAATGCCTTCCTCAGGTTTGCAAGAGCTCCGTCCGTGCCTGCAGGCACAGTGAGCGCGAAGGAACCCTCTTCAGAAAATCTGAAACTAAGCAGTTTTAATACTCTCTTTTCTTAATGAGCTGACTGCCATATTTTAAACTGTCAAGTGTGTTTCATCTACGTGACATTCTGCTTACTTTTGCTCCTCCTCGCAATGTCCAGGTCTCTACCACGCAGGCTCTTCCCGGCATTTTCCCCCAGGTGCAGCACGTTGTAAGTCACTGCTTGTGGCTGCCAAGAGATGACAAGTCCAAGGGTGTCCGTAGCTCGCAGCACCGTTATCTTGCTGGTGGAAATTCCATCGCTTTTCCTTTGTAGTGAGTTCAGCGGAAAGCAACCAGAAGGCTAAGAGGCATGAGCCTCTCCCCTAAGGCAGGGAGGAAACCTTGATTGCAGATTTTTGCATATTTCCGAAAGGTCCGGTCATTTCCCGGGGTACAGACAGCTCTTGGTCTCGGTGGAACAAACGGCCGCCTGCGCATTGTCACAGTCTCAGAAATAACCTCCTCCGTCCTGCCGCTTCTGCTGTAAATTCCTCCCCCGTGTTCTCCATTAGGTTTGTCTCTCTACTGCCAAAAAAGAAGGATGTGGCTCTCCTGTGTTCCTGCTGCATGTGGACTTTGTCCACGTCGAGGGTTTTATTCCTTTCACTATTTGTTTTTCAGGTGTGTTTAAAACGTTTTTAATAGCGTAACTGCACTGACGAGACCTAGTATAGGAGCAGGTGTAAACAGCTCTTTCCCCTTGTGCAGCTTAATATTTTCTTCGGTTCAGAGAGGGAAATTGGTGGCCTGGCAGAACTGGAGCGATCAGACGAGGTACTGCACTTTGCGTTGCCACTGGTCAAAATGAGGGTTATCTGCAGGGGAGGAGTTTCACTGTCTGCACTACATTTTCAGTGTTAACCGTGCCAAGGGTATTCCTGCTGAGAAACAGAAAATTTAAAGCTGCCATCTACAGACTCGCCTTGAAAACCCATATTGAAATATCAATACTGGAGGATAGCTGTTTGCTAAAAAGGTTACTGACAGGCAGTAATGATCACCGATAGCTGTAAGTGTATTTTATGCCTTCAATGTTTTCCTGGCAGACTTTAGTCTTTCATTGAGTTACGCAGTAGCAGCTCTGGATTTGGACGACTTGTACTCAGAAGAATAGTAGGATGCTTTCTGGGGTGGCAGAGGGAAGAAAGGATAGCTTTTCTGAAATCAGTGTACAGTAACTTTCCTCAGTTGCCAAGAAAGCATCACTCCACAAACAGAGAACTGCGTTTCAATTTATTCTTTTGCAGTATTCTGTATGAGAAAGGAGAAGACAAAATAACTTTTCCTGGAGAAAACCCAGAATGTTAATTAAGGAAATGGCATTTGGACATCCATTCCTGACTGGCTGGAGCTCATAGCCATACTGGTATGTCGTGTCTCGTCCTCTTATGAAGAGCTTTCCAAGATGATTTTCTCTACAAACACTTTTTTTTTTTCTTTTTCTGCCACTAGAGGTCCTAAAAACAATAAGGAAAGGGGGCACAACACACGTGCGTTTGACACTGGAGCGTTCTCACAAAGTGGACCTGAGAGCCGGGTCTGTGAGACCTCCCGTGGGTCTGTGCCCGTGTCGGCTGCTGGCGTGGGCTAGGGAGTGGGAGGTAGGCTCTTCTCACGCTCCAGCAATGCTCTGCCAATTTGTCATGCCACCCATGTGCATCCCGTAGCGCCGTGTGCCTGACGACAGCAGGGAGGGCTGAGCTGCGGAGGCAGGCCCCGAGGCTGCTCAGATGGACCCGGTAAGGGAAACGGTAGGGAAATGCAGGAGGGAATCAACTGCCAAGGTATTAAACAGCTGGGCAGCTGCCACCAGCTGAAACAGCTTCGAGGACTTGGTTCTGGGTCCTTAATCCCCAGCCGCCTACTTCGTCCTCTCCCCTCCAGAGCTTGCTTTTGCAAACAGAGAGACACAAATCGCTCCAGGTGCCAGGGAGAATGACAGAGAAAGAAAATGGCCTGAACACATGAAAACGTACAGAAAAGCTTTTTCCTGCCAGGCATTGCGGTAGGGGCCTGGATTTGCAACATAAACCTCGGGCTGCTGCTGTTGTCGTGGCCATGCTGGATTGTTCTGCTGCGCTGCGGGGCTGTAAAAAGAAATGGATGGATGTACTTGGAAACTGAAATTGAACTCAGCTTTTCTCATTTTCAACTTCTCTGTCTTCTTTCTCCCTCATAAGAAATGAATATTGATTTTCCTCGTTCTGCTGAGTCTGCAGTCTTTGCTAGCACGTAGTTGCTATAAACACTTTCGCTAGAGCTGGCTACGAAAATGCCAGCAAACCAATTTCTATCAAAATTTGCCAGCTTGTTGAAAGCAAGACATCTCGGAGGCAGATGCTCTTTCTTGTGCCGGGACGACGAGGAGGCAGAGCCTGGCGCCTTGCCATGGGCAGCCCAGCTCCGCCACCTCTCTCACCATGCCCCTGGGGAGAGCCCCGGCCCTGCTTCAGAGAGTAAAGGGAACGTCGGTTCTTGTTCCACGCTGAGACCAAGCTGAACCCAGGAACCTTGGAAGTTCTGCAGAAAGGAATTCCCGTCCTCTGCCAAGCCTCAGCGTCATGTTACGACTTCTAATGTTGAATGCAAATGTACAAAATACTATATTTTTCAGAAACAGCTGTAATTTTCTTGTAATTGGCAAGTTATGGTCTCCCTGTACTTGTTTTGCGTACCGAGTTATTTTCCAGTGTCGAGGCCTATTTTGTTTCAGCCTCCCCTCTCACCGCCGATTTAAGAGTTGTTCCTGGCACCAGGGGATCTTTACAGCGCGGTGCTGGCCGCACGCGTGAGGCTGTTCCGCTAGCAGGAACCGGAGCCGAAACAGCTCGCTGTTTACGTGAAACTAAAAGTTATTTCCTTAACATCAGCACCAGTCTCTGTTCTTGAGGTTGCCTGCGTGCCTATCTACAGAGACACCACGGGCTGACCGTGGCTTGCTCCACTAGGAAAGTAATGTTTCCTTTGCTTCTGCAGGGAAAGGAATCAACGCACGCGCATCAAGGCACGGCCTGTGGGCTGGCTGTGGCAGCGTGGGATCAACTGACCTGCAGAGGCTCCACCAGCGTCGCTGGCGCAGTCAGATAAGCAGTCAGTAAGATTCGTTGACTGATCTGTAAGTTAAAACATCTCTTGGCACCGCCGATGACAAGTTTTCCACGGGTATGACATGTATGCAGATTAGGTAAGCAGACAAAAAGCCCGTGTTTCAGCTAGACAGCTTGGCCAGTGAAAATTTTTATGTAAGGCTTATTTTTAATCGACGTGATGAGTTTTATGCATCTGCCCACTCGAAATATTCTGATTATGAAACCGTCTCTTTGTTCGCTGCTTGGCTTTTGATTTCTAAGCAGGCAAAGCAAGCAATGTGTGCTAATGAAAAGGACACAAAAAGAGAAAGATGTTAATGCGACGTACTGCATTAAACATTTCGGTTTGCCCACGGCTTTTCGACCACTTTTGGTTTGTTTAGTAATCCCAAACCATATGTATGTAGAGTGATTGACAAGATACATTGTGTTTGAAGCAGCTTCCCAATGGACTGTACTCAGATATAAATATCTGACGTTCAGAATCTACAGAGATGAGCTCCTGATACATCAAAATACCATTTGATTTTCTTTCATATCTGCTCTGAAATTTTTCATGCAAATGTCAAATTAAAATGATGAAAAAGAGACTCTAAAAAAAACCAGTGGTTTTAACTTAATAGGATATTAACTTAAGAACTTAAGAAAAAATACTGCGAAAAACATAAAACCATAGAATCATAGAAAAACCAAAGGATGTAATCCTTTGAAAATCATTTGTGCCTATAACAACATAAAGGACATTATTAGATTAATTCTTATCTGTCTGTAAGACTGAGAGAGTAATAAATAAATGGCAAAGAATGGAGATTTGTTAGCAATCTTCTGAATAATTATACAAAATAGGCTATAGTGTTTAATGAATATTTTAAAAAATGGATGGTTTTCATCATCTTCTGAATTTGTAACACAAACTACCTTCAGTGTAAATAAACATGATGGTATTATCAAAGGTCACGGACTTTACCAAAGGTCATAGTGCAGCTACTTAGAAACTGAATGATGTATTCAGCCTTTAGGTTGGTCTGTGTATAAATTAGGGTCAAGCTGAAAAAGAGAACCTCGCTAACAATCCTGACGCCTGTATCTGTCCTCTGTCATCAAAATTCTGTTGTGTCTGATGCACAATAACCCCCAGCTGGGCAGCTGTTTTACAAAATCCACCATTTGCAGCTAGAAAGACAGCAAAAATGTTGTGCCTGCCATCCATAGCGGTGTAGCCAGATTGCTTTTGCAGAGCGCCCTTCCAAGCCACCTGGTGGAGAAACGCCCCTGAGCTGGAGGCATTAGCCAATATCATATCACAGTAAAGAATAAAAATACAGCATTTCACTGTGCACTGGTATACTTTATTGAGGGCAGAACTGGTGCAGTTTGCACAGCTTAAAAACGTGAGCCAAGAAGTTACCAATATTTGCAAAACACTCCTTTCTGACTCTCTTGTGTAAGACTCTCCAGTATGTTTATAATCTGAATCAAACTGCTGGAGATAAAATGAGATATGAGGTGCAAAGGCAGAGACTGAAAGCTCTCACTCGCATGTCACCATCCAGATGTCATGAGAAGAAATCTAGGCTGCTGCTGTTGCCTTGGTTGCCTCAGCATAGCCCCATTCCATACAGGGGAAATCTGTACTCATGGCTGTTGCATTTTAGTAAGCAGACAGTGTTACAGCTCAGCGGGGTCTCTAAGGGAGGACCTGCAGGCACTTGCACATGGACTGGGAGATGCCCTGAACATTGCTGTACTGCAGGATTTAGCCAAAAGCTTGCTCTAACCATCCCCTTGTTCAAACTTCGGGTTAATCCACAGATTAAATGCTGCCGTTCTCTTTCTCTGTCTTAGTGATGTCCTTACCCAACAAGCCCCAGACTGCTGCCACTACTGACTGCATCATTGGGTCTAGGTTTAAAATAAGTTGAATAATACTTGAGGCCTTCATGTTCTTCCATTTCCAGTTAGCTGGAAGAGGAATTAACCAGGCTATTTAGGAAGCGCTGTTAACCGTGAGGTGACCTGGTCTTTAATCTGACCTTGTAACTCGTCTCCATGGGTGGGTTTGGCTCCAAGCCTCCATTATGCCTGGGTTGCCAAATTCAAAGGAACAGGTGGAGTTGGACTATAAGGTGTTTATTCGTGTTATGCTGGAATTCCTTTGCTCTTGCCTGAGGCTCTACTTGCGATGTCGTCAGAGTTAACAATGCTATTCCATTCTTGCCTGAAACATTTTGTTCTTACATTTCTCTCCTGTCAATTGGAATTAGAGGAACCAGAAATGTTGTCCCTGTCTAAATACAGAGCTAAAAGTAATTCCATGTTCTGTGATGCTCGGAGCATTTCTTTCTGCTTGTGTTGTGTGAAAGATATGCAAGAGTGAAGAAAAAAAAAGCAAACAAAATCCTAGCACCCTTAACAGAGACCCTTTATTGAGCTTTCTGTGAAACCTACATGAGGAGGAGGGTCTTGTTCGTAGATGTGACAACAGGGGCAAAGCGTACATCACCACAATGGGAAAACAATCAACCAAATACAGGGCATACAGGAAGGAAACCAGGAAAAACAGGAGATAGATGTTTTATTTTGTGTGTGTGTGCACCATAACAGGTTACGTTTATATTAGAGGGAAGTGCTCCGCACAGTATGGGCCACAATCCTTGCCCCCTTGCTGGCCCCACGTGGAGACCCCCTGGACCATGCTGTAGCTCCTTTCTGTCCTGTGCTCTGGAGATTAGTTCCCTTGGAAACCAAACATACATTTACACGGTTACTAAATGCAAGAAGTATAACAATTATTCTTCAAATTGTACTGAACTATATACTTTCATTTTATTGTTGGAAGAGGTATTGTGTAACATATTATTCTATTGTACATATATTTACAGCAACCCTTATCTTCTAGGCTTGTATCATTATGCTAAAAAGCAGTATAAGATGAGGGTGTCCACATCTCTGAAGTTTTATTCCAAACTCTTCCTTTCTAAGCAAAAATATTTTCATTCTTGGTGATAAATCCCACTTGTGATCAGTTATAGTATTTGTATAAACATTTTTAAGCATTAAGCTAAATGCTGAAGGAATGATATTCCCAGTGTAGAGTCCAAAATAGAATAAATAATACATAATTTAAAAATCTGGCATACTTATAATTTAAAAAATAAAAAGGAATCACATTTCGTTAAAACATTTCAATCGCAGCTTTTCTGCAATTTTAGCAATTTTCTTTTCTCACCCTAGATTTGGGCAATGATCAGTGATCACTTATTCTGGAAGAAGTTGTTTCCATCCTTTCAGCTGAAAATTGAAGCGTTTTCAAGGACGTCACAGGAAAATTTAAATGGCACAGCAGCAAATGGTGTTAGATTCTGATGCTATCAAAGAAGGAGTGGGTGGTGATTAGGGTGATTGGAGTGATGCCCGAACATGGCGTGGAAACTGCAGCACTCAAACCAAACAGGGACCCGAACGAGGAATTTTTTGGACAACATAACACGGAATGCTGTTCATGTCTTCTATTGTAACTAATTCTATATGCTTGAAACAAACTTATTATGATTTACTAAGAGCCGGTGACTGGAATACTCTGGGCAGAGTATTCTGTTATTCTTTCCGTTGTCTGAAGCACACACAATATGCTGTACATTTTCCAAAAAAAAGCTATTTTCTGTCTTGAAAGAAATATCAATAGCAAATTAGGTTTCATTAATGATGCTATCCCCCTTTAATAAATATTTGTGTCTACGATTGATTTATATTATAAATCAGGTGTGGAGCTGACATGGGAAAACTCCCAGATCTTTGTTCTTCTGTCTTACAGGGCTCTTGGAAAGTGTCCTCATTGTTTCTTTTAACTCCAAAATTGAAAGTGCCGGAACAAAATACTGATAGAAGTTTGCTTTGCTGGTGCACACTGAGGCCATTCTCATTACCTAACATGAACTCTCATTGACTTCTGCGAAAGAGAGGAGGTCAGAGGGGATGCAGGATCTACAGCAGCTTGTTTAGAAAACTATGCGTGTTAGTGTCTTTTGAGGATTGGCTCAGAGACCCGTGACAGCAAGAGTCTAAAAATCTTGGCGAAAACTGACAGTGTAAAAGACTTACTCAGTGTAGTAGGCAGCAAGCAAGTGGAAGCAGACACCAGTATTTTCTTCCTATGTAGTCGCTGTTGAAACCTGTTGTTTCCCTTCGTTTGCTCTTTCCAGCCAGCATTTTTGTCACTGGAATAGTAATGAGCTCATCCCACGGCTTTTTAAGAGCGAATGGATGCCACTGATTCTTTCCATTTCAGAATAAGCAGAGGAGCTGTTACTTTTCTCTCACGTCTAATTCAGCCTTCTACCATATTCCACAAAAGTTTCCTGAAGAGTTGTTCTTACATTGCGTGAACACTAAAAAAAAAGTTGTTAATAATTCAGTCTCTTTCTCCCATCCAAATTAGACTCTGGACGAAGGACATAAGGAAGGGTGTGCCAAACGCTGAAGACTGTTGGTATTCCAAATCGGTGAGAGCAGTTCGTGCCTAATTAAGTGCTAATTTATGCCCTCTGCTATCTCTTGGAGGGTAGAAATTTGTCTCAGGCTGGAAAATTCTTTTTCTTTTTACATATTAAAAGATCTACTACTTTTATGCATACAAGACCTACTTTGTTTTATATGAATTGAGTGCACGGTACAACAAGGTTAAACTCTCATCCTGATTTGGCTGACTTCCTCTTACAGTTTGAAAAGTTTCACAAACATCCATTTTCCTGTATCCTCAGAAGTCACAGAGTATGCTAAAGACAAGTTGTCTGGCAGCCAATATTCCACATTTCCTTCAAAGGGCAAACTTAACTGTCTTCTGCAATAGCAGAGTTGAGAATCTATTGATGCTCACAGTATCTTTATTCCTTGCTTCACAGAATAAATGGAAATTTTAGCTCGAGGTGAGTAAACCAGGAACTGGCAGCAACTACAGGCTTTGAAGGAGAGACCTTCCTAACTTCCCTGTATGCTACAGCAAACACAAACATCTTTCTTTTCTGTGTGGGAAATGTATCTTGAATCCCAAAGAGAAGTAATGCTAAATTTTGGTGACTTGATTTCTCCACAGACCTGTCAGTCATCTCTGACGTAGCCCATGGGAACGTTCGAATTGCCACAGCTGGTTTGCATTCTTGTTACACACACACAAAAACAAGTCCTCTTCATCTTCACGCTTCACTGCCTCTATGCATTTGCCAGAAAGGACATGGACGATCAATCCATTCTACGAGATGAGAGAAGGGGAAAAAAGAACAAATAAAAAAATGAGGGATTTCCAGTGAAAACTAGGCCATGTTTCTGAAACTTCTAATGTACAATAGGTCATCAATAATGACTGGTTGTTCAAAAACGTATTGAACATGATGACTAGGTTTAGCTCTGAGCCCAGGACGTTGTGAGAACACGTAATTCCTTTGGAAGCTGACAGGCTGCAGAGGTGCAGAGCTCACTTTCTGTCTTTTCCAACACTATTTGTTTCCTGTAGGTAAATGCTGTCATCAGCAACAGCTACAGTATTGGAGGGCATCAAATTTCAAAAGGACCAGTGCTTCCCTTAGGAATCAAAGCATATTACAGTAGGTACTGTACCCAAGGATTGCAGCCTGCCTATGACTACTGTAACTGCTGTTTTCCCAGGCTGTCCAAGAGCATGACATTTTTCAGTCTTGCAGAGGAGTTTCTACTCCGTTGGGTGAAGTCCATTGAGTATTACCGAACTCTTCTAACAAGAGGTTTGCCCTTCTGTAATACAGGAGGAATTTTAAAGATTCCCCTACTCCCAAAGGGCTCTTATTTGGGAGAGTTCAGATTCACAGTGCCTTCCCCTATCCAAAAGAAGTGGGCAAGGATTTGTCCTGCTCTTACTTACACAACCTCTTACAATTCTGATTCTATTCAGATAAGGCCGGTAAATTAAACAGATAAAACGAGGGCATGTGAATTTAGGTAGGATTTCTGTACTTTGTATTTTTAAACAAAATTTATTTTGCACAGGCAGTGTAAATGCATAAACTGCATCCTAAATTTCCTGGGTGAAAATGGTCCAGAAATGAAAATTGTCCTTCAAATATATCATCCCTTCCCTGCACATGAATGCTGTCAGCCACTCAGTGATGGCACAGTTGCCATCAGCAGCCCTCCCCTCATGGCAGTGTCAGTACGGACCTCCTGGACATCCCAGTGCTGCTGGCTGTTGTCTGTCTCCTTCGTACAGTTGTGAGGGATAACTTTCCCGTGTCTGACATCAAAGCAAAACAGCGGAGCGGACCCAAGCCGGATTTCCTTCATGCTGTTATATTCAAAGTGCTGGAAAAAAGAGGGTTTGTTTGAACAACGACAGAAGGACATCCTAATGCATTTTTAAACATTCATTCCAAAATTTCCCACTTGTGATTCTTAATATGCAACCCAAGTATGAATGAAGGAGAACCAACAGGCCTGATCCTGCGAGGCAATCCTCCCAGCTAGTTTAGGCATAGATACCTGAGACTATTTTTTTGAGGAAAGGCTTTGTGAGCTGTAATTACGCATAAAGTAAACCCACCCTACAAGAAAATTTTCTAGTTTAATAAATATTTGAACAGAAGGGAGTTTCTGAAATTGTCTGTACACATTGCAGTTAAAAATGTGCCTGCAGCTACCCTGAGCTCAGTGTAAGCAGTGGAACTTGCTTGGGACTTAGAGTAAATATCTGCAGTCAGTCTGTACTGGCTTGACTTCTCTCAGTGCAAGAACTTGATAGTCTAATGCCAGCTTGGGTATCTACATGAATTTTCTTCCTGTATTTGACTGCAGTTTAGATGCTAGAATATGGGAGAAACCACCCCTGTTATTCTAGAATTGATACGTATTTTTTATGCCTAGTCTTTTTGTTCTCCAGGCACTATCAAATATACTAACAAATAACCACTCAATGATGTCTGCTGGAGAAAAGTGCGGGGATCAGGCCTCAGTGAAACATGGAGCATTGCCATTTTGTAAATGATAATCAGCTGCACGAGGATGGGCAACATTGCCTTAGCACACATCTGATGGGTCAATATTTCCCCTAATGTCAACCCAGCCATTTACATGTTGGACTCACTATTTTCTTAGTGGCTCCTTAAATCTGATGGAGTACCCATATACTTAAAGCGTACGGTACCTGGGTGGGGCTGTCACTGCAAGGAGAGAGTTCGATGGAGCCGTCTGCAGTGGCCCCTCCAGGTCTGTAATCTGCACAGAAGCCAACACCAGTATTGTAAAGCTGTAAATAAATGTTTATACTGAAATAAAGCACAGTCAGATACAAAGAAAATATCCTCCAGCTAACTTTTTTGTGATTACATCCCCTTACAATAGGTGTTTTTGCTTCCAGTTCAAACAACTGATTTTTTTTTCTTTCAGACTAGATCTTGCATTTTGATCTTGCAAAGTGATCTGATATACAAGGGAGAGTCTCACCAAAGGTCAGTGACACCCAATGAGTTTTGTTTAAGTTACTGTTACCCACTTCTGGTTTTAACTATTACAATGCTTCAAAGAAATCAGCCCAAACTACTTTTCTGCTAGTGGCAAATTGCACTTCATCCTGACACTGTAGTGAGAAAAAATCAAGTTGTTCCAGAGGGAAAAAACATTTCCTGTGATCCACAATCAGTTATTATGCACTTCTCAAGCAAACTTTGATAATAAGGAACAGACAAAATAGTAAAAGGACATAGTAAAATCTGTCTGCAGATACCAGGATGTGACTTAATCAGTAGACCTTGTTGCCTTGTTGGGGGGAAATCCCTTCCAGTAAGGCTGCCTGGAATAAATTCGTATTTTTAATTGATGATAATTATCCACTTACATAGTCTTAAAAATCATTGAGAATATCACCTCCTGTACTCAGTCTGCCAAGTAACTGCTATTTCCACCACCTCTGCCTTTGGGGAAAGTGCAGGACTGGAGAAATACTGCTTTCTCTTCTTGCACATGGATCAGCATAGAGATATCTCAGCTGCTGTTGCAGTTGCCATCCGTGTGAGGCAACACAGTTCTTTTTCTTTGCTAATAGCACCTAAAAAATCTACGGTTAGGATCCTCTGATCAATGACACCAAACTGAAACAGAAAATCTGGGTTCATCTCCTGGCTGGAGTTCAAGGCTTATGTGAGAATTTGGACCAGCTGTTTGTCTCTGCAGTCCTTTTGCTTCTTGTTCCATTCTTGTTGTGTAGCCTGTTTGGACAATAAGCTTTTCAAAGTGGGAACAGCCTCTTACCGTACACTCGTCGAGTACCTAGTACATGGAAGCAATACTGGGGTCTTTGATCAATACAAAAACACTAATCCTTTTTTTTTAGCGCGTTTTCTCTTACTTTGCCAGAGAATCTCGGTGTGTCTTCGGTCTGGGAGAGTTCAGGGTACACATTTGAAAGAAACCACTGGAAATTTCTACAGCCCAATCTCTTCTGTAGCTGAAGACGCTCACTGCAGTCTGGTTTCTCTGCCTTCATGGAGAAAGCACAGAGCAAACAAGGTTACTAGTATATTTGTGTTAGAGATGCTAGAAAGGAAAATGACTGCACAGGAATTATTTCCACTGCGTCTCCTATACTGCTTGTTATAGATACTGATACATATCTCTCAAGATCAAGCACAGGAGGAGGACCAGCTGTACCCTTTCTCCAACTTTGTGTTAAAACAGTATTTACTCTGGTGTTGTGACAGAAGTTAATGTTTCAGAAGTAGCACACACTATGAAAATTAGTATTTCCTTTAAAATTATTGTTATCCTGCAAGATAAGTCAGATCTTTTTAATTAAGAAAGTCTGGGTCAAGTTTGATACTTGTTGTACTGAAATCAGTGGGATTGGATCATATTGTCATTAAGTACAGAGTTTGCCCTCCCTCCCCCAAAAGATAAAAGTCGGATTTCCTGACCTTTAAGAGTCCAAATTACCCAGTCATTGTCAGTCTTCCCTGATGAGATGTAAGTGAAAGGAGAATTTGGCCTAACATAAAGCCTATCAAATTATTACCTGGCAGTTGCTAAATCTAGTGGGTGAATGTGTTTTGTGGCTATAAAGGCATAGAAAACTTTGCTATGATTTATGTCTTTTCTTAAGTTACATACACATGATCCTAACTCTTCACCCTCCTTAGTACCAACTCTTGTTCTGAAAAGAGACAGGTGCCATCAAACCTCGTTGCAGCTATGGGCATCATCACTGCAAAGGGCTGAGGGTCTCAGTATGTGAGGGTATTTAGCACCTCAAGATGGCTAACAGGATTCTGAAAACCTCCTAAGCAGGTAAGTGGTTAATCCTTTGGTTTCAAAACCGTGCAAAACACTTTTCTAAATCTCTCATTGCTCAAATGCTAAAAACAAACAAACAAACAAACAAAAAACAACAAAAAAAACCCCACCACCTTTAAGAGTCTCTCCTCTTTCTTGCCAGCAATAGATTTCCCCATTCACATTTCTACATTAAAAAAAATGCAGTTTTAGGTTCCAGGACACTGGTGTGGATTCCTATGTCAGAAGTTAAAATTGGTAACATAAGCAAAGAATTGCCTGCAAATAACTTTCCTCAGCCCAATCATTTCTCAGCATCCATAAGAAAGAAAAAAAACCTTTGCCACGTGGCTAAAAATCACTGACAAATAAAGAGCCTTGGAGATGAAGGGAGAGGAATCAGTTTTTAAAGATAGGTATCAATCATGCCAGCCCCTGTAAGCTTCACAGGCAAACATCAACAGTTGCAGTATGTTAAAGAGCACCTTATAGTCTGATATCAGTCCTAGATTCAATAAGAATAACAATGAACTTCAGCAATTCAGCACCACACAAGCCTGTCCCCGAGAGGTTTTCTTGGAACAGGAAAATAGAGGAATAAGATGCTTCCCCTAAAAAGAGGTGTTCCTCGAGAGACTCTGCTTTGGCTGAAGAAGGCAATGGCAGTAAATCACATTTTGTCATACTAGTTACAGCATGCATTTGATGCTGAATAATTGGTGTAAATATTGTAAAGAAAGACATTATCCCTGTAAACCAAGCTGAAAGGAAACTGTGCTTGTAGGTTAAATAAACAAACCACACACACACAGACAAAAAAAGGAGAAAAAGAGACGGTGGCTGAAATTGTGGAGACTGGCAAAGAACCTTATTCATCTATATTAATGCTCATGCCACAGGCATCCTGTGCAGGATGTAATTTCGACCATAAAACGGGAAGACTTATAAAGCAATCTAAACGGGGGTCATTTTTTATTTTCAGTAGTAGGCTTGCAGAGATTTTTGTAGTGGCCAATAGGTGGCTCCGCTCACCCTTGCAGTGCAATAAATCCCCGCAGGGCTGATGGCAGCTGAGCGGCAGTAATGTCATTGCTTGCTTGTGTCTTCTGAATAACATCCCACTGCACTGACATACTGAAAATATTGGCTGTGAAAGAAAGGAACGGAGAAAAGGGCTTTTTATGTTATGGTGTGTTGAACAGAGAGATCGTAAAATAGGTCACTTGAAGGAGCATCGTACTTAGGAGTACTAAAAGTACCCTGGCTAGAACAAACTCTCAGGCAAAAGGTCATCGTACTTATAGCTAGTAAACTGAATCATTGATGGCTGTAGTTTTTAGTTCAGAGATTGCTTCTGAGTTGAAAAGAAAGGCCTTTAGGAAATAATTAAGTGATTTAAGGATCTATCTGCCCATCTTAAAAGACCTGGCCTAGCATTCATTCTCCTGTTACATGGCTGTAAGCCTTGCGAGTCAACCGATGAAATCCTGGCCAGTGGAGTTAAAATATACTACACAGACAAGAATGGAGAAGCTTTTTAAGAAAGTGAAAATAGAATTAAAAAAAAAAAAAAAAGAATGTGTCTCAGGCTCTAGGATGAGCATAGCAGGCTGACTGGAGAGGCAGATCTGATGGATCCTAAGGAGGTCAGACTAGGTGACAAGAGAAAAGCCATGCTGACACACAGCCCTTTTCCTCTCCCCACTGTAATGCAGCTCCTGCTGGATCTGCTTTCTTAGATGATGCCCAGAGCTGCAATGACTGAGGCACGCAGGACTGAAATGCAGGAGCAAAACTGAATGGAAAACTGCACAGCACCTACCTATGCCATGCCTAGCTGTTTTCAGGAATCTTTTCTCCTGAAAAGCACGGTATTGACCAATGAACAAGACGGTGAACGACACTTTTTCATTCAAAACTACTCACAAGTATTTCTGTTGCCTCGTGGAAGAGGATATTTTTACAAAGAAAGGTATGGGAGCCAGAGAATTCTGGAAAGCTGCAGCAACATTAACAACTTCGCTGCCATAGCTTCTAATACAGCACCCAGCAGTTTGTAACACATGGGATATACAGTTCCTTGACTGACCCTGGCCTACAGTGCATTACACAGTGGCATAAAAACAGGCATGGCTGTTCTGTAGTTGTTGGGCAGTGTGCAGCCCGCAGATGTTTCAAGTGTGGCTGTACGCCAGGGCTGTGTCACACACCTGGCTGCAAGCTTGTCTTGGTGTGCAAGCTGCTGGCAATCCAAATCTCTGGAGGTTGGATTTCTGTCTTTGTGATCCTTCTAATGAAAACGTGTCTTGTAAACAGTAGCTATGGTGAGAATTGACTTCCTGTTACAGACAGTTAGTTCTGTCAATTTAGGAAGAAATTGCCTTTTCTGATATTCCTGCAGTAGGAGAGACACCACAGTTTGCCACGTGCCAGTGAATGTTGCTTGAATCACATGAGGAAGACTGTCAGCAACGGAGAATGAATCCTCTGGAAGGCCCCTTCAAGCACACAGTGCAACTGGGTTCCATTTCAGATGACCCCCCCTTTACTATCAGTGGTGGAAAAGCAAACCACGACTTGCTGGGCAATCTGAAGAAGGAGTCATTTGGAGAAGGAGTCATACTCTACGAGATTTGACAGCTTCAGCGAAAACAGGTTTCTCTCTTTCTTTCCTGATCTAAGAGCTCTTCTACTTGGCAGGTTTTACCAAAAGAAAAACTATCGCTGGCACCTTGCCCATTGAATGTTTGACTGCACAGAGACACCCACGCTACCGTCCCACCCCTTTCACCTACCTCAACACACACTCCTTCCCTCATAAACAGACTGCCACTGATGTCTTTACCTTGCTGATTAGGAAAGCCACTGTGTCGTGCTTGTAGAAGTTCTCTTTGAAAGAGCCCAGCCAGGTCTCTGCTATTCGGATTTTGTTCCTCACAATGGCCTCGTCATAGGAGAAAGCACGGGGAATGTGATTTCGATAGACATGCCCAACACGGGAGCATGGAATTATTTCTACAGAGCCACCGCAGAGCCAGGTCTGAAACACAGGTGAAGGAGCAAAAAGAGATCATCTTTTACTATCTTCTACGTAGTTGGTAAAGCACAATCAGCAGCATTGAGCAATAGACCAGTAATTTTAAGAACGCAAAGCAAAATGAGAGTCACTCATTGAGTTAAATCCTGCTCTGGGCAGTGGCTGAATGTTAATTATCAGTTCAAAAACATCTAAAAAGGAGAAGCTCTTTTACTACAGACTCCACCTCAGGAAATCCTAATCTGCACATTGCTAGAAACAGAAAGAGCATCGTTATGTGCTTCTTCATACACTGTTCCCCACAGACACTGAGACACAAAGATACTGGGCAAGATAGACCTTTATATATGCTTTTATGTTTTCCTGTGCACAAACAGTGCAGTATAGCGAAGAGACCTGGGGGCATACCTTCTTTTGCCTTGGACAAAAAAGGCTTTGTACCCTTTGTGTCTGCAATTTCCATTGCTTTTTAACATCAGTTACTCTTTGTATTGAGCAAAAACTAATGCACACAAATTAATATAAATAATTTAATATTTAAAGTACATGTTGGCAAAGACATTAAAGCTACTCTTCCTTTGGTGCTTGTTACATGCCAGAATAGAAGAGGTGGATTTCAGAAGGTGCCTAAACCAGTGACTTTGTCCTCAGGCGGATACTCATCATAGAATCATAGAACAGTAGAAAGAGCTTGGGTTGGAAGGGACCTTAAAGATCGTCTATTAATAGTCAGTGAAACTTGTCCTGCCATAATGCTCCTAACCCACAGCAGCTGCATATTCCTGTATAGTCCTGACAGATCATGGAGCATGGGGTAGAACTCTGCAAGTGATACTCTCCATACCTCAAGAAGTTCTGCACTTAATTGCTTTTATAAATCACTTCTTGCCTTTTCATTCAAGTCCCTTCAAAACCCAATAGTTACCAGTGCTTGGTGTTTTAATTAAGTTTCTTACCCTTATAGATAGCTCTAGATTTTCTGCTCCCCACATGGTCATGTCAGAATCGTAAGCTCCAGTGTTTTGGAAGTGATGTCGATCCATGGCAACTACTGCACCAGCTACCACAGGACTCCTGGGTAGAAAATAGTTTGGAAGTGAACGACTGTTTTGGATAGAGAATATGAAGGATGAAAACCCCACCATTTCTGTGATGACGATAATATTGCAAAATGATTGAATGATAGCCCTTATAATCTCAAGTTAAGTGTTTAACCAACCAAAATTAAGAACAACTGGAACTGAATTCTAGGATTTGCATGGGAAAGAGGGCCAAGCACTGTGTTGTTGAATAAGGCTCAGAACAGTGAGAAGTGTTACATCCATGTACACCCAAAACAACAGACAAACATAATGATTAAGACATCTCTTTTAACTCTGTATCATCCATTTTTTGCTTTCCCTACAAACCTCAGTATCTTGTCTGGTCAGGTTGTATACTAGTTGCTTCCAGTTGTGTGGAAAACATTTGTCATGTTGAGAGTATGACTGCAGTCTACTTAGAATGAATGCTAAAGGCCAAATAAACTCAATGTAAACCAAAAACCTGTCCCTTCAAAAAATATTAACCAAGCAAATGCAAGTAACCGTGTCTCACTTTTATTAGCTGGAAGCTTTCCCAAATTGTACAGTTTTGCTGTTGAGCTGAGTGGAGGCATATTGGCTAATGAACTGTTACCTGATAGGGCTGATGGGAGACTGTCGTACCTTCTCTTCATGCTCTGGCACTGGTTCCCAATGAAAATCTAGCTTCCAATCAAAAACACCTCGATGCAGGCCCACAGAGTGATAGTACTGAAAAGTCTTCCAGTCTATGACATCTATGACAGGGGAGACGACACTGTTTCTGAAAAAAACAATATCGTTTCTTTTCAAAGCCAAAGCATAAATTCAGTACTGCGTTAGTGAACAGTGGTTCTCCTTTTTGATATTGTCAAGCACAAACACTCCTTTAGATGTTGAGTGCCCTCCTTTTCCCTCCTGACAGAGCTCAGATGCTCAGTGCATGCGAATGCTGAGCCTGCAGTAATGATTCTAAAGATCAATAATTTAATGATAACCTATACATTACATTGCCATTATAAAGCTATTCAGGATTTTATTCTGAATTTACCATCAATATTCTTCTAAAGCTCTTTCACACAGAGGCCTCAACCTCTGAGGTTATAGGCTCTGTATGGATGCAAAGTTTACACTGAAAGATGATTCTGGGCTCACACACTTTACCATCCTTTGATTTTCCTCTAGATGTTCCACACTTCATGAGTTTGTCAGTTCAGGACAATGAAGCATGCACTTACCCTTAGTTTGTTCTGCTGGTAGCTTTGCAAAAACATTTATCACTGCATTTGTAAAACAGTTTCTGTTTGTATTGCCTTCTACCACACCTTAACGTGTTCTTGCAAATGCACTGAAGAAAAATAAGTAACATTCACTAAGAACCAAAGTACACTGAAAAAAAATACTTCTATTCTTGAGTATCTATATAGGAAGTTATTCCAGAGTAGCTCTTTCCTTAGAAAATAACTTCCTGTTAAAACAGAGGGAAATTAAATGGTCCGTTTTGGGGCAAAAAGTAAAAGGTTTTATCTCCCCTTTTTAAAGATGTATATGTTGGTCAGAGATTACTCTTGAGAGAATATGTTTGAAACATACTCTAGCCAATGGAGGAAGGTCATCTCACAATTTTTTAATGCAGTGGGCCATATGTTCTTGTCCATGGCAGAGACCAGAACCAACTGAGGAAGCTGGCAGCCCTCGGTGATGTTCATGTAATCCTGACATATCTTGTCTGCTTTTACAATATCTTTAGTCATTTATTTATTTATTTTTTTCAGTAACAGAGTGAGGGGAGCTCAACATTTTGTTTTGTCATTGTTGCCCTTTCCCGTAGAGAATTTTCAAACCCCACGGAGAAAAAGAGATTACTGATCTTCAGTCAATTGCATGAAAATGAACTGTGCAGAGGATAGCATTAAAATGGTTTAGTTACTCCTTTGTCTCCTAATGTGAGCAGACTGCCCTATGATGAGCTAAAGTCAGAAAGATTTAAAATAAAGAAGTGATTATATTTCTCCATTCAGGTATAAAGCCAGCCCTTGCAATATGTTATTATAAGTGCTCTTGGAAACAAGCATTGAGTTTATAAATAGATAGTACATTTTTATGGTCACCTGCAACATCTGTAGGTTTATACATCAAGGCAGTGGTTTGTTGTCATTTTTCTGCAGGACTCAAGAAGAAATGCAAAGAAATGATCTTAAAAATAATAAAGCTGAAAGCCTTCCTTGATTCTGTTGATGAAAACTCAGTGATATAGTTTTGTATCCAGGACAGGAACAACCTGAAATCTCAAGCCAACAGGAGTCTTTCTAGTGAAAGCAGTATTTAACCTTTACTCACTAACAGCATGAAAAGGAAACTAACTACTTCTAAAAGTTACTAAAAGGTAGTGTTCTGTTGGACTCACACAAGCAGGTGTTTTTTTCTTTGACATGCTGAGAAAAATAGCGCTAACAATTTAAATGGATTTTATAAGACTAAACTTCAAAAAATGAAAAATCACTATAATTTCTACAGCCTGCTGCATTCTCCAGTGTAGACATCACTGACAACTGTCTGGTTAGGAGCGTACTTTGAGCTGGACATTTCCCACCTCACTTTATTGCTCCTTGCTGAAATGCATATTATTGCTGCTTGTCTATCCATTCCTATCCAGACAGGACTGAGGAACTAATGACTCCAGAGAAGTTTATTTTACAGTTTCCGAGTCAAGCAGGAAAGATCAGGAGGGTATGCTTGAGTGGAAGCCAGAGCAGGCAATGCAGACTAAACCATTCAAAACCCTTGGCCATGAAGACTAGGCCACGTGTGTATCCAGTATAGCTCAGAGAGAGACAACGCAGATACTCGGAGCTATGCTCAGATATATACTGGATCAAATATTCCAGACATTTCAGATGATCCCACATTTTCATATCCAGCTATTTCAAACCCATCCTTCTTTTTGTATCCACCTTAAATTAGTTGCCACTGTAAAACTCTAAACCCCAGTGATGCTTCTAGCATTGGTGCAATTGCTCACAAGAGTCAGCACCACAGTAACAGTTCCAGCTGAAAGAACACCTAATTTTTAATGCATGCTTTTACTTTGCTTTTTTGTGGGCATGATCATTCAATGTAATTCAAGAAGAATACCTGCACTGATGTCAGGGATTCTGATGGTTAGGAGACCAAGCAATTAGCCAAAATGTCTACAAATTACGACATGGAAAATACAGTTCCAGATTGGTCATATTCTAACCTGGATAAACTCAACAATAAACCAGAACAAAATAAAATTGAATATCCTTTCCCATAAAAGTATACAGTACGAACTGGTTACTGTGTTTTAAAGCTATTACTCTAGCAGCTTTTTCAGAATACCAAGATTAACAGTTCTCAAGAATATGTTTGCAAGTGTCATGCTAGATCCTTTACCTTAGGATAAACTGGTGTAGCTCTGCTGAAACCAGTAGAGCCACAGCTTCCTAAAACTTTAAATATTGGGAGTACCTTTCTGGTCTGAAATAGAGGAATTGAGTAATTTTATCTTTTGTGAAAAGTGGTCAATGGTCAATTTTAATCTTAATCAAGTAGTGCTTTAGGGTGGGGAGGCACTGGAACAGGCTGCCCAGAGAGGTTGTGGATGCTCCATCCCTGGAGGCGTTCAAGCCCTGATCTAGTGGGTGGCGTCCCTGCCTATGGCAGAGGGGTTGGAACTGGGTGATCTTTAAGATCCCTTCCAACCCGAGCCATTCTATGATTCTATGACATCATTTGGTATTAAGACTTTTTTTTTTTCTATAAAAGATCTACTTTCTGCATGTTCTGTGATGGTTCAGTGTTTCTGTGGCTCTAAATGCAAATTTGCAGCAGAAGGTAATTGAAAGCTGGAAGATGTTCTTAGCTATTCTTTTTTGTTTTTAACTGAGTAACTGGCAGACAGTCAGCAGCTTCTCGGCACTTTGAAATGAAACACACTGGCAAACTACTGCTAATTTTACTCTGTGGAATCCAAGGAAAAGAAAAAAACAGGAAACTCAAATACAACTGGCAGCGAGGCTTTGAACTGTTTGACTGTGGTGATACTAATTTGTGAATATTTCAAATGCTTGGAACACACAGGATCTACAAAAGGTCACAATTCCATGAAAAAGAGCAACCCAAACAAGAACAATTTCCTAGTTTGGAATTTCTCAACCAAATACAGCTTAAATGAAATGCCTTCTCATGACCCTTTGCAGTCGCCATGGACATTATGTTCTTTTCTGTTTTTAGAATAAGTAACATGAGAAGAAGAGTTAATTAACACATCTGTTTTGAAGTTTTAGATATGATATTTTGAAAGCGTTTTTTATTGATTTATCTTTTTTTTTTTTTTCTGCGAAGGGAACAGATTTTAATCTGTTTAAATCCTTCTTTAAATAAAGGGGTACAACAAAAACAAACATGAAAATACTATGTTTTCCTCAACCAGTTTCAGAGTGGATCATTCCCTGCAAAAATAAGACAGCTCAAAAATCCAGGCAGCCTGAATTGTCTGGCTCTGCACATAGTCAAAACTTCAGCAAGTAATTGAGAACACAAGCTTGTTCCACGGCACACTTCATTTTCACTGAAATCACATTGCTTGCTGAAGTCTTTAGGGAAAAAAAGTAATTCTAAACACTTGAAATTTAGTGGGATTAATAAAAAGAGAAAATGTAGTGATCAGGAATGGTAAAGCTGTGGGATACAGGATTACTTACATATTGCCTTGCAGACCAACTTCTGGCTGACTGAAAGATAAGGACAATATCCTTGAACTGATGCACTACCTACATGCTAAGCACTAAGCCCGTAATTCAAATCTCAGCTAGGCAGAGTCCTAAGAGAATGCTTTATTAAAAAAAAAAATATATATATATATTTAAACCTGCTTTTTATGTTAAAATATTCAAATCTGTATGTGAGGTTCCAAAATCTGTAGGAGCTGCCAGTACCTTTTAATATCGGGCAGTCAGGGCACTGTGCTGTGAATCATGCCTAAATCTCTAAATCTTCATTGCTCCTACTTTTGCCAATAATGATTGCTTTTGGCTTTAGATTCTCTTCAAGTTTCTTTTCATCTTTAAAATAGGTCACCTGCTGATACTGATCAACTGTGAAAGATTGTAAACAGATAACATATCTTCAGATAACATACCGTGTAAGTGCAGAACTTTATCTTACTGAATTTGAAATTAGTGTTATCGACAAATGGATCAGGCTATAAAAAGATCAGGCAAAAAGAGAAGTCCCAGGGAGCAGGCTGCTAAATGTGAAGTATATGGAAGGTTTTCAAAACAAGGAAGGCAGCATGGAAATGCATGCTGACATGCGTGAAGGGGTTGCGTGTCCTCTGGATGGAGAACATCATGCTTCCCTAAGCCCGTAAGAAGGCAGAAACCAGATGGCTTATGGATGTGATAGCTTGAAAAGCTGGGGTGTGGGCCACAGAGAAGTGGATAGCTGGGCAAAAAAAGAGGATGGAAGTGTTCAGTGCAAGATACTTCCCTTCTCCCTTGTGCACTGCCATAAAACCAGCACCACTCACAAATGTTTTGAACAGAACTCTGTATCTATTCCTGTATCTGCAGAGGCTCTGCTTGACTCCTGAGCTGATGAGATAGCTTTCCATTGCTATGCTCATTTCTTATTCTGTTTAACAGCATCTAGTGACCTAGAATTGTGGAGCTAAGTAGAGGCACTTTGTATTTTAGAAACCAAAGAGGCTTCTTTTAATAATATTAAAGGCTCCAGTTTGCTAATGTAATATTTGAGCTGTGGTATAGGGAGTGCACCAGCACAGAGGGAAATAGCCTTGGTGATGAGGAGCCGGGGAAAGGTCCTGAGGGCAAGCTACCCCCTTGCAAGCCATCTCCCCCTGCATCGTTATGGTGCCCATGCCTCTTTTAGAGCTGGAATTCCTTTTCAAGAATATAATCAAGCCTTATTTTGCTTCCATGCAGTATTCTCAGGAACCACAATTTGAACCTTTTTTATTTTATTTAAATCACCCTGCTGCAAGAAAGGAACCGTACGCTTCAGCATGATGGTCACTATTTTTAAGTTAAAGCAACAACCTTTTCAGGCACTATATGCTTTTCAGTTCACTATATGCTCCCCCTGCCTTTCACTGCCCCTGGACTGAATAGCAGTTGTCTCCTGGAAAAGGCAAAAGCCTCAAAAGATGATTGTAATAATTGCACAGCTGCATTCCTACGCACCATGCTACTCACCTGGAATTAGGCTGGAACATAAACAGTTGTCAAATGAAATGATCTGTGGGGCGTCTCATCTAGTTTTCTAATGTTGTCCAGGTGACTGTGGTATTCATCCTTGGATAATCGAAATGTCAGGGGATGCTTAACAAACCACTGAACCGTTCTCAGGTGATACACTAAGCTGATGCACAGCATCCCAGTCAATTTGTTAGGCATGGTTCAAAGAGCAGGTCCCAGGCAAGGTGTCCATAAATGCACATGTAATGATTCTAGAAAGACTTAATACTTCTTGAGAAAACAATTTTGATTGGGTTAATGAATAAAACCCTCATGCAGGGAGATGAAATGCACTCACCCAGAGCAGTCAAATGTCTGACAAATATGTCTGTACCTGTAAAATTGGGATAATATTTCTCATGTTTCTCATGGCTCTTACTACTACAGGCTGCTCAAAACTGGCAATATCTCCCCTTTGGTATGTTCAACCCGCAGTGGGGTCTCAGTTTGCCAAAGGATCTCTGTGCATCACTAACGTCATACCAATAGTGGTAGACTTGCTAAGGCATCTCAAAATTGGGCTTGTTCACAGTTTTCAAAGCTAAAATCTCTCTCCCAGCTCCCTTAAACTCTGGCAAAGGACTGAGATTTGGAAAGGCTGCATTTGTCCTTGCCAGCTAACAATTCACTCGCTCTACATGATTAAGTGTTTTCCCATCCTGTCTCTGCAGCACAAGAGCGCAGGTAGTAGCTTGATTGGTACATTAAGAAGAGGAATGGGGGGTATTTCACTACTCACTGTAAACTTTTTTTCACTGTGCTTTCCTCATTTGGGCAGTCTTAGGGAGTGGACATGATTCAGTTTAACAGCTCCTCAACTGCTAAATGAAGCCAAGTTGCCTATGCTAATGCTTTACATTTCCATAGTGATCTCCACGCAAGCATTGCAAGCAATTTAGGAAAAATAATGAATTAACCTCCTTATCAAGTCAGTGTTATTATCACCATTTTTCAGTTAGGGAAGCAGGGACAGTGAGGGAAACTGATTGCCAGATGCCTTTGAGCGTTCCTGTTTGTGCACTGGAGAGTGGAAAAGGTTCCCCACACTAGGGTGACAGAACTTCCAGCAGCAGACACAATGCCTGGTACAGCAAGCAGAAAGGGATGATTTAGCCCATACTATTATCCAAAAGTCCTTCCACCTTTTCCCCATTAGTCCAATTAGCCATTAGCTAATTCAGTGTTAAATTCTCCCTCATAGAGGAACGAATGAGCATATGGGCCTTACAAGGAAAAGGAATCCTTCTTCCTCACCCCCTAGTGCAGGTGTTACAGAAATCTCAGAGCTCTGGTAAGCTCGGTGGTTTGGCATCCCCTTGGCAGGGAGAATTCTTGACCGTGAATCACTACACTTGGAGACCTCAGGGTCCCAGCTTCTCTTACGCCATTGCAATTCTCCCGAAGTAATACTTTATAGCTCTCCTTTAAGGCTTTTTGCAGCTCTTGTGATTTCAGCAATATAACCTCAAATAAGGACTGACCGACTGATACAAACAGGAGTTTTGCACAAACATCAACAATTGGCTAGAGCTCAAGGCAGAAAAATCTGCATATTTTTAATAAGCCATCCATTAAGTCAGCAGACAAAAAAGAATCTGCTCTTCCAATGAGAATCGTTTAGAAAAGAAGAGTCATGACATCCCAGGGCTGCATTCCACTAGCTTGTAGTATTTTTCATGTTTTCATATGAATGATGTAATCATTTCTAAAAGCTCAAATTAATTCTCTTATGAGCAAACATAATCAGCCATAAAAGCAGTTTGTTCCAGTGCCTGGGAACGGCCTTTGAAGGTCTTTATTACTACTCTTTAGTGGTCTGGTAAGACTTTTAAAGATGTACTTTTCTTTTACCCCCTCAAGCAATTATTCATTTTTTCTCAAGTGGCTTATGGGTAATGATAGACAAGTTAATGTACAAACGTTTCTTTCAGAAAAGTCCCTTTAATAAAGGATTTACTTCTATGTAATTCTAGAAACATTTTCAGTGATTTAATCTCTTTGAAGGACTTGGGGACTACACGGATGAGCTCAGCTGTATGTTAGAGAGGAGGCCCAAGTACCTACCTAAATCTGAAACACTCAGAAAATACGAATCTGTATCTTTTTCTGTGAGTTTGGTGTCAGTGAAAGTATATGAGGTCAACTAGAGCTGTCGAGGCTGCCTGTAAAGTCTTATCTTTCTGTGGAACAGAGATGGTGCAGGTGAGATTGGCATGTAACCAAGCAGGCTCAGGAGGACAAAGTACTTTAAGGAAACACTCCCATTTTATCCTTGGCTTCATGACTGAGACAACTAAAAAGCAAAAATAATAATGGAGTGTTGCAGTAGTTTCTCTGGTGGACATTTCTCAATTTGCAAATGGCTTGAGACTGTAGCCTTTTTAATTCAGACCACCAGGAAGCCTTCTCATAGCTCTAACAATGGCTAGATGTAAACTCTGCCAGTTTAGTGACTCTGGGTGTAAAATGAGGGTCATCAGCTGCGTGACCTACCCTGCTTCCCACATAACATGGTGATGTATGTGGTGTTAAAGTAGAAAATAAAAGCAATGTGACCAGCAGGAAGAAGGTAACCAAGCAAGGTTGGAAAAAAAAATCCAAATCTTTCCAAGTACACCTTTTTCAACAGGAATTAGCAAATGCAGAGAGCTGAGAAGTAATGAGGACAATGGTGTTGGACAAGACAATTTTTAAGGGTCCCCTCCAACCCATTCCAGACCATTCCGTGATCTTATGGATCCCATGGTTCTGTATTTACCGGTTGCTGGACAGCCGGGTGAGGAGGGGTTCCAGCCAGCCCTTCTGACACTCGCAGTGCGAATCCATGAAGACGAGCACGTCCCCAGTTGCTCGTGCAGCTCCCAGCATCCGACCTCGGATGACTCCAAGCCTCTTGTTGCTCCGGATCAGTTTCACACCATCCAGCTTTGAGATGTATTCACTCAGGGCTGACTTCAGGGGCCCTGTCATAAACAGAAGGGTCATTTTAGCTTTGATTCAAGCTCTTACAGGGAAGCAACAGATAGTAGGAGATGTCAAATGTTTGCTGGTAAAATGTTTGGGGGGCATTTTTTTTATATGGCCAAGCAGGCCGTGTTCCAAACACTCCCACAGCAGCGTAATGTCAAAGAGAAGTAGAGACTAATGGAAATTGAGATTCACTAAGTGTGAAGCTATTCCTCTGGGAAACTTAATATCCTCCTCTCCTGTTTTCACCAAAAGGTGGATACTCTCATCATCTCATAAAAGGCACAGATCAGAGTGAGATACTACAGGTGTTTGGCTTCCCAAAGCACTTGGGATTACTTTAGCAATGTGGAGTTTTCCACTCCATGCTTCAGCCAAAGTCCACGTCTGGAAATTATTACAGCAGATCTGGTCCAGTGGGAAGATTTGCATACTGTGAACTTATTTTAAAGTAAGAAAGCTCAGAGTGATTGGAAGTGATAGGGAAAAAAAAAAAAAGAAAGAAAAAAAAAAGAAACATTTCAAAGTTGAAAGGCTAAGCTGAATTCTGGGGATGGGAGAGTGAAACCTGGCAGTCAACTCATGGCTTTGCTTAACTCTCTTCCTGCAGGTCCCATTTGCCTTCTCCTCTCTTCATGCAGTTCTTGGAGGAGGACAGTTTCCTCCCTGCAGCTTTGGAAAGCAGTGCTCTCATACAAAGAAGTGTGGGCTACCTTGCTGGCTCAGGTCGTCTACTAGGATGATGTCCTTGAGGGAGGTCTTCGGGGCTGTGTCCATAATGCTGTGCACCGTTCTCAGCAGAGTCGACCAGGCTTCATCATGGAAACAGATGATGACACTGGCAGTAGGCAGGCTGGAGTCATATTCTTGCTGCAGGCACCTGCATGGGATCAAATGAGGGAGACACTAGTAACACGGGTACAACTGGCTACTTCTATCTCAGACCAGAGTTACAGGCTATACCTTGATCTTCAGGGATGGAAAGAAATTCAAGAGCTCGGCTCAGGAAGAAAAGGAAGTACTAAAGTGTCCCAAGACTGGAACACAAAGTAAAAATATGAGAATGACATTACAATAATTGAAATACAAATATAGGAATATTTTGTTGTATTCTGGGGTTCTTGTGTTCTGGCTGAGGCGAAGAAAGAGAAACTGAAGACAACTACAGCAAAGCAAAGAGGGAGATAAAGCAGATCAGTCAGCCTCCCCCCACAACCCTTCCATATTTCTCCTATAACAGAGAAAAGAGCAAGTTGAAATGCAGTACCTCGGAGGCTAACAATTAAAAAAACTCATCTGCACAACAGATAAGTGTGTCTGTGGCCTGCCTGACCAGGAGCATAGTGAATGAAGCCAACATCTCATCCCGGTACACGAAAGAAATGGACCCCTACATAGGTAATGAAAACAAATACAGATACAAATCAGAAAGTAAATCCTATATACAGACTATAGAGCCTGTACACCTTGCTCTTTCTGACAAAAATGGGTCGCTGATGAAAGAGGCTCCCAGATGGGGGGATTATCCCTATGCCTTTTTCTGCTATTTCCTTTACAATCCAGGTACTGCTACAGTCTACTGCAAGAAACCTGGCTGCAAGGGGCACGGTGTGGCATTTCTGGAGAGGCTGCAGAGCGCCAGCTGGGGCCCATGGCTCCCCAGCCTTCCCTGGTGCCAGGATTGCACCCATCACATCAAAACATCAAACGCCAACATGACAAAAAGTGAACGAGATGGTGGTATGTGATTTTGGTTCTAAGGTTGTTTGCTGATCCAGCTTTGTCCCTGGTGTCAGTTCATGAAAACCCATCGCATGAATCTGGCCCATTGTTATTTCAGCGTTCTTGTATTGCCAAGCAAATCACCATATAGATTTACAGTGCTTATTAAACAATTAGCTGCTCAGCTAGCTCAGCTGCAGCAGAAGCTCATGTAAGGGATATCATTTTAATAATTGCTATGTTTATTGCCATTTTACTTAGCGCTTTAGTTCACGGGCTGAGGCCCTATCATGCTAGACGCCACCCAGACACAAAGCTGCTTATCATTTAATAGAATCCACAGGCTGAATGATTTAATAACAAATACAAATAAATGAATACTACAGATACACTTCTGGGAATATAGATTTTAAAATGCCACAATACTTATAATATTTTACACTAATATCTTCTTTATGGAGAGAAACGTTTTTCCTGATGATTTTTACATTGTAACTAATGTATTTTCTTCTTGTGTTACTAATCGTCTATAATCAACAATGCTGTTGTTTCATTATTGCACATGGGAGACTTTGTCTATTTTTCAGCAGGATGGAGAAAAGGATGCTCTCGTGACTTGGCAGTATTTGTCTTTTCAGGCAGAATAATCTGGAGATAATTAAGAAAAGCGAAGGTCTGATGCTGTCCTTTCACTAACAGGCAGCTTCCAAACAGGAATACACAATACAGCTATAACCACCTGTGCTTTCCATCATCATACTGCAACGCTGTGTTGCTAGTATTGTGGTTATAGCAAGAAAATAAGGCTGTTGTGGAATCTTAATTGGAAAATAATTGAAAATAACTGTACTTGAATATGTAGCCTAGGTGGTGAGTATCTAGTTGCCATGGAGATTGGCAAAGGCTTGCAATGTGGGTATCTAATCTTCGGAAAAACGAGAAAGGGTACTGGTGTACAGCAATGCCTTCCCTGTAATTTGGAGCAGGTCCACAGGCTGTCTGTCATAAATTGACATTTCAGAAAGTCGGGGCTGTGACTGATATAAGGCGTAGTGATTGAATCCAATTTGTGAAAAATAAGGAATTGTCACATGCAGCAAGGAACGGGAGAGCAATTCTGACAGGGCACAGGCTCTGCCAGTGAGGACTCCCACTCACCTGCAGGAAAATATCTCATTGAGATTCAGCTCCCAGCTGCACTCAAGTGGAAGCTGCGCATTTGTAACAAAACTCAAAACCTTTTTAGATACTTGTGTGTTTGCATTTGCCCGCATACGTATGGTTTGACGCTCAAGGCCAAGAGAGGAAAATGGACCTTTTTTTTTTCAGGCAGAATTCAAAGAAGATACATTGACAGGCTTACTTCAGGTCCACAGTCCCCGGAGGGTGTCAATGGCAGCAGGACAAACTGATAGCACCGTGAGGGATGAAAGTACCTTAGAGGATGAATTTTGGTGTGGGAGAAAAACTCTGTAGCACAAGACAAGTTATGAGGCTTGTTCACCGGGAGACCCTGGCTGTGTCAGAACAGTTACTCGAAGGAATGGGACTAAACCAGGCACCTGATTTATCCACCGAGGTATGTTTTACTGCAGGATCAGTAAGAATGCTGGAAGAGATGCAGTTTTATGCATCTACTTTCTGAAAGGTAGCATAAAACATTCACCTGGAAAGGCATGCAAGGAGGTGCGGGCTACGTTAGATGCTGCGGTCTGGTGAGAGAGGTCTGAGGTATCGCTTGCCAGCTGGGGAGGTTGGATCCAGGGCTGTCAAGGCAAAGCACAGCCAGCAGGCTCTGGTTTACTTCCATCAGAGCTCTGTACTCTTCGTATAAAAAGAAACTGTAGTTATGCTGCTCAGTGCTCCAATGCAAAGCACTACAGACCTTTTTATGTGAATTTCTAAGGAACAGCGGCTAAGTATATCTTATGGCATTTACGTTACATCTTGCACTCTGGTTTAAAAGTAAAAAGGCGGTATGTAAGTGTGAAGCCTGGCCAGCCTTATTTTACAGTATCCAGAAGTGCTTCGCAATTGGTAGGCACAGCATCTGGTCTGAAGGGTTTGCCATTTTAAGTGAAATGAGAGAAACTGAGTCTGTGGAGCTAAACTGCTGAAATTTATCCAACTGGTTAGTTTCTCTCCGATAAACAATAATAAACATTATTACAAGCAACACGATTCAAGCAGAATAGGGTAATATCCATTCTGATTCATTACTGTTTCACTCTCCTTTTACATCAGTATGAAACAGGACTGACACAGCTGTGATAGGCCCCCAGAGTAAATTATGTCCAACAAATATCGTTGTGGTTTGCGTGCTGTGCCATGAAGGACAGGACTGGCTTAGAGGTGGACCTCTGCTGCAGGTTTATGATCTGGATTTAGATCTGAACAACTGCAAAGCCTCAGATGTTCAGATCTGTGGTTTCAATCTGGGCTTCTATAAGCTGTGGTGTTGATAGGTCCTTAGGCTGTCACTAGTCAGACAGGAAAACTCATCCAAGAGCTCTGAGAGCATGGCTTAAATCTGAGTTGAGATTAATATTAGCTAAAACCGCCTCTTGTTGGACGGCCCTTCAGCTGCCAAAATAAAACTGTTTTTTGGCTTACATCACAGGCAGTAAAACAGGGTCATCATTCCTCCTTTGAACATTACATAGTTCAAAGAGCTGCCAGTGAAGCATGGTGAAAAATAACCGAAATAATATTAGCATATCATTATTCAATGGAATTATTCAAATTAACACTGAATCTAGTCAGTGAATGTAGAAAACAGTCCCTGTCTTTCATTTCTCTTTCCTTAAGACTGTGCTCGTAATTTAGCACCACCATCTGGTTTTAGACATGGGAAAATGACTGCTAGAAAAATGATTATATAAATTCTGTCTTAAAATGTTTTCTGGCACATCTTTCCATTGTGTCCTAGGGGAAAGCTGCAATCGCTTTTGTTACAGAAGGCAAGAAAGAAAGATAGCCACCTGCATCTTATTCCTTCTCCAGTGGGCAGGGGAGCATAGATACTCCTCAGCCCCTTTTAAAGTAGGATGAACTGCTCCTCCTGGGCTGCAGGAATAACTGGTTCACAAGTCTCCAGGCTCTAAACACAGTACGTGGGGCTTCAAACACAACACGTGGGGCTTCAAATGCAATGCATGAGGCATCAAATGCAACACATGAAGCTTCAAATGCAGTATGTGGAGCTTCAAACACAACACACAGCATTTCAAATGCAACATGTAGGACTTCAGATGCAAAGCTTCTTTGATGTGGCCTTGCAGCGTGGCTGCTGCTCGTTATGGTGCTGTTTGGCAAGGCCGGTCAGACACCCTGATCTGCACCTTCCTGCCTCCCTCCCGGGAGTTTCCTTTCACAGGATGACGGAGTGGTTGAGGTTGGAGCTCGGCCGGCCCAAACCCCTGCTCAAGCAGGGACACCTACAGCAGCTTGCCCAGGACCATGTCCAGGTGGCTTCTGAAGATCTCCAAGGGGGGGACCCCACAAACCTGTGCCAGTGCTCTGCCACCTGCACTGCAAAGATGCATTCCCTATGTTCAGCCAGAACCTCCTGTATTCAAGTTTGCTCCCATTTCTGATTGTCCCAGCACTGGGCACCACCAAAAAGAACCTGGCTCTTCTTTGCACTTGTTAGATGTTGATAAGGTCCCCCCCGAACCTCCTCTTCCCCTGGCTGAGCAGTCCCAGCCCTCTCAGCCTTTCCTCATGGGAGAGGAGCTCCAGCCCCTTCATCCCCTTGGTGGCCCTTTGTTGGGTATGTCTATGTCCTGGGGGGCAGAACCGGACACAGGGCTCCAGCACTGCTGGGAGGGGGGGGCAGGATCGCCTCCCCTGACCTGCTGGCAACGCCCTGCCTAGCGCAGCAAGCACAAACACCACCACCTTCAGCAGCGGGGGCACAAACCCAAGCGAGGACGAGGCGGCGGGGTGGCCACTCGCTCCCTTCTGCTCCCAGCGCTCCCTCACGGCGCTGCCCTTCCCCTCCCCTCAGCGGGGCCGGGCCGTGCCCCCCGCTCTCCCCTCAGGACCTGCCGGCACCTGCCGCGGCCGGAGCCCCCTGGGCCACCAGCAGGCGGCGCTGCCGCCCGCCCGCCCGCCCGCGGCGCCGTGAGGGGACGGGGACCGAGTGACGGGACCCGATAACGGGGGCCCGATAACGGGGCCCTATAACGGCAAACATCGCCCGGAGCCCGTCCTCCCCCTTCTGACCTGGCGCCCCCAGAAAGCCGCAACCCCCCCCCCCCCCCACGCACCCTGCCCCCGGCGCCCCCCATTTTTGCCCCCCCGTCAGATTTTCGCCTCTCCCGGCTCCCGCGGCACCTGAAGCGTTGCCCCAAAGCGGGGGGACAGTTTGGTTAGGGAGACGTAGGGTTTACGGGAGGAGAGGTTCACGGGGGTTTGGGACAGCGTCAGGGGAAGGTGCGGGTTTTCTCCCCGAGATCAAATAGGCTGTTTTACTTACAACGGGTGTCGTACCTCAGGCAGCTCCCTGCGCAGAGACAGCCGCTCGCTGAGCGCTTCGTTAAAGCCGTGGGTTTCCAGGCCGAGCGGCCGCTGCCCCGCAGCAGCCCCCTGCCCGTCCTGCAGAGGAAGGGGTACGAGCTGGGACTCCGGGTCCCCCTCCTTCGCCTCCGGCCGCCTGCTCTGCTGCTTCACCACGCGATAGCCCTTCCTGGCCTTGCTGTGGTTCCTTCGCCCGGCGGGCGACACGACGGCCGCGATCAACTCGTCCTCCCGCAGGGAGATGAACGGCGACAGCCCGTCCAAGGGGTAGTACTGCTGGCTCTCCTCCTGGGTGTCCAGCATCTCCTGCGGCTCCGCAAAGTCCATCTGATACCCTTCCCGGGGGTTGAACTCCACCGGCTGGAAAGTCCCGTCCTTGCTCTGGTTGCTGGGTGGTGGATTCAGCGTTGTAACCATCAGTAGCAAAAAGCCCAGCATCAGCAGCAACAAGAGAAACTGCAGCTTACGTGATCCATATCTGCATTTCTTCCTCAAGAACATACTGTTGGTGACAAAATGATACAGATGGTCATGTTAAATACCACTTGGATATCGCTCAGATTCCAGTCCTCGGGTTGCAGCAAAGCACTGGTTTTCACTATCTGCCAAGAGGATTTTCTGTTCCCCTCACATTTCACTGATGCCGTTTCATGCTCTCCTCTCTATTTACAGACAAAATAGAAAAATGCCTATTAATATTGCACTTACTGTAGTAAAAGGCAGCATGGATCCAGCGAGATAAAGTAGATCCGTTATTATACAGTCCCAGCTTAGTTAGGAAAGAGCATGTTTAGCTGATGAAAAAAGTAGCTAAAGTTTTGATTTTTTCCCTTCTAAATTCTAATTAAAAAGAAAATCCATTTCTTATAGCTTCCTTGCAGAGTATTTCCTGCTTCTTCAAAGTTTCCCGTTGCTGCCTGGTCTGATGTGCCTTATCTCTGAAAGCAGATCTGACAGCTTTCCCCCGTTCTGAGGCTTCAAGTTCACTGTGATCAACAGATGAGAGAACTAGTCAGTCCCTGACTTTGTTTCACACATAACTACAGCACTCAGTCAGGAAGCACTTTGCCAGACATAATACAGAGCAATGTGTGCGTCTTTCTCTTGGTCCTAATGCCCTCACTGTTCTTGTCCTATCAAATCAAAACTTTGCAAAAGCTGTCAGAGGAGAAATATAAGAAGCAAAATGCTGTGTTATAAAACAAGTCAAGGCATACCACGAATCACCCGACTTCTGAGTAACCTTATTAAGCTAAGAATGCTCAGAGTGAGAAGCAAGAATTTCATAAACTGAATAAAAGATGGAGTGCGCATGATTTATTTAGTGTTAGATTTATTCATATGGTAATGTGCTAGCTGGAGTATATGAGTATATTTCATCTGCAATAAATATTTACAGCTGTAGGGATTTTAACACTGACATAAGGATGCCAAATTATCACCTGGCAGACTGAAGTTGTCTCCTCATCCATAAATTTGGTGTTGCACGGCGAGCAGCACTTCAAGTTTTCAATAGTCCAGGAATAACATGTAGAAAGCCTGGGCTGGAACAACGACTATTGACGCTGAAAGAGAACAACTTTTGTGAGTAAAAGGGGAGCTCAGTCTCTGAGGTCTGTTTGCTAACGCTGCTGGCAAGGGTGCTAGTGGGCACTGACTGTGGCATTTTTTTGCTGCAAGACGGATGATTGTCCAATGGGAAAAGGGTGAGACAGTCCACATGCTTCAGCATCACATGCCTCTTGGTCTGGCAGAGATCAAATATAGAAGACACTCAGGTGTTACCAACCTTTTTGATGCTGGGGACATGGGATATGTTGGTTTTTTTTCTCTCCCCCCCCCCCCCCCCCCCCCCCCCCCATATTCTGTAGCATTTGATGATCAAAAAGCTCCAACCTCCAATTCTAGGAGGCATGTGACTACTGGAGAACTTCCGCATTCACCTTTTGTTAAAAAGTAAATTTCTAGACATTATAGGTAAAAGAAAAACCTGAAGACATAAATGCAGTACACTCTAAAGGGAGCCAGGCATTCATTCTTTCTTTCCTTCTTGCCCATTACCTCCCTATAGCCTCTTTGCTTAAAGCTAAAAAGGACGGTACACCAACTTTTCAACTAAATTGGTTTCAAAAGGAGGGACTGGAGAGAGCACCTTACAGTTGCTGGAGGCACGTAGCATCTGGCACTTGTGTGTACTCCCCTGTGTTATACAGAATGCCTTGAACAAGAGAGACCAGTCTGCCGTGCCTTGGCACCTTCCCTACCTCAGCTGTTGTTAAAATGATGTAATACTGCTATATCCTGGGTAGAAGGAAGATTTAGCCAATATTTTGATACTTCACCATTGTGCATGCCTTCCCTTTTTAGCTTAAATTCACAGAAAAGTAACATCCCGACCCACCTTCTGTCTTGAGAATATTGCTCTTTATCCTTCTTTTCATAGGGAAAAAAAAAGTGTTGATGTTTTCAATTCAATAGGGAAGCAGTACACATTTGCATTAAAAAAATCTGAGTTCAAAAGCGTTCATTTAAATAACAATATGTGTCAGACATAGAAAGACAAAATGAAATGGAAATGAAGAGACCTGTCCGAGATATTCTGCAAAATCTGGCACCAGTGACTTGCAAAATGTTTGGTTACATGGAGTCCTAATACCAGGCATATGGAAGAAAAGGAGAAATTAAGGAAGATTTTGTGTGGACTAAATAGGAGAAAGTAGTATTGTGTTTTGTTTTTTCCTTCTTCTTTTCTGATCTACCCAAGTATTTTGATTTAATTAATATTTTTTTTCCCTGACTAAAATATTAAAACAGGATGCTTTAACAACTCTGATCAAGATAATTCTAGCCTGCAGTGGTAACTGCTGTATAAATTCTGTCTTTGCGTGTTCTGTGTTGCTGAACAAATCCACCTGGATCTCTCATGCAACTAGGTTTCAGCTATAGATGAAATCCAATTAACAAATTTACAGAAATATTTGCTACTTTTGGGACAGAGCTGATCAGTAATGTTATTATTGAAATATATGCATATGGAATCTTACCTTTGAATATATCCTTACAATTTTAATGAAGAAGAAATGAACAACTGCAAACAATTGCAGAAATAAGATGTTTGGAGACTAGTCTAGTAAATTATATGTATAAAAGCATAAAATACCACATGGCACTGTTCCAGCAGACCTTACTCCCTGTCCAGCATGGACTTCTCCTTTGAAGGTTTCCCTCAGCCAGCCCTAATGCTGCAAGACGAGCCTTCCTAAACCATCATCTGCCAAGAAGTATGTCTCACCTCTTAAAAACGAGCCAGGAGAGTCCTGTGGTTTCCCACTGCCAGCATACAGAAGAGAGATTGACTTTCCAATGTGTGAGCTTTTAAGTGTTTGGGAGGGTACGTCTTTTTCTGAATTGCACTTGAAGAACAGCATCGCTTGCTTATCAGCTCCCTACCCAGCAGTAATGAAGGCCATGTCAAGAAGACAGTGTGTCTAAGCCTGGGTAGAGCTGTCTTCTCCACTTCCACTCTCTAAGAGCTGCTTCACACAGGTAGCCCACAAAACAGACTGTCCACAAAAGACGTTGCTGTCCTCGGACTGCTGTTCGTACGGTAGACCTAGGGGCAGCCGGAGAGAAACACCTTACAAGCTGTGCCAAATAGATCAGCAGCTGCTCCTGAAAGGGCCAGCCTCCAGCGCCAGTATTGACCAGTGTCAATATCGACCAGTGCCAATATCATGTTGTTTGTCCTGCTGGGCAACCCATGCAAATCGTGAAAGACAGGCTTCTAACCAGTCCTGCTCAGGCAGACCCTGTTGTAGAAGGTAAAGAAACCTTAAATACTAGGTCAAGTCATATCGACTTCTCCATTCTCTAATGCTTGCTTGTGCCTCTGACTGGTAAGGAAGAAAACATTCACCATCCTTCACTGTTGCAAATTTTGCTCACTAATTGATGAGAGCTAGGACACGAAATCAAATCTAGGTCTTGGTATTCATTTCAAACATATTAGGAGTATCCAGAGTAATAAGCCTTTCAGTCACTGTGGTGTATCTGTTTGTACTTACCCTTTCCTCCCCACCTCATTTTTGTCTTGCAGTTTTGTCCAAACTGTTCCCCATCACATACTTGCTAAATGTTACAGGACATGTTATGTTATCCGTACATGAAGGAACAACGCATACTTTCAATGTGCAGAGCCTGTGTTTAACTGCCAGGAAAATAACAAAGAACAAAACCAAGGCTGGATGGAAGAAAGAGCACGTGGACAGGTTGTTATTTACTCTTTAATAAACATCTTGGATTGATTTACGCTTCTATGCCAAAAGCAGATGTGCCACCTTCCATTTAAAGACTCAACAAGTAACAGCACTCATGGTTTCATGGCTGCGTGTATTATGTGCCGCAGTGCTTCATGCATTTTAACAATAGCTTTATTTGCACAGATGTGAAGAAGTCAGTGTATAAAATGTGACTGATTACTTGGTGCACAGGATTTGTGGGGGGTTTATAATCAAATTACTTCCCCTGTTCTTTCCAGGATACAATAATAAATGCATATTTTTAGATTATCTTATTTGCAGGTATTTCAGGTACTTTGAGTATTTGGCATTGTAATGAATATTGTTAGTTCAATGACATTTTCCAATAGCAAGTTAATAATGAATTTGAACAGGATATTATGGAACTTGGTTTTAGAGGCTTTCAAAGCTTGATAAAATCTGTTTGATCACTGGCAGGGATTTTGGCACTAGCAATGTGATTTATAAGATGTTTGCTAACCTGTCAGTGAAGGAAATGCAGCTGAAATTTCATTTTTACAGGATTTCTGCTCATAAATCACGTGACCAATGCAAAACAGAGCATGGAAGCCATTGACCTCTGCACTGCCTTGCAAAAGCAGTTGTGTGGACATGAAGGTCAGCAGCCCTTGATGGAAAGGTAAGGGAACCTATCACGGGAGTGACAGCTTCTGGATTTACTGCACCGCAGTCGCTGGTTAAATCAGAAAGAATTGCTTACAGGACTTTATGGATCAATAGTAGGTACTCCCTGAGTGAAAGCTCACCTCTAACACAACCTCAGAGAGTTACCAGCTATCTGCGAGGGGTGATCACTGGAGGGTTGAGACTTCTGATCATCATTAGCCCACCTAGAAATGATACATCCCAAGCACTGTGGGCGATGTCACCACAACCTCCTGCCTGTTGTACTCAACTGCTGTTTATATATACCCTTAAGCTGGAGAGGGCTCTGTACACCTTCAACCCCCAGTAAACCAACCCAAGATAACCTGAGTCCAGCTCTAAACTGGTTGGGACTATGTTAGTGTCAACATTCCTTCACTTGAAAATCATCCCATGTTGACCGTGAGATCTTACCCAACGTTAGTGGCTATGGGGCAGGTTTTTAGCTGGCTCTAAACTGTTGTATCTGGACAGGTATAAATGGAAATAAGGTGGTTTACTCTTTTGGAGTGGCTGGCCCTGCATCCTTGCTTTTAAAAGTAAAACAAATGAGGTAAGGGAATTGGATCGCTCACATAACATTAGCAATGTCAGTCAAGTTACATCAGGGATAACTTCAGCCCTAGAGGTGCAGGGTCACAGGAAGGCAATCTCCGCCATGAGCTCCCCCTGGGAAACTCAAGCATCTCATCTGTGGTTGGAAATGCACTTTATTTCTACAGAACAGGCCACGAAGCCACTCGTGAGCAGAGCATCTCTAGAGATTTGGGAGATACTACAGGAATAGAGAGAAAAGCCTTTTTCCTCACTACATGCTCTTTCCCTGGTGTGCAGCCCTAACTTCAGACCTACTCTATTTTTTTCTGTATATATGGAAGATCATAAACAGTGTATGCTTCCCACAAGCTTTAAATGCAGACAGAATTTAAAAGTCACGATATTCATATGGAGAGGCTGTCCCCATAACAGGTATTTTTAGTTAAAATGGTGTTTAGGCTATGTGAAAAAGAAAAAGCTTTAAATAGTCCTTTCACCTCCTTCTGACACACTGAAGTATCAAATGATTTGCAGTTATGCAACTGATTGCACCTGTTTTAGTGCAATTGTCACCCACATCACCTAAGCTGGAAAGTATCTTTTACTTTTTTTTTTTTTAATTAAATAAATTGTTACACATTTGTGTGTATTTGGTAGAGTAAATAGCTGTTTTTCAGCTACCTACTGAATATTAGGAGTTTGATGAGTTAAGGAAATTAGCAGAGAGTATCATAGGTGTGAAAACCCTGAGGAGAAGACAATATTTAATGACAGCATGCAGAGTAAATGCTTTTGCTGGTTCTGGGCTGAGTTAAAAGCTGAGTAAAGCCCAAGTTAAGTCACTGCAGGTGTACAGCTTAATGAACTGCACTTGGGCAGCAGGTGAGCATAAATGGAGAGCACAGAGGGCTGGTTTTGGAATGTTGCTGCAAGGGAAGAGCTGCAATGAATGTATGATGGATGTATGAGGTAAGGCTATAGTAGAAGGTATTTTTCTGTGCTTTAATTTTTAATGTGAGGAAAATACAGAGAAAATAGAAGTAAGTTATATTGATATTGGACACGTGCATGTTGGGCCTATGACT
This sequence comes from Anser cygnoides, assembly GCF_040182565.1. Classification (NCBI taxonomy): domain Eukaryota; kingdom Metazoa; phylum Chordata; class Aves; order Anseriformes; family Anatidae; genus Anser; species Anser cygnoides. Next base: position 37,769,365 of record NC_089874.1, on the reverse strand, counting down.
TCCCTCCATATCTTCTAGCAAGGACTTGTGTTATTTAGAAACATATAGAAAGCAGAACATGGAGAATATTGTTTTTTGCTAGCCTGTTGCTTGTATTTTTTTTGTTTTCTTTTTAGAAACTGAGTTTTAAAATACATTATATTCATAAGAATTAATACTGAAGTTATGAAGCAATTCAGCTGTGTATGTGAAAGTTACTTTTCAGTATTAAAGGCCTGGGTGCTATTTATTTATTTGTTTTCCCTTCTCCATTTAAGTGCAGCTCGTGATGGCATAGATAGTCTATAAGACTTGAAGCGTTGTATAGTGATGTAGACCTTGAAATCTTTGTTTAAGAATCCAAAATAAACCCTGTGCTTTTCTTTACATCAGTGTTCATGTAGAGTGGATGGACTTCAAAGGCAATGTATTATTAAAAAGTGAATCTGGGCTGTATGCCTAAGATGTTCTAGATAAGCTAGGTTTAGCCCAAAGATACACACACGCACTACCACTGATATCTGTGGGAGCTGTGTGTGGCCTATGTTTAAGAGCAGGATTGAATTTAAAAAGAAATAAAGAAAATGTGTGTATGTGTATAGAACTAGTTTGTATATATAATAATATAAACATAAAATAATTATATTTGTAGATATAAAGAAGAAAACCCTTTTCGCTATAAGGGCATTTCAGCATGGGAAGGGGCTGCCCAGGGTGGTTTGCTGTCTCCATCCTTGGAGGTCTTCGAGACCCAACTGGATGAAGCCCTGAATCAACCTGCTCTTACTTTGCTGGCCTGTTTGACCTGTTCAGTTTAGCAAGGAAACTAAAGACAGGGGTGAAGCAACTACTGGAGATGCTTCCTTTCTTTTTGTGTTTGTTTGTTTTCTTTTAACTGGAAGAGATTAAGAATCTTGTATCTTCATCACTCTAGCAGTCCAGAATTGACTTCTGTATAGCTGAATTTAGTATATGGTTTTAATATGTATGTACTTGTAAATCTCACCATCAATATATATTTTTTGGCAAAAGGTTAATGCTGATGCTTTGGAAAGTTGTTTGATAATGACTGAAGCAATTCAAAGCAAATTCTTTGGTAGAAGCAGACCTACTTCCATGTCGTGGCAGTCACTGAGTCCTGGTTTGTTTTGGATCAGCTATTTTCTCCTGTCCTAAAATAGGACCTAACAACTTTTTATTTTTTTAAATCTGCTGAGGGACATCAGATCCCTTTGTTCCTTTGTTTACTGTGTAATGAAAATATCTTCACGTTGGCAAACCATTAAAAAGTATAACAGGATAGAAGGAAGCAGTGCGACAGCTAGGATATGTGTTAAATTAACATATTTCTTATGCAAGTTTGTCTTTCCAAAGGAACCCCTCTGGGTGAAGGGAAAAGAGCATCCTCTTCCAAGTATAGCCTTTGAAGGAAGTGATGCATGGAGCGGCAAGAGACACTTGCTACCAAAAAAAACTCTTCATGCCTACACTTTGGAGGAGTTTTCTGTGTGGTTTTATGAACTTTTTTCTATCCTTAACAGAAACTCTTAGGCAGGAGTGGGGGTTTTGGAAATCTATTTGTAAGAAATAGAAGTTTCAGAGAGAGAACTTGTTGTGGTGACAATTCTGACTTCTTGGCATCTTAGGAAAGGGGCAGGTGTAGTGGCATGACCAGGCTGTGGTCATTTAACTGCCAGAAGAAAACCAAAAAGAATAGACCTGAACAGTTCTTATTGCTTTGATCACAAGCAAGACACTTCATTAGCAGACATGAAATGATCTTTTAAGACATGTGCAAATATTGCTCAGGTTGAATTGTCATTGAGGCAGGGATTCTTGAGTGTCAAATGCTTGGAAAAGTAATGTTCATCAGATTCTGTGTTGTGCAGCTCAAAGCATGTTCAAAGTGAGATATGTGGTTGACTATTCCAGTTCATTTTCAGTGCTTGTGGCTGATGTATAAGCTGGTTTCACTTATTTAATAGTTGCATGTAGCGCAAGACAATCCAGATATTTTTCACCAACTCTTTTCCTCTTCATGTGAAGTCTTGGTGTGCGTATTTTCTATTTAGGAGAAAGGCACTCTAGGTACAAACAGGACACTTTCAAGATGGTTAGCATCTGTAGTCTGAGATGCTAGTTGGTTGGTTCATGCTCGCAGAAACTGAAACAAATGATAGAGCTGTTAAATAGGGAGGAGGAAAAGTTCAGAAGTTTGTAGTTAATAATCTGAACAAGGCCTTTTTTGAAGTCCTTAAGTACTGCTCAGAAGTAATGCTATTGGCATTTATACAGTGGAGCTTAAAAATGCTAAGCAGACTATTTTAGAAGAGGAATACCCCTTTTAAAGGCGCTTATCTGGACTGACTGATGGTTTTGAGGAGCCTGGTGATCATAGACTTATATCATGGTATGCTTGCAACCAGGTAGTAGAAACCTGGGCTGTGCTTTGCTAGCGGTAATGTTTCTGTCCTTTGAAACCTCAAAGGAGTAAACTTGTGTGAGTTTTGATACTTCACCCAGTGATTGAGACCTGTACCAAAGGACAATTTTTTTTAAGCAGAAATTCTTTTTTAAAAGAAAGCCCTGCAGGGTTGTTTTTTTTTTTTAAGTGTTTCTACAGTTAAAGAAAGTTGTCATGGTGGGGTAGATATCGTAAGTGAAAGGGAGACTTCTGATTGGGATCAAAGACTGTGAGAATTTGGCATTGTCACATCTGAACCCAAATTCACCAGCCTACAATCTGGACAGAGTCAAGATCAGCATCTGACTCTGAACCTGGGCTCCTGGATCATCTCCACCTATTAAAATGCTCTATCACTTCTAAGTTATGGTAAAGATGCAGTTCAGCACAGCTGTCTGGGTTATAGAAAGGCTGATCTATAGCTCTGAAGTATACAAGAAGCTGTACATCAAGAGCTGGAAAAGTGGCCTACAATTTTAAAGAGAAGTGCTCCAAGCCAGAAAGTAAAGTGTGTTTGTGGGGGGGTGGGGAGGGGGTGCTGTTAGACTTCTGGAAACCATCACTCAGCAGGTATATGAGCAAAAATAACAAGTCTTTATAGCAGTTTTAATAAAGTGTATGTTATAGCACTTTTCATCTTCAAAGAGCGAACCAAATTTATTGTTGGTATAAATCCACTGGGACCAATGAAGTTAAAGAGGGGGGTGCAGCTACCCCATTACTAATCAGGGTCACAGTTTCACAGGACTATTATTTTGTACCTTGTCAGTAACTATTACAAAATCTGTGAGGCTGCGGTACAAATTTAGCAGCAAAAGGCAGACTGAATCTTGTGACTGCAGGCTTAATGGCCACCATTAAGTATAATATATGCATAGCTGCAGTACACTTCTTTTGCCAAGTTTCTGGAAAGATCAGTTAAGCAACTGACAACAGGGGTGTAAAATTTATACTTCATCTCACTAATGACTATTTTTATTCCTACTGCACGCAGTGTGGAAATCTAGATCATGTTAAGTACAAAGCTGCACCTTGTACTCCCTGTCGCGCAGCATCACTTTCAGTGCATTCCTCGACAATATGGAAGCTGTCAAACCTTCAAGTTATGGAAGGCAAATCACTGGACATCATGCAGGCACCCAAAAAGAAGCATTGTGTTTACTCCTGTTCTATTAAAGCAAAGGCCTTGGGACACAAGGATACAAGCAAGCTGGCCTGTACAGTTCAGCACGGTACAGAGAACATTTCTTCCATGCTGCCTTAGTCATTTTACGGTGTGGAAAGGGCACAGGGCCAAAAAGTGAGTCTAGCTTTCTGTTTGTTTTCCCCTTGGCCCTACATACTGGGAGTGCAAGCTAATGCATTTTGCTTGGCTCCTGCTAAGGAGTTCAAGGATCCCCTCTTTATCTGAGCAAGCTTTGGCAAATCTTTGTCCTGCCTTTTTTTTTAAGTGGGGGCTTTACACAGAACTTGATTCAGATTACTATGACTGGCAAACTAATGTGCTGGAGTTTCTCAGATGTGACTAATCTGTGCTACACCTTTGTGGTTTTTTTAAGTAACACTAGCAAAGGAAAAGAATAAACTTATATTATGTGCTTAAATGCAATATGCAGAATAAGAACCATTCAAGTTAGATGTGAGGTTGTCTCATTGCTAGCTATCTTCATAGTTTGCAGATGGGATTCTTTTAAAAACAAAAAAGTATTGGTCTCATTTCATATGACTCAAATGAGTTCCTGATGGAAAAACTACTGCCCATATGAAAGTAGCTGGTCAGTGTGGGACTTCCTGCAAATACTGTGCTGTTCCACCTTAATGACAGAGTTGTGTGGTAAGAATGGATTCCAGCCTTATCTTTCAAATTACATTTTAGAGTTTAATTTACAAAAACATGGGTGGCCATTGTCCAGCATGGAAAAAAGATATTCCTAAAAATAAATATCAGCTTGCACATATTTCCTAAACGCTTAAAATGCTTTGATTTAACCTACTTTGTAAGTATAATGTGCCAAATTTTTGTCTATACTGTAATTTGTCTCTGCACTTAGGCTCTTTGGTTTCTATGAAATGATCATCTGTTCTTGGCATATAAACATTGCGAAGAGAAGTAACCAGGAAACCATATGAGTATTATGATAACCACAGAGTAAGCGACCAGGAATTCCTTTGGAAGTTGTACAGACTATGCTGTTACTTGTCGTACTGTAAACAACACTAGAGCGTATGCCTTGTTGCACTGTCTGTGCATGGAGGGATGTAGAGGAAGTAAGCAAATGCCTTGAAAGTTGCCTCAAAGGTGTAGCTAATGATGACAATGCCCTGGAAACTGCATGAAGTGGGACAGGAGGAGGTATGGATTCCCCCTGTTTTTGCCATTGCTGGCAGATTGCTTACCTTCGTTCCCATGTGTCTGTCTGTTTAGATTACCACCTTCTCCGGATGGGAGCTGTGTTACATCAAATGTTCCTACAGCATCTCTGCAATGTCAGCCTAACCTTAATGGTGGCCATGTAAACCCTGGAGTTACTATGGACAGCAAATTAAGAAAATGCTTAAGTTCAGGGGAAGCTGGTCTTTGCTCAGATCAGGATATTGTGTCTATCCCCAGTTACAATAGTGTGGTATCAGATGTATGATATGTAATGAGGATATTTTACAAAGCTGAAAAAGTACCCCAATAGCTGGATGTAGCTGGAACTGAGTGGTGTAAGCACCTGTAGCACCTCTGAGTGACAGATTCCTCGTAAGTGGAAAACTTATTGGTGGAATGGTGTTATTCCTGCAAGTGATCAGAGGACTGCACAGTTTGCTCCCCTCTCCTTCTGCAGACAGCAGCTGCTGCCACAGGACTGTCATCTCCACTGTCTCCTAACAGATTTGTGTCTGTTCGCTAGTCCCACACCACCTCCTGGTTTCACTGAACTCAAAACAAATCTGCACATTTCCAGGCTACCTCAGCTGCTCCACACTTCTGGTGTGATGTAGAAAGATGAGATCCGAGGTATGTGAGGATCTTGCCATTGTCTCCAAATATTAAATATTTGGCATGGAAAAAGTGTCTGACCTGATGAAGATGCCAGCCTTCAAACCAGGAGATGAGTTTGAGTGTTGGCAATAAATAATACCGGATATTTTGCAGTTCTTGACTCATGGGCTGCCTGCTAGTCTGAGAGACATCTATTCATAGACTGAGGAATCGCAGCCCATGCCTGGAGGGGTGTGCACCCATGGCACATCTGCCTCTGTGGTTTGTGCTCTGTGTTGAACCTGTGATAGTGGAAATTTGAGATGCATGCACTATTGCTCAATTATTGTGTGGTGCCAAGGGAGGACTGAGGCAGAAGAATGAGTCAGAAACAAAGAAATAAACAGCTGTAAATTTCCTTGGCTGGACCTGGTACCTCAGTTGACAGGAGGGGAGTGTTCAGTGGCAGGATGCCAGGCCGAGCATCTGAGGCCTACAGTTGTGGTGATGTGGCAAATGGAAAACACATCTTATGTTTGTGGTGACAGCTCTTTAGGCTCAGACAGGGATTCTTGTTTACTTTTGGGTGGGGACAATGTGAAAAGTGAGGGGGCAAATGGTTTGAATCCTGGTGAGTGTTGTCACTACTGGTGCCCTATATTGGCCCCACAGCTCATTGAAGTGCTCCACATCCATACTGCCTTATGCTCCTTATATGCCCTCATCACCCCCTGCCATCCTGGACTTGCTCTATTTCCTTTATCTCAGGCCAACAACCTGCCCGTGGCTGCATGATTTGCCTCTTGTTACCCACAGTTACTCCATCCATGCAGGTAGCAGTGAGGTGGTGCAAGCAGTAGCTGGCATGCCTCGTCAACATGTGCACAGCAATTTTGTTGGCTTAGCAGAGAACTGGGGATGTGATTCCTGCCCGGCCTGTCATGGGACATGCCTCGATGCAGCGGAAATCGGAAAGCTGGAGAGTCAGGTGCCCCCTGGACAGCTGAACACCCCCAGCCATGTGTAAAAGCAGGCTGTTCTTGGTGCATATGGAAAGGAGATGTGGAGCTTCTGGGTAGGCCTCTCCTGGTGGGGTCAGCGGCGTGGCTGGCTGGACTAGGCAGAATTAGTGTGAGGTTTTTATCCACCCCCCCCCCCCCCCCCCCCCCCCCCCAGGTGGCCTGCTTTCCTGTGTTCAAAGCAAGTGTGTATATTAGAGATTGCCATGGTTGGGAAGGAGGGTGGCTTGTAAGGAATGGCTTTTGCAAAACATGGATGGGGCTCGAGATTTGGAGTGTGCCTTTTGCCTTATGTTATGCGCAAGGGTTTCTGTTATGGCTACAGTGCCGAGATTATGGTCACTTAACACATCTCCAGACAGCTGTTCAGTGCATCGCTGTTGATGGAGATCCATGGGCTGAGTGTTTCTTTTAACATGAGTATAACAGGCCTTTCATGTTTCTGCCCAGACAGACCAAGCTGTTCATACATAATGATACTGTTATTACCCCAGTAGCTACCTGACCATACCTTGTCTGAACAGTGATGACAGCTGATAACCATTCAGCTTCTCTTCATACTCTTTCTTGTCAATTTATAACTTACTGATGGGTAAAATTTACTGTTCTGAAGTGCAAAGCAGCTTTTCTGGGAGCTGCCACTGTCTCTTTGTAAAGAACACCAAAGACTCAAGCAGACATGACTAAATTGTATTTAACCCACAAATCTGAAGTCCAGAACCATTGAAGCAAATACTTTCTGAAGTGGTACTTATGACCCTCAGAGTTGCGCTGTTTGTAATTAATTTTAAAAAGAGAAAAGGGTGGGATGGGGGAAGGAACCAGTTCTGAAGCTTTTTCTCTTCTAACAATAACTAGCTAGAGGAGCGTGTGTTTCATGGTATATGTTCTGTTCACTCAGATATATCGAAGTGCCTTCGTTAAAGTGCTTGTGGAGTTCATCTAGTGGCAAATTAAGTTAACAGAAACCTATAATGGAAATGAAAGATCTCTTACTGTGGAAGAAATTCCTCTTTGTAGGGAGGTTTTATCTGGAAATTCTTGCTTCAAACAAACCTCAAACTCCCTGAAAACAATTGCAAAATTGCTTCATTTGTTCACTTGTGTTCAGTAAGGGTTCAGTCCAAATCTCACCTAGGTGAATCTCTCAAAGTGTTTCTATTGATTTCAGTGGATGTGAGAACTGGTTTCTACCTGGGAACTCTAAGGTTCCAGCCAAATCATGTTCTGGGCATCATTACAGGCTCATCTGCCAGGCAAAATATACCTTTGTCTTCTGCTTGTGCCAAGCTCATCTGTCTTATGGTGTGTTTTTTTTTCTTTTTCTCCTGCCTTGAATAAATGCCTGAATTGTAATGGTGTTCCTCCTAGAGCAGGAGGCTATCACCATCTCTCTGAGATGGTTTGACTGTTCTGAGGGTGAATTTATTTTTAAAACTAGGCAACTGGCCCTATATTTTCTGCTCTGATTGTTATGGAACAGGTAGCTACCTTTGTCAGAAATGAATAGGGGAAAATATCCCTGTCTACTTTGTTCTCTGGCAATGGACAGAGGTATTTGCCCTGATCACCTGCCACCCATCTGGGCCCTCCTCTGAGGGTGAAAATAGGGTTCTTGTTGTGCTCAAAAGGACTCCTGTGGTGGGGTTGCACCCTGCTAACGAATGTTGTCCGGTGGAAGATCTGTTCCTGCCAGGTCTTCCTCTTCAAACCAGAAATGTACTTACTGCATGGTGCTTCTTCAGATAGACATCTGAATGATGGTAATTTACAATCCCCATTGATGCAATACAGAATTCCAGATGTGTTAGAACAACCTAAGGGCCCCTTATATTCAACTAGTCTCTGAGGTGTGCTCTGCTACTTATTATATGACTTTCTTGTTGCCCCAGGAACATCTGCAGCAGCGTTGCTGAAGAAAATAAGTCCATTTATGCTATGCGAGGATGGCTGGCTGCAGTGAACTGCTGTTGTCGCCCATCTTGAAGAATGAATGACCGTGTGCATGTTTATCTCACCTTTTCTGGAACAAGATGAAAATGTCTTACTACTTCAACACAAAGTTCACTTACAGTGGTGGTTTTGTGTGACTATTGTGTTATGTCTTCTGGAAAAAGAAGAGAATGTCTTGTCATGGATATGTACAGAATCATTCCCAGACCCTGAGAGGTCTTGGGGTTCCTAATTAGACCCAGGGCTTTATTTTGTGTATTTACAGCTCTCTAAGTCCACAAAATCTAACATTAAGTGGTAACAGTGCAAATACCTGTTTTCAACTTTCTAGCAAGCAAAGTATAATCAGGCAATAGTCCATTCTCAACTTGTCTTTTTAAGAGTATTAAATATGGGTCACGGTCTGATTCTATAGCTTTTATAGTAGACACTCTGTTTTCTACCAACCCCTTAGTGGGGGTTAGTAGCAATGGCTTGTTAAAGTTGCAAATTCAGACTTCCTTGCAAATGATTTAAACTCACACTTGTGAAGATGTAACCTGCTGTCAGACATAGTCTTAGTTGTGCCATGTCTAAAGAAAATGTTTTTTACACTCTACAGTAGTGGTCAGTTTTGTAATGTTCTGCACAAAGCTGCAAGAGAAGTACTTTTTATCCCCACATTAAAATATAAACAAATCTTTGCCCATGTTGTTCTTGAAGTGAAGATGGGCTTGTTTACCTCAGCAGGTCTGTTGTTGCAAGAAACCTTGCCAAGTTTCAAAGACCTCTAAGTCCAAAATAATTAAGATCTCCTTTTTTAATAATTAAGACCAAGACCACCTAAGTCCAAAATAATTCTGCTTCAGTCGTGGTCTAAGCTCTGATTCTCTCTGACTGTAATGAAAGACTGGATTTAGAGCATCATCTAGGTCTTAAAGGCACAATCTTCTATACTTGCTAGGGACTCGCCTAGGCTTAGGGACACCCAAACTTTCTAATATTTTAGATCAACCAGTTTGTCTGGTTCCTACCCAAGTCTGAGAGCTGCTTGCCTCTTTGGGCATACAGTTCTTAGGCTTGTTTCTTCTGCAGGCCTCAGAAGAGTTGAGAACTCAAGTCTGGCTCGTCTGCACTCCAATGTGCTGTGCCAGGGAGTTTGCTTGCTTCTTAGGTAAAGTTTCCTGTTTCAGACTGGGGAATCTTGAAGTCTGACACTCAAGTATGGAGTGAGAGAGGATTACAAAGAGTGACTATAGTTCAGGTTAAAGTCTCTGTATAATATTCTCTGTAGGTTTGAGAAAAATGTTCCATATGAAATTGTCACTAGAGCATTCTACCCTTCCACAGGGTTTCAGCTTATCCAGGGCACGACACTTGTTGTCCTCTTTCCTCTGTGGAAGAGGACATCCTTGCTGTCCACTTGGGGTTATTCCAGTAGCTGCTCTCAGATGGTTATTCCTCCTGGAAGATAGTAGCTTTCTCTAGCAGAAGGTGCTATCCTTTGAATGCAAGAAGCTATCTCTGGCCACTATATTGTCTGTTCCCTAGAGTAGTTAATGAAGAATCTCTTTCACTTAACAGTCAAAACCTCAAACTTACACAGTCTTGGGATGTAGAGCCCATGCCAGTGTTTTAATGCAGGGCTATTACTTAGCCAATTTTGCTTGTTGACCTTCAGTCTTGGTGGGTTTTTTGTTTGTTCTAAATATTGGCAAAATCTTCCTTATGTTTTGATGCCTTCAAGAATGTGACAGTTGTTACTTATCTTGTTTTAGATGCATGATTTTAAATAGATAGGTTTGACCCATGGGAAACAATTTGTTAAAATAACCCTGCAGTGGACCTTTACACCTTAGTATTAAAAAAAATAATAAAAAGGGAAACCCCCAGACAGGAGAAATATTTTCCTATTACATCACAGGGGTTACAGATTGTCTGGAAGAGAGAAAGCTGTTGAAATGCAAGGGGATAACCTGTTTGATCCTGTTTATGTAAAACATCATCATTAGCTGCATCTAATCTCTGTTCCTGCTGGTCTAAATGGTTCAGTGCTTCGTCCTGCTATGGAAGTCTGCTTTTGCTCAAAGATGTTGTGCCAACTTCTTCATTATTTCAAGGGCAATTCTGCGTGAGTTGGGAATACTGTACCTCAGCCTGTTTGGATATGTTCCAGTTCTTAAAATCATTCTGAGTTCAGAATGCCTCAGTAATGCTGTGAGGTCGTGGGACCCATGTATGTCCTTTTGTATGCAATTGCTGTAGCTGCAAAGACTTGATTTAGCTTTCTACTGCAGAACCAATATGACTTTAAATTATGAGTTTTCTCCATTTTAATGTAGCCACTCTGCCGTTTATCAGTTCTGACTCCTCTGTGCACAGTTGTATCTGCTCTTGATACTTCATTTTACTAACAATTTCTTTCTATGTGAATTTGTTGCTTGGAGACATTCAACTGGGTATTTATCTTATCAGCTGAATTGCTTTATTTCCAAACACTTGTGTAAACTCACTGTAGTTTGCACAGCTATCAGAAGGCACAATGTTAAATGACAGTCTATACAACTGCTGTGAGAAGTATAATTTGATGTGGTGTTTAAGAATTACAAGCTATGCTAAATTAGGTTTTTCTTATTTCAAGAGTGCTTATAGGAACTGTAATTAAAAATAAAAAATAAAAATCCTTAAAGAACAATGGTGGTTTGGGTAGGAATGGCAAAAGAAATGGAACTTTGCTGTGCCACATTAACAGTTGGCAATCACACTTTGTATGGAAAGGCATATTTCAGACTTTGATCTACCATGTAAATCAAGAATAGGAAAATAATACTTTCTCTGATGATAGAGGACACTTAGTAGGAGATCCAGCTGGGCCAGTGCAGTATGGCTTGCCTGCTGCTTTAGTCTTTGTTTAAATTGACTGTTTTTATTTGTTGTTAGTGTTCAGAGCAACTATTTACTGAACTCTTAAAAGATATTTGATATCTCTTTGACAACTGAGAGATATGTAGCATACCTGCTGATGTTTTTTCATCTGTTCTTTCATTAATATGTATTTATCTCTTTTTATTCTATTTAAGATTAGATCATCTCATCTAAATCCATCATAAATAGATGGTGTTATTGTAGTCACAATCATCTAGGATATAAGAAGCAAGCCTCATCTCTTCCCATAAATCGGAGTTTCTTATACAATTGTTAAATGGCTTGCTTTGCTCCCATCAAATTTTTATTATTTTGACAGCTGAAATAATTTGAGATTGTATTTTTTAGAATATCTCTGATTACTTTAAGAGGGTGTTTTCTTGCACATAAATAAAATCCTGTCACAGCAGCTGTAGTTCCTCTTAAAATGCTAGCTACATAGCAACATGTTCAATGTCTAATTAGCCTTGCCATGTTATTAGCAGCTCCTTAATATTCACTCAGAAATACTTGGCAGTTAAAATGTAGAATAGCTAATGTATACATGTAGCTTATTTATATGCATAAAGTAGTATAAACATGAAAAATGTAGGCTAAATGCCCAGATAATCATCTCTGACAGCCTGCTTTACTGAACGATGGAATTGAGCCTCCTTGCAGGCAGCCTTGATCATGAGGAGGTGCCCTGTGGTGCAGAGGGGGCAGAGGTCTGGATTTGCGAGCTTTGGGCTGGATGACCAGGCATTGCTTGCTGCTGTAGTGACCTGCCAGCTGATAGCAGTGCTCAGCTGCTTGATTTATGAAAGGGCAAAACTTGCTGCCTCTGGATAATGGGTGATTTATGTTTTGTCTGACCATCTGTCTGCTGGGTTGAGAAGAGTATCTGACAAGAGACAACCAGCAGTCCCTGGGGTAGAGTGTGTCTATGAAAGCAAGCAAAATTGGGAGTGGTGACTGTACAAAATCTTGTTGCTATTGCAGGAAAAATGTCTTCACTGAAAGGGTTGCAAAGCATTGGAACAGGCTGTCAAGGGAAGTGCTTGAGTCACCATCCCTGGGGGTATTCAAAAGATGTGTAGATGTGGTGCTTAGGGATGTGGCTTAGTGGTAGACTTGGCAGTGCTAGGGTAATGGTTTGACTTGATGATCTTAGAGATCTTTTCCAACCTAAATGGTTCTGTGGTTCTATGCAGGGCACACAGCACGCCGCTCAGTGTGGTGGTATCAGGAATCGGGCCCTGTTCTCTGGGAAAAGTTCTCCTGTTTCATGTATTTGGTGCTATTCCTGTCCTGAGACTTGTGCGTATGTCTGTACTAGCAAACCTTGCCCCTCTGGTGGGGAGAGGTATGGTTCAACTTCCAGCTGAATGGCTAGAGACCCTCCACCCCAGGTAGGGTGCCTCTGACCACCTTGTCTATCAGGAGCTTTCTGTGGTCCATGCAGTCTGGGCATAGTTTGAGTTGATAAATTCAAAACCATGTTGGGCACCACGTTGACTAGTTAAACACTGTAGGTTGATCTTAGGCCAGTAGTTGAGGATTATGCTCTGGCTGTGTCTTGTTTACTACTACAAATTAAGTTACTATGAAAGCTTCTATATGTTTCAATATCTGTCTTCTTGGCTTCTTCTGAATGTCCAGAGTCTTTGTAAGAAGTTCTTATCCCACCAAACTTGTGCTCAGCTTCACTTTGCCAAAGATCTGTTCAATCAGTGAAAAGCTGCTGTTTGTGATGAGCCTTTATCTCATTCACTTCCCTGTGAGGGAAGATGGGAGTTTGACTAAAGCTGATGAAGAATGAATTGCGTGGGTGGTATTCAGGTATTACCACAGGTGGACAACTCTGGAGAATCAACTGAGAAAAACATTTCCTCAAAGCGTAATGTAGAGTGGAGTGGGGATAACACTGTAAGCAGCGAAGTGGGAGAAAGAAATGAGCTTTACATCAGAGATCCTGATTTGCTGAGAAAGGAAACCTTTCAGACCACTTGGATGCTGCCAGGTCTCCTACAGCAGCTGCTCATGATAAGCCCCTTGCTGCCTCCAGCCAGCTATTGTCTCCTCTCCTGTGGAGTGGCTGAGCTTGGAGGAGGGGAATATAACTGGAAATAGTTCCCCTCCTTTCTTGGCACAGTAAAGAGACATTCAGATTTGCTTCTGCTTTTCTTCCTCTCATAATCTCCTTTTTTCCTTTTCATTCCCTCTAATAGGAGCTACAGGGGAAGAAGGATGGAAAATTTCAATGGATGTATTTCCAAAGCAAAAATCAAAGTTCACAGGAACTGGGGAGCAGGGGGGATGGCACGCACTGCATTAAAAGAAAAAATTGTGGATGGAAGTGAGAAAGGCAGCTAAGGTACAGGTAGTTGACTGAAGCTATCTGACTTATAAGGCAGCTTGACATTAAAGTAAATTATGTACTGTTCATATCAGGCTAACTGAACGCACGTATTTTTTAATGCGTTCTGAGAAGAAAATTTCACATGGGTTATGGCAAGGTAGTAAGTTCCTTACTGCCTTAAATTTCACAACTTTGTCTGCATTCATAACTGTAGGAACACAATGCCAACGCTTGGTCTCTATCTTTTACTCGGCTGCTGTGACTCATGAGGTACATTTGGATACATTGAGTTGTATTACTTTAGTGTAAAAAGCACGTTCAAAGATCCCATTTTGTGCAGGATGGAAAGGTTTTGTCAGCAAAGTGCAAGGCCAACTGGTGTCCACTTAGAGAAACAAGAACAATTATAAACTCACATCATAATATTTATTAGTGAAGCCTTGGAATGTCTCTGACATAATTATTTGCTTCTTTAACTCTGGAGGCAAAATACTGCAAATGTTCCCACACTACTGTTTGACCAGGCATAATTGTGGCACCCACAAGGCACAGAGAAACTGTTATCCTGGCGGGCTCAAGTTGTACTAAAGCCCAGGCTTGCTGCCATCTCACTGATATATTAAATGCCAAGCAGTTGAGAAGAAACTGGTACTTCATCCATCTTTGTGACTGAATGCCCTTGCTCCCTTGTATCTTGTTTATTCATGAGTATTTGGAGACATTCCTCAGTGTGGGCTGTGTAGCAGCAATTTTGTCTCCTTGGAGTTTGCCTCCTGTCCACTTACTTCATTAAATGTTGCCTTTGTGTTTAAGGTGATGCTGCTTATCACTTGGTCCACAGCAACCTGTTTTAGGAAAAGTGTACTTGTTCTTCTCTTTATAGTTCCTATAAAGAGGTGGGTGGGTGTGCAAGAGGCAAGGGGAAAAGGACCACACGAGCCTCTGAAATACGTTCAAAGAAATGGGAGGGGGGGAAAAAGAGGGATACGTATTGCTTCCCAGTATTGCTGGGAAGGCATGGGGGGGGGGAAGCCAAAACCAACCTTCTAAAATAGGAAAGTTGAGATGGTGGAAAAAATGTGAATTCCTTTGTTAGAACGTAACCTATTTGTCGGCAGTTTCATTCTTGGGTGGTGAGACATGGCTGGTTACTGGTTAGAGGGAACGAAAGGGGGAATGGGCTGTAATGGCTAGACTTAGAGTGAAGGAGGTTGGTTCCCTTACTGGTTAGCCCCTGTGATAACACTGGGAGCTCTCTGGTTTTCCATCCTTTCCCATCCCTCTATATAACCAGTGGCCACAGTCAGTCACACATGGAGAGGACTAATAAGCTTTGCTTCAATGTAAACTGTTGACTCCCTCTAGAATCGTTAGCAGATCTTGTAGTACACAAGACTAGATATTTATTCATTCTTTCATCTGAGATTCATTTGATTCTTATTTCCAGCTGTTCTGGGAATCCTAAATACCTTTAAATAGTTGAGAGTCAAAATACCACCCACAAATTCCAGCATAGTTAGTGGAGGCCTAAGGGCTTACTATTGGAAAAAATGATAGGAAGGGACCAAGAGTGTCAGGCAGGCGAGGAATTAAAATACCTAGATTGAATGGAATTCCCAGTTATTTGCCTCTGAAGTTTAAAATCAGCTTACAAGCGTGCAGAAGTACTTGGCCCCCATTTCTGATAGAAGATGCTGAGATAAGTTGGCTGCTTGGTTGATATGAAGGACAACAATTGTCCTATTGTTTCTCTGGTGCTCTGTGGGCATTTGGTAAGTGTTTAAAGAGTATTAGGATAAAGAATGCAGGATAAAGCATATATGTTGAAAGGCATTCAGGTAGGCCAGGGGCCTCCATCCCACCTTGCCTGTGCGGACTGCCCTGAGCAATGTGCTGCTGCCTGGAATGGATGTGGAGAAGGTGTCTTGGACAACTGAGCTGTCAGTCCCTGTCCCTGCAGTGATGTCCCAGGCTGTGCCCTCGTGAGGGCATTCCATCCTCTTCAAGGGGCCCAGCAAGGCATGGGGGCTCCAAACATTTGTATATGCTGAGTCCCATCAAAGCATCACAAAGTGGAAAATCTTTACCTGAAATCTTTACCTACTTATAGATTCTCTACCTCCGTTATCTAGTATGTTACAACAATGCTGGTTTTGGCACAATGAACACTATCATGGCATATTTGTTCCTTTCTTGAATTAACTATCTGGATTGGATTCTGACTTTGGTTACAAGGATTTAGGTGGTGTATATGGTTGGTAAAAAATCCAGCTGAGAGGCAGGATTAATATTATACTTAACTGAAAAGTATATGCTTAAGTGTAACGATAGAGAAGTCACAATTTGTCGGCTATGGAATCATGATAGATTGGGCTTATTAATGCTGTGAAAATGGCGTGGTTTTTTTGTAAACAAATATGTAAAACACATCTTGCCACAAAAATAGCAACCACTGTTATTCTGGTGCAGACAAAACCAATGCCAAATCAACATCAAGCAGAAAAAGAACAAAATGCATTTTCAGGAAACAGTTGAATAGAAATGAAAGTTTATGCAACCAATAAAAAGTGTGACTCATCTGTACTTCTTCCACCCCAACTGTGGACTGATGTTCCAAAAATCTTTCCCAGAATTAGTATGTAGGGAGTGTTTACAAGTTGAACTCTGTTTATAAGTTTAAAACTTAAGAGCAGGCAGCTCGCGCCTAGAGGGGTTTATTCTTTCATCCCGCTAGATGCGTTATCCACAAAGAGGATGACCATCCAGATCAAGTGGTCTGTAACTGGCCCGTGAAGACTTCTGGCATATGACCTGGCTGAAGTCGCTCTCTCTCCTGATGGCATAGGATTTACTAGTGCATATAGGAAGCAATGGAGGTGCAGCACATCTGTGGGCTGACTGCACCATGCAGCCCTGCCAGAGACCAGAATAAACCACGTAGCCTGCCAGGCAAGAGAGGGTAGTGCATTGCTGGGCTACAACTTGCTCATCAGCATTTCATTCTACTTCCTGCTGCTGTCAGTGGAATTGGTATGCTTGTGGCCATGTGCAGCCATCAGTAGGGAATATATTGATTATTCAAAGCTGTCTTTTATCTCTTATCCTTCCATTTCGTAAGACAAAGAACTAGTGTAGTAGTTACTTCCCCAGTTCCTGATAAATTGCAGGTCACTCACTAAAACAGCTTTCTCAGGTTATATTGCAAAAACAGTTTTTATATTAATATTATTTAAAATTGTTATGTAATTATTTTGTTGATCATAGAAACCTTCTTTTGAATAGTTAAACCACCAGGTGTTACAGTGCAAAAGAAAATGATCACATCTGATACCATGCTTCCAGGATACTTGTTTTAATGCAGAGATGCATATAAGACTTTTCTTTGTTGGAAACATATGTGAAATATTGCAGGGTAAGATGTTTGTTTCACTGGTTCAGATAATAACAAAAGGATATTGAAGTAATTGTTCCTAACAGATTAGTTCACCAAGAAGTAGTGATAAGCCCTTGGCTCATGCAAGTTCTTTGTTCTAATACGAACTGGAGAAACAAAATGATCTTTTTTATTATGAGCAAAACTGTTTTCAGTTGGTGAGGCTTCTAGCTTCTTCATTCTAGAAGGAGCCAAAGCAATGCATCAGCTTAATGGAATGATAACTGCACAGTTGTTCCCTTTTGGGAACACTGATACGCAGAGATGAAACTTGGGTTTGGCAAAACTCAGATATTCATGTCTTTGTGTTGTGGTATCCTTATGAATGTACTCTGACATAGTTTGTTTATTTAATGACTGCCTTTTTAGAAAGAGAAGACGTCAATTTTTCTTAATTTTGAGTGCTTTAAGTGCTGTTTTGTTTCTTTCTGTGCAAGCAAGAGAAACTTTTCTTCTTTTGCATGCTTTTTACTGTGAGCATAATCCTCTTCAAAACCGTTAGCACAATGGATTAGGCATAGCTATGACATCCGGCTGTGGCCAGATCAGGAATTCTGATCTATGAGTATCTAGAAAGATAAAATCAGCAAATACAAAAGCTTTAGGTAGACTTCATGGATGCTAGTTTCTTAAGTTCCTTGGTTAGAAGATTATGTGGCTTGAAAGAGCTGGAAAGTTTGGGGAACTTTACAAAAAGAGAGAGCCAAAATAAAGAAATTCAGTCCAACTGAGGCAAGGCTTGGTAGGTAATGCATTCACACAGCAGGTGTATTTTATCTAAACCAGATAAATATTTTATATGATCCTTTGTAGAATTACTGCATGCTCATGTATATAAAAAAAGCCCTCATGAATCATTTATACAAAATAGATAATAGAGAATGGGGAAAGAACTGGCTTAACAATTTCACATGCAGAACTCAGCAGGTCAACTACTGATTTATTGAGAAGTGACTTTTCCTGCTGGTGGAGGATATTTCTTCTCCCATAAGATTCATCCAGTACTCAGTAAGGAGCAAAAGAAATGGCATTAAGATGGGTTGAAAGGGGAGTCAAAGTGCAGCTGAAGAGGTTATACCAAGTGTTACCTCTACAGACCTGGAAGAATGTGTGTTTTATATTGTTTTTAAACATGTAATAGAACTGATATCTTAGCATCAGGCCTATTGTGTGCAAGAGGAGAGTAACTTTTGTGAAGAAGCTACCTAAGCAGTCTTCTCCCCTTTTTCTGACTGCATTGGCTTGAAAATTCCTGGTAAGTGTATTTTAGTAACTAAGCTAAATCTAATGGATCAAATCATTTTTTTTTAATGTGGGGGGTTATGTTCCCCCCAAATATATGCAGTTTCCTATCCAAGTTACTTGACTTTCTAGTTGAGTTCATCCCAGGTGGTGGAATTTTATGAAATGAATGTTGAATTTCTAGGGTTTGTGGGATTTTTGTATCAAATTCTTATGTAGCTTTTGGCACTGGTTAGTTCTAGTGTGGCTGTGATCCTGAAGTTGTGCCAGATTTGCTAGATTTTTAAAATTGTTCAAGTAACTGAGTGGACAGGCTGTTGTAGAGCACTCTCTGATGGAAGCTCTCCATGCCACAGAGCTCTTACTTTCCTTCCACCCCGCACAAGAAGATACCAGGTCTGAGCTACTGTTGTGTTATGTTGGAAAATAGCATATGTTGAGTCACCACAACAACTGATTATATTAATATTTTGCTACTGAGTTTATCTTAACTTGGTATTCCACCTACACGTTGCCCCAAAGTGGACTTTCTGATGCTACAGCAGAATAAGCTGATCCATCCCGGTAGCAAGTGATGTGAAGAACACTCCTTGAGGCTACATTTATTTTGTCCCTTAGGAAAGTGCAGCATATGAAAAGTTCTCAAACTGTGATATAATACTAATGTTGTAAAGGATCACAAGTGTGTCTGAGTTAACAAAGCAATAACATTTCTTGTAATTGCTGGAAACTAGATAAATGTCTCAAAAATGTACTCAGGATTTCCTGTTTTGAATATTGAAGTTACTGGGGTTGGGGGGGGGGGGGGGAGGAGGGAGTTATAATCCTAGCTTGCTTGCTTGGGACCTTTCAGAAGCCAGTCTGCTTGCCCTGATGGAAGGGCAATAGGGTATCTGAGGTGTGACTGAGTTAAGGACTACCAATTTTCCCCTTTGCAGATAAACCGGTTTCAAAGGTTCGCAGGTCTTTTTCTCTGGCTATGCACACCTGTGCCCCTTTTTCTTTCATCCTTCCCATGTTAAGAACAGCTTAACCTTGGATTTGAGCTCCTTATTCCAGGAGGTGAAATACAATTTTGCCTGCACTGCTGGGAAGTCCTGAGGTAGGTATGTTTATAGTCAGGCCTTGCATGATTCTACAGAGGTAGGGAGTATCTTATGGACCTTGCTCAGTCTCTGTGGGTCTGATATAAATTTTTCAGGAAAAAGCTCAGTATTTTCTCTCATCAGAAGTAAAACCTGAAGCTTTTCCCTGAATGTTTTTACAGGCATGGCTAATAATCTCTCAACACTTTTCCTTGTAGGGGTTCCTTTGGAGGCATTTCTTAGGTATTAATGATTAAGTTTGCAGAAGATGTTGCAATTGGATAGGAATGGAATCAAGCTCTATGAAGTCCTGTCCTTTTCTGTTAAGACCTGAAAATAACAATTTTTAGACAGTAAGTGAGAAGGGTAGTCAATTATTTGAAATATTGCTCCTGGGAAGGAAAAAACCAAACCATTACACAAATGGGCATAGGAATATAAGCAGTGACTGCACTGTTAGAGCCTGAAGTTGTTTTCAATTTGTTGCTTTTTTTATTGAGGAAATGTTGTTCTAACTCTAGTGCTGCCTGTCCAGGGAAGTGTAACCCGATAGCATCTGGTTCTTTGCTGTGTACAGTCAGTGATCACTTTATACCAATAATTTACTTGAAAAAAATATGCAGCTGTAAACCACAGATTTAGACCAAAATAATGGAGACCTTTCCAATAATCATGCACACATCACAACTGCCTTTTTTAGCTTGTCATAACAGAGCATCTGCCACATATGAGTTGTTCTCATTTCATGTTTCTGATGAAATTTTGTCTAGATAAGAGGGGGGGGAAAGTAATCTAACTTTCCTGGGAAAGTAAGCTGCTTCTTAGGGAAACAATCCACAGCATTTGAAACTGTGGCATGAGCTGAGGGTTGTAACAAAGATGTTTTTCTGTAGATGGTTCTTCTCTTACCTTGCTGTGAAAAGATCTCACTGGAGTACAGCACAGGGCTTGCACTCATAGGCAGTGCTGTCGTTACCCTGCTTTATCTTTCTTTCCCCCATTTTTGTCTTTCTTCCCTTTTTATGGTGTTTATCTCAGTTGGAATTTGTTTGAGCTGAGGATGGTGCTGATGTAATATCTAGACCACAGGTCTCAAAATTGATAGGAGACTCCACAGGGTATTTGTAATAATTCTCATTTTCTGTGTTCATTCCCTTTCCTTTAAAACTTTCTCAATTTCATTTGCAAAGTCCTTGGAGAAGTAAAATCAGACAGGTAAACCATAACTCTTTTTCTTGATGAACTTTTCTCTTGCTGAGTTTGTTCTGGTTCTGCTCTCATGCAGACCATTACATGGGGGCTGTTGACCCCTTTGGTAACCCTAAACCAGTTGAAATATACTTGAGTAGGAAAACAGACCGTCTCAGGATGGAAACCAGCCAGTGATAGTATGCTGTATGATAGTTCTTGAAATGAGCAGATGCCCAGAGGGACCCTGAGCAGCACCAAGCACTCCTGTGGGCAATGCAGGGGCCAGTGCTGCACTTGGTAGTGAGCCCCATGGATATTTATTTTGGGATGTAGGTTATAATGAAACAGGATATAATGCAACATTGTAGATCTGTACAGGTACAGACAACCCTGATGCCAGTGTCTCCAGATAGGTGCCTGTTGAGCACTAGCTAAGCTGCTATTCTGATCAGCAGAAGCATTTTGAGAAGGCTGGTGCAAGTTGAATTTAAAACAATGATCTGAATGTTGTTTTGGTGATGTTTAGGTCTGATTCAGTTCCCCTTTTTTGCAGTCCCACCAGGGAGGCAGAGAGACTGCTTTCTCTCCCTGAGTATTAGCAAGTAGCACTTGCTGTGGCAGCAGGTTCTCCTGAGGGAAGGTCTGAACGTGAGGGCCAAGGGCAGTGTTTGTACACTGTCATGGTTCCACATGGCAGGAGAGCTCTGGCTGTCCTCAGTCTCTGCTCCATGTTTCCTAGGTCACACCAGTGCTGCCAGCCCTTGAGCCCTTGTCATGGCTTTGAGATAGAGTGTGGCCTTGACTCCTCTCAGCTCCTCATCGTGGGCTGGAGAGCCCAGCATGTTATCTTCATTAAAAGATACTAATTTGAGTCTTGTATGAAGCATGAAGTTTGACATAAGGAGCGATCAGACAAGTGAACTTCTCAATAGTAAACAAGATTATCCTCATCTTTGCAGGGCAGGGTATGTCACAGGAGAGCCATGATTGAATTAGCAAGTCCAGCTCAGTCTTGTAACACATCCTCAGTTCCTGAGCTGGTTTTAAGAGGTGCAATGCCTGTAGTATCAGTAGGTTTCAGATTGCCTGAGAAACTGTGCCCTCAGACTTGCTGTTAACCTCTTTAAGAACCTGGAGCCTTTCAGGTTCCCTGCAGGAATCCTTCCTGAAAAAGTAATCCATTGCTGCATTTCCTGTGCTTCAGCTTCGGTACCAAGACTCTGGAAATAGGCTGCTACTTTTTAGCAATATTTCTTACCCACTTTCATTGTTGTCAGGCCACTGGAAGAAGTAACCTCATTCATTCTCCTCTAGGTTGTACCAGTCATTTCAAGCACTTCTGATCAATAGGGATGGGGACTCTGCAGTCTTAACAGAACTAAACCCAGAGACAACGCCCTTGCTTTTATCCTTTACTTTAGGCAGACCTCTTAGAAGTTATCTGCAAGCTTCTGGAGTCTGTTCAATTCAAGTTGTAAGTAACTGGCACTATACACACAGTTACGGGAGCTATAGAAAGCACATATAGTATTCACATGTTCCCCATATACCCATTAAAACACTTCCTCTAGTCAAGATCAGCATGCTCATAAATTTAAGAAAAGGCTTTTTTAAATGTAAATGAACTAGTGTGTTCAGTGGTGCTTTATACTCTACTTCCATGACTTGTCAGCCTTGTCTGGGTTGATTTGCAAAGAGCAGCTCATGAGCTAGGGACCTATTTTCTACTGAATGAGGCATACAAAAAAAAATAAATACTGAGTCTTTGTTGTGAACTCTGAAAATAGAAGTTTGCTTTTGAACTCCAACTGGAACACTCAGTGGAGCTCTGTATTAAATTCCCATCCAGAAAAAAACACAATTGAAGCTCCAGCAAGCATAAATCTATGTGCAGGATATAAATCCCTGGATTTGAAGCAAATTGATGTTGTTTCAGTTCAGATAGGAGTTCTTACTTTGACACTCAAGGGGAGTCATATTTTGTGGTGAGCTGGAAAGATCAGCAAGCAAAAGTGCTAGAAAAAGTTAAATAGGAAAAGATGGTGCCATTGAACAAGTGGTTGACCTGTTTATTAACATCTGGATGCTGTTTGTGAAGAGTTGGAACGATGGCTGGTGGGAGCTGGGAAAGGAAAGCAATGAGAGGTGTTGCCTTTCTCATGTCTGTCTTCATGCAGGCTGAAGCAGCACTTGACTGAATTGGTGCATTTTACAATATCTGAAGCAGCAACAGAACAACCATAAAATGCATACTGTTGGAAAAAGGTGATGGGGCTCTGGACTTCTTCTCTTTTTAAAGTGAGATGGAACATTACTTAGCACAAGAATATGCTAAACATTATGTAGTCTGTCTTATGGGAGGAAAACACCCATTCCTTTCAAAGACTTCTCTGGACTTGGGCATCCATTTCAGCCTATGAGTCAATAATTTTTGTTTCCTACTTGATGAAAACAAGCAATTAAAAAAATAATAATGGTGAGAAGTGAGGTCGCTACAAGCAGAACTATTGCTAATATTCCTTCTAGCTAAAGGTCACAAGCAAGGTGAGGTACCAGCAGATGCACGGACATCAACATTTACTTGAGTGCAAAACACAGACAAGAAGAAAGCTTGGTAAGCTTAAATCCTTAAGGAGTATTTCATTCTGTTACTGCCTGTTCTTGTACAAAGCAAAGTCAGAAAACCATTGTCTCTAGAGTTGGATGTTTTGCTGACCAGGGAGTCTGTCACATAACAGATCTTACAGGAGAAGAGAGCTCACAAAGGGCTGGCTCTATCTCTATAGTAACAAAGTTTATGAAGCCTGATTCTAGATATGCATTTGATGTGCATTCGCTGCAAGCCTTTCAAACAGCAAAACTATGTGAACATAAAATTCCTCTGTCAAACCACAGTTTGGTGTTAACTGATGTGCTCTTACGCTGGTTGCCTTGTCTTACCAGTTAGAAATACCTTTTGTTGATGGGTGCAATCCAGGCCATACTGAAATCAAGGAAACTCGTGTGTTTCAGAAGGGCCAGGATTTCATTCTGTACACTCTTAATGCAGATTAGACTGTGAGTTGCCTTTATAATAGCTTTGTTGTTCCTTGAAATCAAACATAGTTTTGCCTATAAATCATTGCAGAGAAGAGAAGGCCTTGGGAGGGGACCTTTATAGTGGCCTTTCAGTACCTAAAGAGGACCTACAGAAAAGCTGGGGAGGGACTCTGTCGGGGGTGTAGTGATAGGACAAGGGGGAATGGCTTTAAAATAAGAGGGTAGATTTATATTAGCTATAAGGAAGACTTTTTTTTACTATGAGGGCAGTGAAGCGCTGGTACAGGCTGTCCAGAGAAGCTGTGGATGCCCCATCCCTGGAGGTGTTCAAGGCCAGGCTGGATGGGGCTTTGAGCAATTTGGTCTAGTGGGAGGTGTCCCAGCCCATGGCAGGGCATTGAAACCAGATCTTTAAGGTCCCTTCCAACCCAAACCATTCTATGATTATATGATCACAAGCTCAAAATAAGACTGCAGTATGCATAAAGAAAGTAGGGAAAACCATGAATTCTAAAAGCTAAATCTAAAAGGCTTCTATATGCCAATAACCCACAAGGGTTGTTTTTCCTCTTTTATTATTTATGTGACCATAGCTTATACTACTATTTAACTGTTTCCTTTCCCAAACTCCTTCTACCATCTGTATGATAGACTGGCTTCCTTTTAGTGCTTCCTTTTAGTAGTTACGCCTGTGAACAGGATATGATAGCAGTCACCTTGACATCCGTCAAGAATGTTAAGGTTGCAAAGCTCTGTTTTGATAGATAAAACACAGGAAATGGAAAGCATCTTTCCAGATCAGAACATGTTGTCTCTTTTTCTGTGTAACATGATGCCTTGCTTATCCTTCTCAAAAATGCAGGTTAGTGCCCAAAATGATGATTTAAAGGGCAACACTGAAGAGTCATCACTTTCTAAATATGTACGTGCAGCAAGCAACGATGTTGTTTACAAAATGTGGCTGCAGGCTTTGAGATCTAGAACCGCTCATAATAGAAATCATTGTGGCATTGCTGAGGAAAAATGTATTTCATACAGCAGGCTTTCACATAATAAAAACTACATGGCATTGTACAGGGGAGGAATGTAAAAGGATGTTCCTTCTGAAAGAGGTGCTTTAATTTTTGAGGATGTTTGTTTTAAGTGATCTTTTTCCCCTTTTCTGTATTTCTTCTTCCCAGATTTAAGAGAATTGTATGAATATGAATAATAATATGAATAATCTCTGCAATTGTCTTTCATATTTTTCTCTCTGTTCCTAGTCAACAATCCTTGCAGGAGGAATAAAATACATAATAGGTAGAGGGAGTTCGCACAGAGTCAAAAATATCGACCTCGTTGCCCAAGATGTGATACACAATCATTTGGCTATTGCTTACCCTCTACCGTTTCGCTCTCCTTTTGAATTTAAGCCCTATAGCTGTTATACAGATAACTTACATTGAACATTTCACTCTACAATGGGCGCAGTTTGTTTTTATTCAGAGCATGATTCATTTGGTGCTTTATGAGGTTTTGGTGCATGACTTGTGCATACAGTCTCATGAATTACGACCCTGCAGGAATGTTGTCTATTATTAGCTCTGCATAGTAGACACTACCTCCCTGGGAGGCTGCTGTGATAAAGAGTCTTATCACAGAAAGGTCATATGCTATTTCTATTAACTCTGATGCAATTGAAAAAAAGGCTATAACCTAATAAACTGAGGATGAGACTAGAGCTGGGACTTAATCTTGTCCCTGACAGTAATTCCTCCAATAGTCTTGCAAGGATTCACAGGCCCAGATCCTGTAAAATGTTTTAGTACTTCAAAAGCCACGAAAATTGGACTAAATGAAATCAGAAAGCATTTGGGTACCTGGATCCTTCGGATCCTCCTCGTGTATCTGATATTCTAAGCCTGTATCTATAGGTTCAATGGGGTGTTTAATATTCATAGGAGCATTGTTAGAATCAACCTATACACGTAGTGTTTTTTAAGGTACCTTAAAAATAGTCACTTTAAGTACGAGATATTGATGTTAAATTTTAATTCCTTTCTTATATTTACTGAAATTTCCTAAAACTCAAAATTGAAGTTCAATGATTTGATCTGTTTGGAGATAATGAAGTGCAAGCAAGCATAAGTTATCAAGAAATACACAGAAGAAAAAAAGTGAGCCTGTAGGCTCCAGGTTGGTTTCTCTGACTGGGGCCAATGTATTCCAAGTGTATTTTAGATCTTTTATTTAAACGTGTATTTACATCTGCAGTTGCATTGAGCTCTACTTGTTGATTTAGAAACTCTGCAATCAAAATGTTACAGAATGTGCATCACTTTCACAGCAGTTTGTGGCAAGAATCCCTTGAGAAATGGTTGAGAGGACGAGCTTATTGCCATATAATAATTTTTAAAGTCTCAAACTGTCATCCATTATATAGAAACTTAAATTGAGCTCTGCATATCGAAATAGGCCCTGAAACATCTGCAGTCTTCCTCTTAACTTTTGAGCTAAAGCATCTACCTAGCTTGAATCTCTCACCCTGTCCTCAACCCTTCCCCCAGAGGTATTTGCTTGTCATGGCTGGCTGGGCATTGTTTTTAACCTACCATAACATCCTGACAACCATACCTGCACTCACGCTTAGCTCTGATTCCATGCTCTAAAACTAATGCTTTCTTCCAGCCACAATAGCCCAGCGTTTCCGTGGTGTTCCCATGGTGAAGAATTATAATCTTAGTCTCGAAATACTGAGTGGAAATTAGAGTTGTGCCACCTGTTCAAATAATACCTCAAGTACCATATGCTTCAGGAAGGCTGCTGTGTAGCCTTCTATGGAGCTGCTGGTTAGTGGATGTTGGCTGCCTGCTCGGTGCCTCTCTCAGGATGCACCTTTGGACGTTGTGTGTACCCCTGAAAACTGAAAACATGCCATGTGAACGTCTTGTAAAATTTTTTTTCTCTCACCAGTCTGACTCCAAAGTTTTCCCACTCTTTGTAGTCAATATTAGGTCTTATCTCTGTCTATTGTCACACATGCCAAGCTATTTCTTTGTGCAACACAAAAGTAACCTTAATCCCAGAATCTGAGAAACTCTGAAGGAGCAAAGTAAGGCTTTGTGTTAGCCCATGCAGTGTTTGGTAGTACTATCTTTCTTGCATTTTGCTGTTCTGGCATGAAGTGCCTGGAGCTAGCCCCTGCACGTATGCACCTTGCAGGCAGAGGTGGGCCACAGAAGCCCTCCCAATGGTCAGCATGGCTTGGCTTTCAGCTTGATTTCCTTCTTTTGCAAAGGGTGGAAACGGATGGAAACTGAAGATACCCTTAGACCTGATGCAAGCACAGACGTGAATGGGGGGTGTATTGATACCTGTGTATCTGTAAACGTTGTGCACGCTGTGCTCCTTTCAGGTAGGTAACCATACACAAACATTGAAGGAAGCGATAGTTGTATAATTTTGATGTTTGGGCTTATTTTCATGCACTGAAAATACAAAGCTCAAGGACTCTAGAGAGAACTCTAAATTGTAGGTCAGCCATGAGGAATGCCTTTCCATTTGTTTATTCTGTAGTTGTTCCAGTCAGTATAAAGACATCATAGTCCAGGAAAGTGTCCTAATGCATCTGTGTGATATGATACTGGCTAAGGATAGGAATAATCTACAGCAACACATTAGCTTTAGCCAGAAACTGACCTTGTCTAAATACTACCATGTGATTCAAGTATCTTACCAGAAGAGTGGCTATGAATAAATCTCTTCAGAAGAGAGAATAGAGAGATTTTTGCATCTGATGTTACAGAGAAATAAGATACCTATAAAGGAGTGAATTCCATCTGGATTCCATTGTGGACAAAAACAACAATTTCTCTGAAAAAGCTTTACATGATAGTATACTCAGACACATTTTTAACCTTAGTTTTGACTACTCATTAATGTAAAAGAAGACACTTAATTCATTCAAGCAATTCTTCATGTTCTTCATGCTTTGCTGTCACAGGAAGATTTTGATTTGTAAAGATGATGACTCATGGACTAAATCCCCCCTGAGAAGCGTTCACCTTTGTATCACCATTGAAAATCCAAATATATGATCCATATCCCACTGTTTTTTTGCCTACTTGTTGGTGGCATGTATTCAGTGTGGGCAGAGTGGCAGACCAGTTTAAGCTGCTGGGGCTGGTTTGCTTTGAAAGCACAGGTAGAGGGGAAGGTACAAAAAGAAGGCTGAAACTGGGCACAGTGCCACAGAGCTGTGGAGAACTGAGATTTTGCTGTGGCCCTGGGGGCAGCCATGGGAAAGTACTAAAACATAGTCCCAGCCTACGCTTTAAAATTTTGCTGGCATAGAAATGTCAGTAAGAAGTGAGAGCCTTTTGCTGATGTGGCAATAGTAGTATAGCCCCAGTGCAAATGCTGGCCAAGAAAGCAATTTGCTACTGTAGTGTGTTTTGCTTAAGGACTAGATACAAACCACATGGAGAGAGACACTTTTTTTCTTTGGCCAACTCTTAATTGTTTACTGTAGGAGGAGTTGCTGGTATGGCTATAGCTTTTTAAACACAGAAAGGCCATAGACCAAGAATAAGACGCACATCTTTCATTTATGCTAAGGGCTGATAACGGTGTGTGAATTACAGATTAATTCATGGGTTTATGCTGAGCCAGCCCTTGGGTTAGTCTTTGCATCGCCACTTAGTGTGGAGAAGTAGGACTGTTTCAGTTTATATGATAATTACCTTGGTACTTGACAGATTTAAAAAGTAGTAAATGTGGTTTCAGTATATAAAACAGCTTTTCATGAGGCTCTAGGAATTAGTGGCCAAATAAATACCTGTATTGGGAAAACTATATAAAGTATAGCAAAAAATAGACCTAAATAAGGTATGATAGGAAAGAGTAGTCATTGCTTTTTTTCAGAAGGTTATCATCCCTTGCAAACTGATTAGATTTGTTTGTCTAGAGTAGTTACTAGCATGTCTGAAAAGCTGATACAATCTGTCTACATTTCCAAAACAGCTTTTGCTAAACACTTGAAAAGAAACAAAACAACTGAGCAATATGATTTTTCTTATGAGTCTGTAATTTAAGAAACAGGAAACAAAGGGTTGGATTCACTGGCCTGAAAGTAGGCACTTCGTGCTATCTGGGGTGCTCAATGATGTCCAAGACATCAGCACAAAGCTGACAGATGTGACCTGGGGTTTAAGGGAAGCGTGTGCTCATCTGCACATACAGGCTATGCTATGAACAAACTGCATGAGATGCCTTTCTTTATACACTGCCTTTCAATGGAAGTGTAGGAATATGTAATGAATTTTCATAGGGAAGGAGATGATTGGAGTCTCCTGGAGATCACTGCTAGAGCCAGCACTACCCAAATTATTCATGGGTGGCCTGGAGAAGGGGGATAGAGAACGATTAAATGAAGCTTCAGAGGAAAAACATCTTCCAAATGGTGAAGTAAGACCTCAGTTTATAACTAGGTGATAAAATGCCGTCTGACACTTGATAAAAGCAAGTAGTGTGCTTTGGAGAAAAGCCTTAAATTCACATATACAATGATGGGCTGTGGAGTAGTTATTAGTAATCACAAAAGATCTTGGAGCTTTTTTGGACAGTTGTATGAAAGTATCAGCTAAGTACCCAGTGAGGGTCAAAGATCAACAGATACTGTCTGTTCTTAGAAAAAGAAAAGAGCAGAAAAACAGTAAAACACAATTGTCACTGTAAGGAGCCGATGGTGCATCCACATCATGAATCCTCCATAGTCA
The DNA here is from genome assembly GCF_040182565.1 of Anser cygnoides. Lineage (NCBI taxonomy): Eukaryota > Metazoa > Chordata > Aves > Anseriformes > Anatidae > Anser > Anser cygnoides. The sequence goes on along the minus strand of NC_089874.1, from coordinate 37,739,991 downwards.
GAAAGGATGAGTAACCAGAAAACACAAAAAAGGAAGGCAGTGATGATCAAAGATAGTGACTTCTCTGGGCATGACTAAGCGGATTCAGCTCTTCAGTACAGGAAAGAAATGACCTGGAGGGAGCAATATGCTAGAGATCTATCAAAGAGTAGCAGAAAGGATAGACAGAGAACAGTCATACACTCTTTTCTTCTCTTTCTACTTCTGTTACGTGATGCCCAGTGAAATAAAAGGTTCAAAAGTTCAGAACAGGCGGAGGAGTTTTCTTCCATGGTCCATAGTTAAGCTCTGGCAGCCTTTGCTGCAGAGCACTGTAGGAACCAAAATGCTGCTGGGGTTCAAAAATTCATGGAAGAAAATGTCATTACCAGCTAGAGTACATAAGCATAGGCTTCTGGTTTGGGAAGTTCTGAAGCCACTGATTGCTGGGAGCGCGTGCTGGCAGAGCATTGCTGTGTGCTTATGGTGTGACTGCGGCATCTCTTACTAGTCACTGCCCAAGAGAGGACACTGAGCTGTGCTCTGGCCTACTATAGCTGTTCTTACCTTTCTCACCCATTGATTCTTTTCCCTCTGAGAGAAGTGCCTCTTTGGTTCAATGGCTCCCCTGAGACACAGGTGATTAAAAAACCAATAACTTGCTGTGTCTGGATGCACTTTAAGCTGAAATCAGCGGTGTCCCAATTTCCCATTAAGCAAACCTGGTCATGTTGTGAGATAGCAAGCAAACAATACAAATAGTACAGGATGTTAATTCTTAGCTACTAATACATCTTTGAATGTTGCATTTATAAAAAGCTCCAGTCCTCACATCTTCTAGTGATCTTCAGACAACATTTGAGCTACTTGTCTTTTAGCTTGGTGTGAAATTGAGCTTACTCAACTGTAAGTGAAGGAAAATGAAAGTTATCCTTTAGAAGAAACGGGAGTATGCTTCTTTGGGAGCTCTGCTAGTCCAGTTGAGAGATTCTCCCTTATGATATGCATTAAAATAAAAAAGATGTGTGGTTATCTTATTGCTTTTCTACAATGTGAGCTTCATAATCCCCATAGTGTTGACTGTACTATCTGGTGTTAACTTCAAACATTACAGTTCCAAACAATTTTTCTTTTTGTGTTTCTTGACCCTCCAGCTCTCCAGTTTCTGGTGCCCTTGGGGTGTGACACAGTGCTTTCCAACTTCTAACTTGCCAAAAAATAAGCAAGTAATTATTTATCCACTTCAGAATAAAATTCTGGCTTGCATAGTTATGGATAATTACCATGATTTTGATTTTATTTTTCCTCAAGCAGTAGACCTGTTGTAGTTTAAATGATGAAGGAAAATATAACTACTATGATGTAGATAAGATGTTATTAATAAACTACTGGCTTCTTTATACTGGCATGGCTTGGACTAACTAACATTGCTCTTGGAGGACAATGTTAACAAAATTCTCACTGCTATGGTTGGGTTTCTTTTCTTTCGCACATTGCTTATGGCAGAGAATCAGTTAGTAGTTGGCCCTACCTACGACATATTTCCACGGGCATAAATAACTCCAACTTGTCCACTCTGAATTTTTGTGTTTGTGTGTGTGGATAATTTCAACAAGTTGAAAAATTTTTATTAGAGGAAGTTAAAATCCAGATTAAAGCAGGTGTCTCAAAGACCATAAATTAGTGCAAAGCCAAGCTAAAATACTATAGTCTTTTCACAGTTGTGTAATATTTTTCTTGATCCTGGACAGTGATGGTGGAAGGTTGACATGGAAGAGACTGAGCTCACTCTACCACCGAGTGATCCTCACTTATCTGAGTTCAGAGCCCTCTAGAAGTAAATATAGATGCATCCTTTCCCTGGGGCCATATGAGGGCCAGAGCCTGTTGTTGTGGTTTTGTATTATCCAAGTATTTTTGGGGAAGCTTCTGCCTTTCTCATTTCTCATACTCCTATCAATGCGCTTAAAGTAGAAAGGGAACACTCACAGGTTTAACTTCTTTCAACAATTTTCTTGTCTTACTTGCTACTTAAATATATTGAGTGTTTTGGCGGGGAGAGGAGAGGGAACAACCTCAAATCCATAAATTGAGCTGGAAGCAAAGAAACCATTGAGCCAGAGTAGTCACATTTAAGTCAATCATCTCAAGAACTAATGCAATGCTGGCCTGAAATTCTCACTTGTATTAGTATCACAAACTCATAAATATTGCAATAAACAGAAATGATCATTTGATGCTTCCCTGCCCCATTCTAGAGGATGTGAAAAATTTTCTGGAGAATCAAGATTACTAGGCTTTGAAATGAGGTGGACTCAGGAAGGGTATGAGTTAACTGTCCTCTCTTATGTCTGTCACGGTTGGGAGAGGAGTATTTGGAAAATCTAATGGAAATAAAATATCTGCTCTGCTGAGGGTGGAAAATGTAAGCATGGGCAATCAAAGTACTATTTTCTACTTGACTGCTGTGGTTAGATTGGGACTGTTCACTAGGGAAGGTATATATTGAATAGCTTCACAGTGGCAAGAGGACTAATTATGTGGGAAGTGTCTTGGAGCAGAACGAAAAGTTGCAAACACCCTTGCTGTGCCATCACCCTCACTACAGAGAAAACCAAAAGTCTGACCTGTTTTTCAGCATTTTCTCTTTTCTAATTAAAATTTGCTTCCATTCCAAAACATGAGGAGAAAAGCAAAGAAAGCAACCAGCATAATGAAGAAATAACACCTGCAGGCACCACTTGCTGTTGTGGCCTTTTGTAAAAGACAAGGCCTTGGTGGCACCAGCAGGGTCCCACTGGCCATGGCCACCTGGCACCAGGCATTTGTCCAGGTCTAGGCCTCTCCTTTCCTACGGCTTGGGACTGCCAGCCCTGGGATGTGTTGGCCTGTCCTTAGAAGGATAAATGTCAGTGCAGGTGGTCTTATTAAGGCCATGTTCTAGGCTAATCTTTCTGAAGTGCTTTAGAAAAATCACACAGTGTCTCTCTCCTGGTCTTTGCTTTAGTACTGACAAGTTAGAATTCCAACGGGAGCTGGAATTCCAAATTCATCCCTGGTATCTCCACGGCACACCTCATAAGGTTATGGCATGTTGGGATATAATGGACTTCCTCTGTTAAAGACATTTTACCCATGTTCAGGCTGAAATACAAGTATTTGTTGCTGAGGGGAGTCAGCAAATTAACAGATCATCCTGCGCTGGCACAGGCCATCACTAAATCTCTACGTTGAGTCTGGATATGGCAGTCTTCCATTAACTTTATTATTTCCCAGAAAGTTCACACGGGAGGGCTCAAACCTATTTTTCTTCTGTCCCAAAGGCTCCTAATTGCTATGGTTCTAGCTCTCACCTTGTGTTCTCCTGTTTAACCCTTTACCCCTTCCCAGTTTGCACAGTGGAAAGTTAGTGGTTTATAGTGTCTTTATAGCCAAATGCTGTTTTTGTGGTTCTATAGCAACCAAAATCCTTGTAGAGAATGTGGACAATTTCTGTCCATTTTTGACAAATACCTGTCTGTTGGTTTGCCTACTTATTCCCTCGTTACTGCCTACATAGCCTTCAGTTCTGCCCTGGAAAGAAATGGAAAACGCACAGAGGCAGAAGAAAGCCCACTCGTTAGTGCTGACATTTAGGAGCTGGGGGTGTATTACACAATTTGTCAGCTTTGGGGGGAGCAGCTTATGACACTCCTGCTTTCCCCAGCCTCTTGTTCCTGTCTCTGTCCTGTGCTGCTTCATCATTGCTCCTCAGTTTTACCAATAAGATTTATTTATCTTTTGATCCTCGCACTTTGCCTATAAAGAGTTGGCAGATAAAGAGCTTGTATCTATGCTCAGATGCCAAATAACGAATGCTGGGCCCAACAAGCGCAAGTGTATGGATTCCATGGTGCAATGCAAGATAACAAACTCTTGTGTACTCAGAGCTGGATTAGCTGCCTTGAGCTAACTGTGCCAGGCTCTGTCCATACGCACTCATTCCTGGTGATCCTCCACCAAAATGCACAGAACTGCACATAACCAGAGACAACCTACTATCAAATGGGAAGGTGATGTGTGAAATGTTTGGTTGGAACAGTTACTGTGTACGGAGTACTTAGCAGGTCACCCAATAGGTAGGTGTCCCCGTAGTGATGTTGGTTGTGTTGTCCTATTGGTAGGCACTACTTGAAGCCGAAAATGATATTAGTGATATCAGTAGGATGCAGAAAGGGAATGATGTATGGTGAGGATGATATCTGTCGCTTTAGGTGCAGGTGTGTGGGTGTTAGCCTGTACCCACATTCACAGGCTGAGGATATTATTGGTAACTGCATGGAACCAGTGACTGAGTTTTATTTTTGTCTATGTTTGACTCTTTCTGATTAAGAACTGTGGTGGCATATGGTGTCATTATCTGGCAGACTGCAGAGCTCACTACTTTGGGGCAGAGAAGCCTGAAATCTGCTTATAGCTGAAGCTAGGGCAGGCTGTGTTGGGTTACTTGGCTAGCCTCACGTGGAAAAATGTCCTTTTGTGTCTGTGCGGCCACTTCATTGTGTGCTCACAGGCAAGGTTGGGTGGGTCGCTTTTAGCAGACCTGCTTTACCTTCAGGTGGGTGTCAGGCAGCTGTCAGCTGTGACCACTGCATCAGCAGTTTTCTGCTTTGTTGATGGTTGTGGTTGTGTTCCCTGGCCCAAATCCAGAGGGTCTGTAGGATTATTTTTTTTTCTTTGTGAGAGGCTGAGCATCTCTTAACAGTTTTCCACTTAGGTTAAGTATAAATACAGTTAAGTTATGCTGACTATGATGGAGGGTGAATATAGTCATGGTAGAGCACAGTATTAGCTGTAGGGCAGACTTTGGGTTGACTTGAAGGTGGAATTCATGGAGATGTCTTGAGCAGTTATTGCCCCTAGTTCATGCCACAAACTTTTTTTTTTACCCAAAGACCTTTATCACTGCTGGAGGCACAGCCAAGCAGAAATAAATGTGGTGATGAGCTGCAGCTTGTAATGAGCGCGCATAAATTTGAAGTCAGTCGTTTTGGTTCATGTTGTTGTGTTAAGCCATAAACGGTGGCAAGTAGATATTATACCTGGAAAGCTCTTCTGCATGAGTGGCAACATTTAAAACAGGGTAGAAGGAAAGCTGAGGGTCAACACAATCCACTTCATGCTAAAAATCGAAGGCTTTTGTTCTATGGACAGGCAGATGAAAAAGTCTTGATTGTGGCTTGGGTTTTAAGTTCACAAAATAGTGGTCCTCTTTTTCCAGACAAGCTGACGTTGAACTCTGTTATTTTTCTGGCAAAATACAGAAAGCTATGATCTTTGACCTGGCAAGCAACCTGTAGGATATATCCCATTAGAGCCAGAGTTCAAGGAGATAAGACTTGCAAGATCTGGCAATAGCTGGAAATTTCAGTATGTTTGGTGAGGCTGCCTTTGAGCTACATACAGTATATAAGTAAACCCAGTCTTGGGGCAACTTTAGCAGTTGTACATCCTTGCATCTACTGGCATTATGGAAGAGCCCTGTACTCTGACAGGTTACATTCCTGGGATGGTGCTGCCTCAAGCTATGAACATTAAAGCAGGATCTCTGTGTACATGCACTTGGCACGATTTGGTTGGCTATAGGAAGGATACGCATTCACATACCAGGCTCTTCCAGGCACTTTTGGAAAAGCCTTCGCAGAATACTTCCAGCCAGGTTTTGCTTTGAAAGCTGCTGCAAAACACTAGCTTTCATGGATTTATACTGCTTTGAGTCATTTGCCTGTCTAAATATCAAATCCAGAGAAATGCTGTAAACAAGTGAGCAAAGAGCCACATAACTATGGTTCCCAGGAGACAATGATCTGTTAGAAGGGAAAAGTGCTTGTTTGGTCACAGCTGAATTACTAATATTCCTATAAATTGCTTCTTTAGGGTTGTGTAACATGTTTGGGAATGTGGCAATAAGAGATGTTGAAATGGGGAACAGACTTAGAGGAGTAGAAATGGAAAGAAGCCAAGCCAAAATACACAGTGAGCCTTTTCCAGAGACAGGTCAGCAATGATCCAAGTGTATTCCCACAAAATGGAAGTTCAGAAGGGAACCGTAAGCAGTGGAAAATATTACATGCTCAACTTCTGTTACGAACCTCAGTCACTCCAAGTTCATTGCAGAAAAAATGTTCCTAGAGTTTAAAGACCCTTTTACAATTTTTTCTTCTATGTTTAAATATCTTAGGGTTAAGTAGGCTAAAACTAGGAAAAAAGATTAACTCTTTATCTAACATAGGAAACTTTAACAATAGAAATACTTCAGCAGTTTTCATTCATAGTGTTTTTCAGAATAGGACTTTTGTTTATCCTTAGGAATAAGGCAGCTCCAAGGAGAAAAGATTTGTGGAGTATGTTTCCGTTGGGCTTTTTTTTTTGCCTTAGGCTTAAAAATTACCTACTACCTTGCATCTTTCTACCATCTTGGCAGTTAATGCACACTATTCTTCTGTATTAACAGCTGCCTAGGCAGGGACAGGTAGCACCTCCAAGTGTGGTGGCAAGGGAACCACCTGGCCTGAATTATGTTTGTCCTTGGCTGAACACTTTAACCGGGGAGCATCATGCAAGCAGTAAGACCGTGTATGTGTAGTTGTTATGCTCATAACTCGGGCTGCTTCCAAAAGCTCTTGGCCTGGTAGTTGCCTTTTTAGACATAGAGAAGGGCATGTGCAGCCTAAAAACCTTGACCAGTGCATCTGCTGTGTCCTGTGGTCTATGAGAGGCTGTTACAGCCTTGCCTCCTCTTATTATATCTTGCTTTTTTTTGAGATGGGCTACCTCTTGTCATCCAGCCAACCATCTGGTGGAGTGTGATAATCTTTTAGCAGAAGGTGGGATGGTTTTGTTTGCATGTGTGTATGAATTCTGATACCTTTATTTTGAGTGTTTGTGTCCTGGTGGCTACACGTTATCCCAGCTAGGGAATGCTGTCAAAGATCACTCAGTGATCTGCTGTGCTTGCGTAGTCCTATAAGCTGTTTTCTGAGAGTAGACTCCCATGAAGAAGACATTATGATGTTTATTGATATTTAGTTTTTATTTCTTTATAAAACTGTTGTTTTCTATGTGTATATCCTGGAGTGTGTCCAGAGCAGGGCTACAAGGCTGGTGAAGGGCCTGGAGCACAAGTCCTGTGAGGAGCGGCTGAGGGAACTGGGGTTGTTTGGTCTGGAGAAGAGGAGGCTCAGGGGAGACCTCATTGCTGTCTACAGGTACCTGAAAGGAAGGTGTGGGGAGCTGGGGGCCGGCCTCTACTCACAGGTAACTAGTGACAGGTCTAGAAGGAATGGCCTCAAGCTGTGCCAGGGGAGGTTCAGGTTGGAAATGAGGAGACATTTCTTCTCAGAAAGAGCAGTCAGGCATTGGGACGGGTTGCCCAGGGAGGTGGTGGAGTCACCCTTCCCTGGGGGTGTTCAGGGAAAGGTTGGATGTGGTGCTTAGGGACATGGTTTAGTGGGTGACATTGGTGGTAGGGGGACGGTTGGACCAGATGATCTTGGAGATCTCTTCCAAAGTTTATGATTCTGTATCTAGTATTAGCATATTGTTATCTCATCCCAAACTAGCTGTGAAGTGATTCCTCTGTTTTGGAAGCAGGCAGGAACTGTTAGAAAAGATCAGAGAACAGTCAGCTGTACAGCTATGACACTACAAAGAGAAAAGACAACCTCACGGTACTAACAACACCAAACTTCTGGCACTGATTATGCTCCTAAGTCAAGAACTAGACTCTTTAACATTGTTAATGGAGAGGCACAGAGATGCTTCCTCTATTCAGAAGATGATTTATAGCAGGAGTGTAATTTAGATATACGGACTGACCCTAGGGAAGTGTGTATGTCTCTCCCTCTATTACACAGAGAACTTCAAAGACTTATGGTAAGTATCAACAGTTGGTTCATATGAATATCCACCTTCGTCTCATTTTTTCAGTTGATGAGAAAAGCCTGTATCATGTTTGTTTGTGGAGTTTTATTACTGCTCTTCCCCAGAAATCATTGGACACCTTTGTGGGTTGTCCTTGCTCATGATTCCCCAAAAGGAAATAGGTCAGAAAGCCTTCATTTTCTGCTGTTATGGCTGGTCAGATCACCCATCTGTTTTCTAACCCAAGTGATTAATTATTTTGTTTTCCTAGCCAGGCCCTTGCATGTTGTGTACTTGTTACTGTTTTCAGGCAGGAAGCTTCTGTGCTTGCTTTGTGTTGAAACTAAAGCAAAGGGAGGGAAGAAACATCTCTATATGACCGGTCCTAACAATCCTTGAAATTCTGTTGATTTCAAACTTGCGACACAAAAATTCCCTTTTGCTGGCTAGTCATATGGAGAGGGTCAGCTGTATTAGTGCTCTGTGCTTTCGTTCTGCTGCCACTGGAGAGTTGAGACCAAACTTAGTCTTCTGGTTCATGAAGGCCCAAATAACGGGATTAACTCTCTGGTGGGATGAGTTTTGCTGTTGTTAACTGAGCCCTTAACCTCCCTGCCCTTTAGTGATTATTGTACAATGCCTTTCTCAGCAGGCTTTTTCCCAGAGGAATTAAGTGCGTGCCACCTAGTTGCTTGGGTGGCTCCTCCTCAATATTGAGGACATGGGAGTCATTACTCCTTCCTAACTGTGTCACCTCTCATCTGCTCCACAAAGAACTTGCTTTTAGCCTCAGTAGAAAGCTCCACTTCTCCCAGAAGAGGGAATGCAGCTTTTTACTGATGCAACTGGTTTACACTTACTGCTTTTTGTACCTTTTGGCTGTGTTTTTTCATCTTTCCTTAAAATTTGATCTATTACCACTTGTAAATGTGATGTTGCTAAAGTTTGCTGTGTGATGTGACTGTAGGGATTAGAAGCACGTTGAAAGAAGTGTAAAGAAGTGTACTAAGAAAGGTTCATTATTTGCCTGCTTGTTTGAATTACACACGCCAGTGTGTCCAGCTGCTCTGGAGAGCAGCCTCCCAGCTGCACACTGAGTCTGTCATTCAGCCACAAGGCTGAGTAGGGAGAAAGGAGCTGCTCTTAGCAGATCTCATGGAGTAGCGGCCTCTTATTTCAGAAGTAAAAATATCCACTTAAGATGAAAAGCATGAAATTCTATTTCACAGAATGCAAAGTGAAGGAAAGCATTAATTCAGATTCATATTTATGGTGATGATCAAAATATCTTGGAATAGGATGTTGTACAGAGTTGAAGTACGTTGTTTCTAGCTCAGGTCAAAATGAGCCTACATCCACTCTGCTGTTGCAGTGCCTCATGAAATTGGAAGGCTGGCAGTCCCACAGTTCAGGTCTGTATAAGCATTGCTCTCTGGCAGACCTGCACTTGTTGTGCTGACTAATGATCAAGACTCCCATGAAACACAGCATTGGTCTGACCACAGAAGAAACCCCAATGTTTCCTGGGAAATATAAACCAGCAGTTGTATGAAATACATTGGAGTAAAATGGGAATGAATGTCTTAAATACAGCTCCCCAAACCTCAAAATAACAGGCTAGTTTGATTTAAAAATAAATAAATAAATAAAAATCAGAGGTATACGATTTAAGTCAGCCCACCTGTTAGTTCTTGTTTTCCCAATGACAAAAACAAAAGAAAAAAAGGTATGTTTTATGTGGTGGTAATGATTTTAGTTGAAAACTGTTGATGAAATAATCACTTTCAAGCTATAACACCACTCACCGAGCGTATCGTGTCTGAAAGGATTTCAGTTTGCAATTCAGACTTTCTTCCAGCTCAGAAGTATTCTTTTTCAGACAATGCAGAGCCTTCCTAACCTTTCCTCATTATGGAGGATCTGAAAATGGCTTCTTGTGGCAGAACAGATCTCTCTTGTGGCCAGAAGATAACGAGATCAATGCAGATGATTTTTTCTTTTCATTTTTGTGAGCTGGGGGAGAAATTCAAAAAGTAACAGCGTCTTGAAAACTGATAGACCTTAAAACAAAAATAACAAAGCAGTTCTTGAGAGTAAAAAGGGGAAAATAGCCAAAACACCACAGATGTGCATGACTGTGTATATATAATATGGAAGAAAAAAAGGGATGTTCTCCAAGGTCATGTTAAAAGCAGAGGTGAGTAAAAAAACTAGTTAACATATGGGCTCACCTCTGCTCTTTTGTCTGCGTGTCTCATCCTGGTAACAAGTATAGCTAAAACAGTACAAATTGTATACACAGGGTGTTCACGTGGAAAACTGTACAGCCAAAGCATCCAGACAAACCGCATATCCTGCTGAGTGAGTTAAGAGTCTGTCTTGTGGGGGGAAAAAGGGATTAAAAACTCCCCATGCAGGTGTGTGTAAATCTCTTCCTCTTCTCCTGATGTTAGCAGATGAAACCACTAGCAAAGCTTTCAGCAGGGCCACGATTCACAACCATCCATTGGAATGAAAGGACCATCCTGGGGCACCTCTATGTGCTTTATTGACCTCAGGGTTGCTCGTGGGCTCGTTCCCTGATGTGGTTTCACTGAAGGGATTCTGAACTTGCTGCCAGTCTTGCCTGCATCCACAGTACGAAGGGCAGGTACTGGAGTGCTGCACCAGGTGTTAGTTTACATTGGTAGAAAATCTCATGGCTTCTGAGTCAAGCTCCAAGGCCCGAAGGGGCTTTTCTTGCATTGCTTTACCAAGCCCTTTCCCAAAGCAACAACTCTGGGCGTGTTAAACTTGAGGTTTTTATTTGCTTTTTAATAATAGTAATGAGTCGAAAGTGTTTCTGCATTATGTAATCATACAGTTCTCTGTGCTTTTTGTTTTTTTTAAAGTAAACCTAGAAACTAGAACCCTGAGTGCTGTGGTAAATTTATCCCTTGAAAATTAGTACAGCCAAAAGGATGAGATTGGATGATGATTACTTAAAATTAGTCTCCCCCTGAGTCTCTGGCAAAGAATTGCAAAGTGTAATTTATGCAGCAGGCTTTCTAATCCACCAGGTTCCAATGATGTAGTAAAAATATATTACTAATGTAGATACATGTGGCTGAGCTTAACTGTTTCTATTGATTTCTTTCCCAAAAGAAAAAAAATCCTTTGCTTCAACAAGCTAAAAGTTATCTTAAGGATGACGGCCAAATTAGGTATTTTGGCTTGATCAACAGATCTCTTGGGGGAAAAAGGTTTTGTCCTCAAGAGACATGAGAAAATTGCCACAAACACCTTGCATGTCTTCTGAAAACAAAACCTAATTGTGAGCTGAGATCTCGAATTATGGTCTGCGGTCAGTGGGCCTCATGTCCTTATGACTGTGGGCCGTACAACACAGGCATCTGGCCTGCACGGGTACGCACCGAATGGTGCTGGCGCCAGGCCTGCTCCATGCTCTCTGGGGGTGTGCCTGACCTTGTGAGGAGATCTATTGCCTCACTGTGCTCGGCAGTCAGGACAGGCAAAAATTACAAACTTCCGCCCATACCAGGCTTCTAACAATTCACAAAAGTGGCCTTGTCTCTTGCTCAGTGTTTGAAATTACCTCAGTGCTGGGGCCGCTTCAACTCTTATGTGCTGCCAGGTCCCACGGCTGGTAGAGGAAGGGATTCCCTCAGCACTTCTCTGGGGTGGAAATGCTGAGCTCATGGTGGCCAACCCCTTCTCTGAAGTTGTGAAACAGGACCTTGCTCAAGTGTGGTGTTTTGCTGTACCCAGGTGGGATAATCCAGGGAACACATGGAAGACAAAAGATGGTGGTTGCAGCCAACATTTTTCTAAGGGAGGAGACCTTGCTCCTAGGTCACCTCTAGAGCTGGTGGAGAGAAACAGAGGAGCTGGTCCTGGGCTGATGGAGAGCATCTGCTCTGTCACCTGGGGAGACCAGACTGCCAGCTTGCTCTTGTAGGGTAAGTTGTATGGATGCTTCTCACTGAGACCTGTTCTGTGACAGTGACAGCTCTCCTGCACAGCAGCAGTCAAATCAGAGAATGGGTCCTTCTGCTTTCTCCTCCAGATTGGAATAAAAAAGTATCATTTTCTTCTCAGTCACAAGCATGGCCTCGCAGGTTGAGCTGCTTTGGTTTGCTCACCTGTGGTAAATCCATGTGCTTGCACAGATGAGTGTATGTAAGCCCATCTGGCTGGTAACATGGCAGCCACAGGAACTGCTTCTCTTCCTGTATCTGATCCTGTGCTCGTTGGAGGGCTGTTCATGAATCCTGTTTGTAGATGTGACCAGAGAATTGGGCTTCTAGCCAATAAGGCTAATGTTTTATAAAAGGACATATCAGGCAATGTAAACTGCCCTCACAAGGAAAGTTTACATGTCTAAAATGTCTAAACCTTTTTAATCTCCTGCTTCACCATATACTGCCAACTTTTCTCCAAGAGAATAAAGCTTCCTAAGCCATTCTTTCCGACACTAAATTATGCTTGTGTATCTAGCCAAGAGACAGACTATGTAGTTGCTGGCATTTCTCAAACTGATATATCAGGTAATTATTAGTCTCTATAAACAATTCACAATCAGCAAAAGAATTTGTTTTAATTGCATGCATGACAAATGAATACATTAAACTTTAATCTATTTCTAGCTGTTCCATAAGCAGCAGAGGTTACATTAAATGCATTATGAATTATTCTAAATCCTCTAATCCTGCAGTTTGCAAAGAACTCCATTTTCCTCTCTGACCATATCCTATTCTTTCTAGACCTGAATGAAACATCAGACACCAAGGTGATCTTGATTGTGTCCTACTGGGAAGCAATACTAAAGCAGCGTGTTAAACTTTCTTAGTTTTAGCTTCATTCACTGCCATTCCCAGATATATTTTCTTTCTCCTTTGGCTCACACTACATCTCAGTTGCGGTTTATGGAGTTGCTTTAGAAATTAGCTCATGCTGTTGTTGCTAGTGAAATGCTCTTTTTTTTAACATGTAATATGTGTATGCTTAGGGACTTGAAACCTGAGGCCGTATTATTATGTTCCTCTGCTCCTGTCAGTGATGCACAGAGTTTAAATGCTGGCTTTGTTACTCTCATGAAGCCTTCGATGCCACACTGACTTCCCCCTCAATCTCATCTGTATTAAGTGTGGTGTTTTTTTCCTGCAACAATTTTCTGGCTCAAGTCCTTGTTTAGTTTTTTTGGAAAGCTGCTTCAATTTACTCAGTATCTTTAGGAAGCTAAAATCCATTGCCATGCAAGAGTTAAGATACTGAGCTCTGGATTGTATTCAGGACCATAGCAATCAACTCACATAAGCAGCTTCGCTAGAGACAGATGACTCTGGGACTAGGACTATGGTTTTGATACTATATATGTGCACAAACCTATGCCTGCATGTTTTTCTTTGTCTCACCTTCTCATTGTATTTGTAAGAATTTTTAAAACTCTTACTTTAGAAAACTCTTACTCTAGCATTGGTGGCCTATTTCTAAGATTTTTATTACACAAATTTTAACAGGTGATAGTCTAAGCTGTGTTGCCCTCCAAGTTAGTTCTCCCTATCTACACAAACTTAACAAGTTTCTAAAATGTCAGATTAGCCATTTTCAATACAACAACTTAGTTGTAATTGCCTGGTTATGAAGTAATGTCATTCAAATCACAGCTGTTGCAAAACATAATTAAATTGTGATCCAGCTGCTGTCATTACCCTCAGCTAGTTTGCTGCAGGTACCAAATACAGAGGTTATACATGAGATCATGTATTGTATTCTTTAAGGAGATCTGGATAGTGACAAGAGGAATGCAGAGCTACTACCCAGAGTTAATAACAACAAGTACAACCAGGCCAAATTTGTACCATGGTTCTAACATTTGCTTGCATGTATTTGTGTTTGCATTCAGACTCTTTTCATTCTGCCTCTTACTTCATGTGGTTTTAACAATTTTGATTTTGTTAACTTTTCTAACATTTAAAAAAAAAGGTGATGGAGCATCCATGGTACTTCTTTACTTGCAGGAGATTTGTTTCTTACGTTGGTGTACTCTTGCTCGTGCTGAGTTTTACATCATGTCAAACTTAGTCTACCAACAGGCTGCCACAATACCAGGCAGCCCTCTCTCAGCCCAGGAATGGTAAATGGCTGCTATGTGGCTAGCCAAGGCAGGAACCCAAACAATGAACTGATTCAACACCAAATCAACCCACTGCAACAGCAAGCAATGCTGTGGGAGATGATCAAGCTGGGCAGATTGACCTGCACAGCTGAACCAATGCCTGGGAGGACAGCATTCATCCCAGCCCCAAAGGGGGATAGGGAAGGAAGTGGCCTTTGCCTCTTGGTGGCTCCCCACAATACAGTAAATCAGCTTTCATGCAGATTTGTACTTTCTTCTTTCTCTCTATAGATGCACTTTGCATTTTTAAGGTTTTAATGTCCTTTACACTGTAAAGTCTTTAAAGTTAATAAATGCTCTGAAACTTGGTATTCCATTTCCTCAGGCAATTGCAAACTTTTTCCTAAGATTTTGCTTTCTCGTTATAGGGAATAATCTGCCCTGTGTTCACCTTAAGGTTTAGCCATTTTTATTCCCAATGACTCAACTTTCTCTTCAAATTCTTTAGTCAGATGTCACGTAAATCAGTTGAGATTCAGATGTCACGTTAATCAGTATAGTCATGTCCCGTTTGTAGTAATCGTCTCATCTGAGTCCAACATAATATTCCAGTCAGTAGATTTATCTACCTCTTGAACTCAGATAATTTTTCCTTTCCATGGATGAATATTCTTTTATTCAGAATGTGTGCACTTTGGACTGGTCTTGGGTGTATTCTTTTCATTTTTGCAGACTAATTTAAAATACCTGATTTTCCTACAGCCAGAAGAGTGGTTTTTTTCCCAATAACTGGACAAACTGCATGCCTGTGCTTGCTCCCACTTGTGCTCCTTGCTTTCTGCAAGGCTGGTCTGTTCACAGGCTTTGTAGAACAGGCTCATTGAGCTGCCTGTGCTACTTGCTGTCTGATGGCCTTCCCAGAAAAATCTGATGTGGTCTGATGGGTATGTTCTGTGTATGTCTGATTAATCTTAATGTTTCTTCTGGGATGAGTGGCTGACACGCCAGAAGGCTGTGCTGCCATTCAGCGAGACCTGGACTGGCTGGAAAGATGGGCAGGAAGAAACCAAATGAGGTTTAATAAGAGCAAGTGTAGAGTCCTGCACCTGGGAAGGAACAACCGGACGTATCAGTACAAGCTGGGGGACGACCTGCTGGAGAGGAGCTCTGGGGAGAAGGACCTGGGGGTCCTGGTGGACGACAGGTTGACCATGAGCCAGCAGTGTGCCCTGGTGGCCAAGAGGGCCGATGGGATCCTGTCGTGTGTTGAAAGGAGCATGGCCAGCAGGTCAAGGGAGGTGATCCTCCCCCTCTACTCTGCCCTGGTCAGGCCTCACCTGGAGTACTGTGTCCAGTTCTGGGCTCCCTGGTACAAAAAAGACAGGGATCTCCTGGGAAGAGTCCAGCAGAGGACCACAAAGATGATACGGGGCCTGGAGCATCTTCCCTATGAGGAAAGGCTGAGGGACCTGGGTCTGTTCAGCCTTTAGAGAGGAAGACTGAGAGGGGATCTTATCAATGTGTATAAATACCTGAAGTGTGGGAGACAGAGGGATTTGGCCAACCTCTTTTCAGTGGTTTGTGGGGACAGGATAAAGGGCAATGGCCACAAAATGGAGCACAGGAAGTTCCGCACCAACATGCGAAAGAACTTCTTCACAGTGAGGGTGACGGAGCACTGAACAGGCTGCCCAGGGAGGTTGTGGAGTCTCCTTCTCTGGAGATATTCAAGGCCCGTCTGGACGCCTACCTGGGCAGCCTGCTCTAGGGAACCTGTTTTGGCAGGGGGGTTGGACCCGATGATCTTTTGAGGTCCCTTCCAACCCCTTCAATTCTGTGATTCTAAGTTTAAATCCAGCAAGTTTTAAAGAAGTTTTGGATCTCTGGTCTCCATTAAAATACTGACATGACTAAAAGGACTAAAATACTTCATAAGTGGTTGAGAATGAAGTGTTTGACTGTACAACTGATATCCTTTGTTTCTCTGTACCATAATTTGATATAGGTTACTTGTAAAGTCTGAAAAGTCTTGGATGTCTAAGATAGAGGAAAAAAATAATATAAAAATATAGATTTTTTTTTGTCTGTACCCTGACAGGAAGAGATTAGAATAGTTCAGTTGGAAGGGACCTTCAAAGATCATCTAGACCAACTGCCTGACCTCTTCAGGGCTAACCAAAAGTTAAAGCATGCTTTAAGGGTATTATCCAAATACTACTTGAATGCTGAGACTCACGGGGCATCAACTATCGCCCTAGGAAACCTGTCTGTGTTTGTCCACCCTCATGGTGAAGAAAATTTTCCTAATATCCAGTCTGGACCTCCCTTGGTGCAGTTTCGTGTTGCTCCCTTGATTTGTGATGTCTGTATTCAAAACTTCTTCCATTACTTGTATTTCTAAAAAGTTCAGGATGTAAAAGAATCCATGTTCCCTGCACATTGTCTTTTCTTTGGTTTCTGTCTTTTAAAAAGTTTTTTCTATTTTTATCCCCAAATAGAAAATAGAAAAATCCTATCAGTTTACTAGGCAGCGTGGTTAGGTGCCGGCTCATGAGAACTGAGCACCAGAACGTGTGACTAAGATGGGCTGTTGGTATAACTAAGAAACACTAGAAGAAAGTGATTTTAAAGGGAGAGATAGCAGAGCATGTTTGCCTTCAGAAACTTCAAGTCAAAGATCTGCATGGCTAACTAAACTGGTTCTTCTAGACTGCTGCACTTCAGCTTGAGTGCTAAAGACTGGGCAGCCTTACGACTTTAAATAGAACAGGGTAACTCTGTTATTGATTTGTAAATGTGAAAAGCCTAAACTTGCTTTTGTTTCATCTAAACTTGCAAGCATCCGATTAGCTTTTTAGGAATGGGTGTCACAGCTTTTCTCAAGGACAAAATAAAAACTGAGCAACGATTTCAGTATTCAGCTCCCTATCCTAGAGTCTTATGGCTGGTGCCCCTATCTATTACTATGCATTATGGCTTTAAAAAGTGACTGAAAACTAATAAAATAAGAGTAGTTTCCATGAAGTGGTGCTCTCTTGCTTTTCCACTGAACAGACCCAGAAATACTTTGGCTCATGTTAGATAACACAGTGAAAGAGAAAATGCTTTTCCTTTGATCCATAGAGTTTGAACTGCAATGTAAACCAGATGGAAAAATCCCACAGGATAATTTTCCCTTCTTTTGACCATTGAGGGCCATCAATCCAATCACATGAGCTCAGAGAGCCCTTGAACAGCTATGGCATATTTACAAAATGAGTTGGACTGAGAATTTTATTGTTTGAACACAGTGGCTGCATGGAAATAATTTGATATACCTATCATATTGTCTGAGAAAAGGCTGAATTGTATAAAAGACCTTTCACTCTAACATGAATCTGAGACAGGATGACTGGGGCCAGGAAATCAGGAAACTTGTGGAATTCATAGCTCAACATGCTTTATTTTTGGTTGCCTAAACACCATAGGCAGCTCAGCACTTCAATGTTGCCTGTACTTCATATTTTTGTCATATCCTACTGCAAACAATTTTAATAAAATGTGCATTAAATTAGTCACAGTTTTACCAAAACAGTTTCAAAGGAACATAAAACAAATCGTAAACTGAAGTGGAACAATCCTGAAACACAATAAGCTTGTAACAGGCTGTTTATCAGATGCATATGTTCCACCTTTAGGTTTTATGTGCTGAACAGGTTTCCTACAGGTATATCTATGCTGCAGAAAAAGCACTGATAGAGAAGGAAAACAATACTGGTATGTAAACAGTCCATGTAAATGTTTGAACCACCTAATGAGTACGCCTACAGAAATAAGGATTGTTTGAAATACCTCCATTTATTTTTTTCTTAGCACTTACTGTTGTTATTTCCGTATACTTTCACTGCACTGATGCTGAAATTTGTAGCAGTGTTCTCATCATAAATCTCTAGTCAGAAGTGAAGTGCAAAGTGTCAAATAGCTCTGGTCGTGTCCAGGATCCTTCTCATAGCCCTCCTCCACCTCATCAGACATCATCTAAAATCAGTTCCTGCTGAGATATTTCTGTAATTTCTATAGATTGGTACATCAGGTGATCTCCAATGAAAGTTTATTGAAGTTAGTTTTATGGAAAATTTTTATATAAAGGGGTACTTGCTCTGAAGCTGTTGATGCCCAGCCTGTTTCTGCCCTAGCTGTCTAGCCACTTCTGTAATTTTCTGATCATCTGATTGAAGATTCAAAAGCGAAGGCATTGGCTTCACTTCAGTAGCAGGTACAGATTTTTGTTGGTTTCAATAGCGACTGACAGTGACTTCTCTTTTGGAGAGATGGCAGCTTTATGCTGCTTGAAGCTCCACTGTTTTAAATGGGTTTACTCCAAGGCTGGTGTGAACCAGTGCTGGAAAAGATTCAGAGCCAGACACAATCCTGCATAGTGAAAATACTTTGGTTTGATCAAACACGTTCTGTGGTACAGCTGTTTGTTGACAGCATGTAGATTCAGGTCTTGGAGGGGTGATCACAGACAGGCAGATGTATTCATTATAGAAACTGCCAGGCTTGGCACTCCTGAATGGTGTCTACTGTCTTTGCCAGGAAGAAAAGCATCTTCACTTTGATAAAGCTTTCTGATTCAAATTCTGTAGCAAGTTTGTTCACCTGGAGTGCCTACTTCGTGCTCTGGTATTCAACTTGTTAGTGCAGGGAGAGCTGCACTCCCTCGTACCAACTCATTAGATAACTCATCTTCCTCTAAAGTGATCTTGGCATGTGTTTTGGAGGCTCATGGGATTATGTGAACGCAGTATCTCTTAATGCTGTCACTTTTAGCTGTTCAAAATTCTTGCTACTGCATTGTGGCGCGGATTGCAAAATTTGACCTTTTGCAATAAAAAAATGAGGTTTGTCCTGCCTAGATCATATGAGACATTTTAAAAAAGCAGTCTGTATTACAGTAAACCCTGTTCTGCGTAAGTAGATGTAAATGACTCTCTAGCAGGTGGCTTAGTTATCCAGTACAGCCAGCATTTGCATACCTATTTTGAGCTAGGTTTCTGCTTCGTGACTGCTCTTGTCCTCGCAAGTGGGTTATGCTTTTGAAGACGCTGCGTAAGGCTGCAGGACTTTGGTCTTAAATTGTGCTAGCCAACTGGTTTATTAACTTGAACAAGCTCTTCATCAACTCCTTCAGCCCTTCAGAGCACAAAAACTAGAGACTGAAATGAGGAAGTATTTCATAGAAAAACATGGATAAGGCTTAGAGATTAAAAAAATAAGTTTAGGCACACATTTGTTACTGTATGGATTAGCGATACCACCAACCCCTTGGAAGGGAAGGCAATGGCACTGTCTGTAGTTATATTATGACAGATGCAAGCTCATACGTATAGTCTTAAGATATTACCCTCACCTTGTGTACTGTACACTAAAATTAACACACTTTATTTTCTGCTTGACCACACAAAGTTTGAACAATAAGCAAAGATTCAGAATAATTTTAATTTCAGTCACTATTTATGCAATTGTCATAAGATTGAATTATAAATTGGGAATTATAAATAGTCCAGGTGTTCAAATGAAAAAAAATATTAACCTTGCTGTAGTTTTTCCATGCTGGGATTACATAGAAAATCTTGGTTTGTTTTTCTCTTACAACATCCAGGTAATTCCCAAGAATGGTGTGAAGAAAATCAAGTAGCAGTTCAACCATGCTTAAAGAACAATTTCAAGCTCTACAGATAGCCTACCAAAGAGAGAAAACAGGAGACAGACATGCTGTATGAACAAACCAAGTAAGGTTGCTTATACTTTCACACCCTTTTTCTGGAAAATGTTTCATTCTGCTGATCCTCCATTCTTCTTGTTCTGACCTACATGATTTGAACACTGCTGCAGATCAGAACTGGTATTCAGCAGGGTTATGAACATTATGATTTGAGATTTGTGAGAAAGCTTTTTGGTGGCTTTTTTCTTCAAGGTAATAAAGCTATCGTACATGATGAGTCATTGGAGACAAGTTTTTACTGAAGTCCTAGCTATTTTGCAATTCAGTCTAGGAAGCCTTAAAGATAAGTCATAACATTTTTGCTGTTTTTCTTTATTTCTATCAACACCCTAAACTGCAGTTGATTTCTTACCCTTCCAATTGCTGCAGCAATTTGGTTGGGTACCAAATTCAATGGACAATTATAAGGGGACAACTTAATGAGGAATAGTGGCCTCTGCAAGCTCCTCTCCATTGCATTTCAGCTAGCTCGCTTGTTTGGGTGAGGATGACGGAATAAAGTGTGGTAAAGGAATATGGATTCTGCTTCCATTTATGACAGTTGCACAGTTTGGGGAAAGTCATTTCACTCTGTGCTGCCCTTTACGGCCTACAGATTGAAAAGCTTGTCTTCACTTTCCTTTGGGGAGTACACTGAAACCCACGGGTCTCAGTTTCTGTATGGGAGCACTGGATGAATGGATTTTCTGCTTTGCATTTTGTAATGTGCTGATCTTAATAATTTTGCTCATTCGGAGAACAATGAAAAGGAGAAAGGAAGGTAAAGGTAGGTCACTCTTCACAGCAGCCTTCTCCATTGAAGTGTCTGCTCTTCAAGGTCTATCTCCAGCTCACTACTACTAACACCTGTCAAAAAAACAAAACAAAAAGTGTAATTTGAAATCCTCATTTGTTTCTAAACTACTGAAATATATGATGATAATATGTGGGTAGCTATAACCAGTCTCAGAGTATCTATATACTCCCAAAGTGGGTGTGCTTTTCACAGGTTATAGGAGGAGGATTTGTCATCCAGGGAGATTTGTTTGTAATAACAAGCCTTGAAATGAATGTCTTTCAAGTCATGATTCAAATTGTTGTCCTTCTTCTGCAAAGAATGTTGTCCCTCTCCTTTGCCCTCACCCCCCACTGAAACTTTTGAGTTTGACCTCGTGAACAGTGAGATGATCTTGAAGACCTTGTCAAGTACAGGATATACATGTGTGTGGTTAGATACTTTGTAAGGTAGTTCAGTTTAACCAGCAACTTCCAATTGAGCAGTTAAGGCAAAACAGTACGTGGAATGATTTTAGCAAACGTGAAGACAGCAAAGTTAAAGACCAGGCTTCCAAAGGCGTTTAGTATTGGGAAAGTGGGGGCCAGGCTGTGGCTCTGTTGAATAATTCTTCGTCTCACTACACTGAAGTCCTAGAAGAAATAGAAGTGGATTTGGGTAACCTTCTTTTCTCTCTGAAGATCCATTTGTGTTTTGCTGCAGCTGAAACAGTGAGAAAATGCTTAGGCCCCTAATACTTTGAATACATTGATCATATGCTGAATAGTAATTTATTTTTCATATTCAAACATGCTCTTTTCTGTTGCATATATGGAGTTTTTTTTATTATTTAAGCAACCACAAATAGGGAGCTATTATTTTTTCCTATATTCTTTGATTCCTGGATTCCCACATAAGGTTGCCAAGGGTTCAAAAAACCACTTCACTACTTAGACACTCAGTGTATTTTATTTCTGCTTATGTTTCTCTTGGTTTTCACTCCTTTCCCAGGATTGAAGTCGGCACTCTCTTCCTCTCTCTCTTTCTCTCTCCCCTTCCCTCCAGCCTTAATGTGCATTTTATGGATTTGGCCTTTCTTTTGGCAAGTTAGCAGGAGAGGGATTTTGGAACACTTTTGCTTGAGTGTTAATTGTCCTTCACAAATTAGCCAAGGTCACTGGCTTTTGAATCAGTACAGTCTCCAGGAACAAGCACAGGGCCAGAAGTAAAAACGAAAGCAAAATATTCTCTTGGCATGGTAATTGTCTAATATACGTGTAGGTGTAATATCTGAGTATATGTCACTGGTGTAACTTATTAACCTCTTTGATACAGGAGAAGACATCAAATGATATAAAGAATTGAGTGTCTTGGGGAAAAATCCCATTTTTCTTTGGTATTCAAATACCTGCCTCTCAATTTTCAGGTGTATCTTAGTCTTGTATCTTGTATCTTACTTGTAGTGTAATTGCAAAATAAAGGCTTAGCTTTTGACTTGAATTGTAGCACTGTTGGTGTTAGGCAAACACTGAACAGAAAAACTTTTTGCTTCACAAACTTTAAGATCTATTATCTTTAAAAGTAGTATTAAGAATTAAGAATTATTGGTATTTTTTTCTACAAAAGTACAGTGCAAGTGGTGAGGAAACACCAAAATTACATCTCTACTAAATGCTGAGAGTTGGGAAAACTGCAATCAACAGTGTGTCCCAGGCACTGTGTGCATAAGCCTACCACTCCAAGCAGTTCCTTTAAAATCCATGTGGTTACTGAGTGTAGATCCACATATCTGGGTGTTAAAACAGCACAGTTTTCTCAGCAGATCTCTTCCGGGGGGGGGGGAAGGCCCTAATTTTAAAAGGAAATGTTTTAGAAAAACAGTTTTTCAGTGTAATGTTCTAAAAATGCTTGGATAATTCTAGATGATAGCTGAAGGCATGTAATTTTTCCTACTTATGATAAGTACTATTGTAACTTTGAGGTGTGAGAAAACAGTAGAATTTATACTAAGAAGAAAGTTACAAGAAGATGAAAACAAGGAAATTCCAATTCAGTGTCTTAGCTCGGTTCTAGTCACGAATAAAGGAAGGAAATAGTATACGAAATCCACCTTAAAATTAAATACATGTGGATGTGTGTGTGCACTAAGTAGATGTTTATATACATTTAAAATGTTATTTTTGCATGTGTTTTAATGATTCAAGTATGTAATTAAAAGCTGTGCATAAGGCTTTCTAAGATCTAAGCACCTTAGATCTTGTTTTCAAAAATAACATTGGCACTCACGAGCCTTTACTTCATTGAAAGTTAATGGAGCATACAGTCCTACATGTTTGGAGCATTCCCATTTGCAAAGGGAATTTATTCACACTCATTTAAATGCTGTTTAAAAATGAGTGATGAATCAAAATATACATGCATGAAGAAGCAATACTAAGAACATCTCTTACCTGAGGATTTTTTTTGACCTTGCCACCTCCTCATCTCAGTTGCACAAAGCAACCTGAACACAGCAGAGACTGGGGAGCTTCAAAGATCCATGCTGGGAGTTGCAGGTTACCTGGAACCTGGTGAAAATGTTGCAGCAGCCTGATAGGGACACCAGCAAAGTCGTCCCTTGCCCTTCATCAGGTCAAAGGGATTCAGGAGATATCATGGAGGTACCGGGAGCCATTTGGCTATTTCTGCTCCTGTGGCTTGGCAGGTAGCTCCTCAAAGGACAAACCCACAGAGGGGGGCTGCCTGGTGCTTTTGGTTCCTTTTCTAAACCATACAATGCCCTGCTTACAGTTTCCATTTACTCACGTTGAGTAATATGAAGGACATATCCCATCGTCGGCTTGTAGGAGAAATCATATTTGGAAAACATGGGTGATAACTCCCTTAACAGATCCTCTGCTAGTCACCAGGTTCATTTGGGAAACAAGAGCATGGAAATCTTGCCCAGGAATATCTACTGTTGCTTGGCTTGTCCAGCAGAATGCACGCAGTCAGAGGCACAGCTGTATCCTACTTTCTGTGGGATGGGAGCCGGACCTGGAAGGCCACACAGAAGTCCAGTCCTCTGAGGGAGCTTGTCACAAATGACCCCTAATGTGCAGTGGGGAAAAACAGTGCAGAGTTTGTATGAGTACAAATCAAAATACTTTCCCACTGTGCCCACAGCAAAGGTTGCTAAAATTATCATGACGTATCTTCCCAGATCTGTCAGTATGGCAATAATGTGGTTCACATCATCTGGACATATCTGCCTGGTGATTTGGGAACACAGAGCTGCTCCACCACTGCGTCACTGACCACAGCGTCAGCCTAAAAGAGATTTTGGCACAGTGTGTACCATGTTGTCTGTCCCCTGTATGGTGAGAGGACCCCTCTGAGGACCACTGGCCTCACCAGCGTCTGGGACACGTGGCAGGAGTTTGAGCTTCAACCCATTCTTGCTGCCTTCAGTGACTCAGTAACTGAGAACTGATCGAACTCAACTGTGCATGCAGGGAGGGGCAGGCGTTGGTACCTTGCTCGTCAAATCCATGCCAACTGAATCAAAAAGAACCATCAATGAGACCTTGTGATGCACCTTTCCAGCCTCGCTGTCGTCTTGCTGCCAAATTCCAACCTCCTGCTCCAAACCTTCACAGTGATCGCTAGCCGGTGGGGAAAGCTGCCTCTGCTCCTCGCTTTTGTTCTGGAAAGCACCCAGCCTCTTAGGGATATTTCCTAGTCAACCTCAGGCAGAGGAAGCGGCATGGAAGTTTTCAGCCCTTAAAAGTTAAAGGTCTGACAGAGTTACAAGCAACTGGGAATGGTGTGTATGATGGAAAGTATTAGTCTGGTGTAACAATGGATGGAGCAGTAGTGGTACCTATAATTATAGTTGTAAGTGACAAAACAGAAAGGAAAACTACATTCCAAGTGATTTAAAACCAAGTGATTGTTTTAAACCTGGGCCAGATTGTCCCCTCCCACATTAATACACCCAGGAGGGGATTTCTGCTTGGAAACAGCCACATGGGGATCCACAGACCTCTCCTGGACTGACACATCCCAGAGGCGCAATCTCTCTTTTTGCTCCCCAAAAGGAGTAAATTTTCCCTTCCAGGTGGGCATGCAGATGTATGAGCTAAATTGTTTTAGGTCATGCCCCAAGTTCTTTTTGATCCAACCCCTTCCTTCGCTCCTCCTCCCAGTTACCCTGTTTTCTTTGGAGACACCCTTGTAGCATGTTGGTTTGTTGGGAACAGTCTTCAGAATGGAAAAGGGAGAGAGATGGAAACTACACAGCCTCCAGCCCTTGGGGCTGATCCCACCTCCCGGCAAAGGTTACACAAAGAGGGAAAGGGGCAGCAGAGATGGGGTAAAAAGCAGGTCTGGCTTTAACGCGGGGAAATGCCTGTATAGACCCGTATAGTGTGAAAAATACTGATACCTGGCTGCTGGTTTGCTGTCCTCTTAAAATATTACAACTGCTGTTCTGAGGTAGCTAGGAAAGTAAATAAAAGCAGCACTATGCTATATTAATATATATTTTTTATGGTATCTTATTTTTAATATAACACTTTGGCAGCGCATGCTGAGAATCAGAGATTTTCACCAAAACAAGGGACCTCAGAAGAAAGTCTGTTTGTCCCAAAGTGGCTTGTTGTTTCATGACCTTTCACAGATGTTTCATGAATTTGTCATCCTGAGCTACAGAATTGCTTTTGTTAGGATGTAGAAATAGCTCTGTGCTTGCAGAGTTGTCAGTGACGTGACTCTCAGTCCCACCGCATAGACTTAGATTGGGGCAGTAACTGGGTAGAGGGGGAGGATATATTTTTGCAGTCTGTTTTGGTAACAAAGCAGAGAAGTTGCACTAACCTTTGCTTTCTCCCTCTCCAACTAGTGGTAAAAATCTTAGATATATTCATAAGAAAAGTGAGTGATGATCTGTAATAAGGATTTATTACTTTACCAGTTACTTGAATTTCTCCCTCAAGATTACACAAAAGGCAATTAAAGGGCTTTTTTCTCATTCACAGAGAAGGGTTAAGGCAAAACCAGGTAACAAAGAGTGAAGTACAAAACAAATGATGATACCACAAAAGAATCTGAACCCAGGACTGGAAATCCCTTCAGCACTGACCTCTTACACCTCTTACTATTGGTCAAGGAAGAGTCCTCACAAAATCATCTAGTTTATCATGAAAACAGAGGCTGGGATTTATTATCTAACAAATGTTTATTGTTTTTAATATCTAGTGGGTGTTTTTTCAGATAGATGTCATAGAAAATGAGGGAAATATGCCTTCAAGCACTCGCTGAAATTCTGTTTGGACATTATGGAGCCACCTCTATCATCTCCTCACAGACAACAGCTGCCTTTTATTTAAACTAGCTATCTGAGACACTTATAAGTACCTCTTCTATCTGTCCATATTGCAGGATAGAAATAAAGAGAAATAAATTGGGTACAAGGCTCAAGAGTGGAGGGGAAGTCCTCATACCCCTCAGCCAAACATGAACAGTCGCCAGTGCCTGAAGGCCCATGCAGGTGTAGTGATGGGGCAGCGAGGGGAAGGCCAGCTTCCCTCCAGGGAACAAGTTCCCCTGGCATTCCTGTGCCATACACAGCCTTTCAGTCCTATGTGGGGGCAAGGCTGCTCTGATGCTAACAGGCTCTGGTGTTCACTGACACCCCCAAGGTTAGCAAACACCTTCTGCAAGAGGCTTAGGAACTCTTTCTGTAGCTGGCCTTTGTTTTGGTGGTTTTGAGCTAAGAAGGTGGATTAACTAGATGATGTTCCCTGTAAGAAGAAATCCATCCTCATTTGCCCCTGTGTATTCCTGAGGGAAGGGAATGAGCCACAAACCAACACCAGTGCTGTGAATGTTCAGGAGCCCAAGGAGTGAGGGGAGGGTGTTGCTCCACAAGGAGATCAGCAGCAACCACAGCACGGCCGTGAACGTGGAGGGTCTGCTCAGGGCTGTCCTCTTTCTCCTGGTGTTTGTTTGCATTTACCAGAGAGAAAGGCTGGTCTGAAAGTCTGTGTTTTCCTCACTTGCCTTGTTGCTCTGGGCCAGGGCATCCCTCCCTGTCCTGCTCACCTCCAAGGGCTGCATGTCCTGGAGAAGAGGTGGGGGGAAGATCCAGCTGCATGACACAAGGTGTGTAACTGGGGGAAGTCACTGAAGGGGTGCCCAGCCTCTCCCAGGAAGCCTGTGCCTGGTACCTACACAAGGGTGGCCAGTACACAACCTCACAGGCGTTACGAAGAGATATCCATCACTGCTGTTGCTGTTTGCTGCCCCAGGCACTAGCTTGGCTCTTGATTGCCAAATTCAGGCCGGCCAATAAAGCTTTCCGCCTCCCTGGCTGCTAGTAGCTGCCCACCTATGTGCAATTGATTCATGCAGCATGGAGGGTGGCTTGTTGGTGCTCTTACATCGATAGCCAAGCACATCGTGTATTTTACAGCCCATTTACAGTCTCCAAGGTAACTAATGCTGATTTATGTTTTTGCACTGTGAAACCATTGCCTTGTGTTGTCAAAATGGCAGGCCTGCTCCCAGGATGTTATTAGGGCCCCGCGTAAGCACGGTCAGCTTGCCACAATGCACCTCTCTCAGTTGCCTTTAGGGTACAGCTAGAGGGCAAAGAATAAAACCTATTCATAGCCTGTCCCCCAACCCTTTTAAACGCTTCCTAACAGAGGCAGCAGAGCGAGGAAAGCTGTGGACGTAGGAATCCCATCGCTGGCTGGCTGACTCTCGGTTGCACAGCCCAGCCAGCCAGCAGGAATTCGAGCACAGTGTCAAGCCTGAAGGGTTTGGGGCGACAGGCCTCTTGATAGCAGGATGGACCCTGTTTATCCTTGCTGCCCACCTTGCTGCTTGTGCCACATGATGGAGGCTCCTAGGCTGGGGGGCGTGGGTGGGGATGTCGGGGACGTTTTTAGCTGCTTTGCTGCGCTGAGTTCCCCGTGCAGCACAGCCACAAGCACTCGGGCAGCATTGCGCTTGAAAGGTTTTTTAATCCAGTCCAACTAAGATAAATCCCTAGGGCTTTCCCCCTTGGCAGTGAGCACTGCTATGTGACTAGGCGGTTAAGAAAACATAAAAACATAAAACAAGCCCTAGGAACTGCCGTGGTAGGCCGAACAAAAATCTTTCTGTTGTGAGGGAAGCAAAGGTACTGAGAGGTGTATGGCAGTGTTTCTTGTGTGTGCTCCCAGCTTTCTGGCCATCAGCCGCGTAGGGATGTCCTGTTCCCATCACGCTGCAGCTTGCACCTCCTGGCGTGTCTTTGATTGCACATAACGTTGTCATTACAGCAGCCTGTGGGACTGCAAGCATGGCTGAGTGCTGTGTTTGTCAGCATAAAGACCATTAAAAGTGGTTTTGCCAATGAGCTTGGCATGTAGGTGCCATTCTGTGCAGCAGGAAAAAGATGGGAAGGGTCAGGTTTTAGCAGAAAAAATAGAAACATCACAGGGAAAGAAACAAACAAAACAAAATTGTATCAGATTAATTTTGCATCTGTTCTTACTTAGGGGCTACGCTCTTGTAGACTGGTTACCTCAGATTCAACGTTCGAATGTAACACGTGAATTATTTTTAACTCCAGCCTGGTAAATATAAACTATCTGCTGCTCAAACTGCATTAGGAGATAAGTTGCTAGGCTAAGAGAATTCATTAACTGGCAACAGAAAAAGCATTTACAGGATGGGAATCATCATAGGAGGGAACTAAGACATCCCAAAGTGCAAGCAAATGCACCCTGGCATTACCCCAGTCGAAAATTACTCAACGAGGCTATGAACTCCTGAACTAATGTGTCCCCTCTGCTTGGCCGCCTTGATTGCAAGCTGGAAGAAGCCTCCATGTGAGCAGGCTGAAACATCTTCTGCACAGCAGCAGCTTTTCCTTGCATATCCACCCACCTCCATTTTCCCCATCGCTGGGCTTAAATGAACAAGCTGTCTGTGCAGCCACCTCGCATTTGCATGTTCTTCACATCCAGAAACGTTGGAGAATGTCACCAATCTGGATGTGGGTCATCAAACAGAGGGGGGGGAGTGATTTTAAGTCACCAAGTCTTTCGTCCATAGTACATCCTTCATGCTCAAGAGCATCCCACAAGTCAAAATAGGCAGTCCGAGAGACACGGCCCTTTTTGTGATCTGTGTGTTCCGTAACATGCTTTTTTAATTAGGCTGTAAAGAAAACTAAACAGTTCCTTCCTTCCCGCTCATATGGTTCTCCTTAGAGCCACCTTCTTCCCGCCATCTCTCCTCCTCCTCCAAAACAAAGAAACATTCCTCCTTTTGCTCGTGACGTCGTTTCCAGAAAGCAGCTCTGCCAAACAGGGTGGCAGGGCGCTGCGTCTCTGCGCCCATATTTCAGATGCCAGGGCTGGACTAGCTGGATGAGACCTTTCAAAGAGAATAATTTGCCAGTGCAGCGAGTGGCATTCACGTTGTTCCCTGTATTTGCTGCTGCCAGCAGTGTGATGACAGGCGAGTGCGCCTCACAGAGCTGGTGGCTTCCGCTGCGTGTTGCCATGAGCATGATCACACCAACCTCAAGGTGCTTCCTTTGCCTACCCTTTTTCTTAGGGCAAGAATACCTCAAAAAATTCTAGCCCAGATACATAAGTTTTTTAGCTACCTTACATGGGCCTGATGGTTCAGAGTTGATTCTCCCATTGATAGTTTCTCTCAATTAGTTCTGTTTAAAAGTAAATTAAAAGTTTAAGTTCAGATTCCCACTAGGGGCATTCATTCCTGTAATCAGAAAGAAAACTGGGCCAGAATAAAAAATGTGATTTGGACTGTAGATGTAAATGTAAGAAGAGTGACAGATGGACGGAAAGAAAATGAGCACTTCTTGCTAGGAGGAGGAAAACCTCACTGAATTATGAGTTACGGGCCTCTGCTTTACCAGAGGTGTCACTCCTGACTTGGAGAACTTTTATCTGGAGGCAAAAGCAGGCTGAAAGGTGCTGAGATCTGCGAGTAGGGTGGCTCAAGACTTCCTGCCTGCAAGAAATAACACCTTAAATATAGTTGTACGTAGAGGGAGTTACCCTGGTGATGTCTCAGTCCATCTCCAATTCTAAGGTCCTGAAATTTCACCTGGCCACTCAGACCAAAAGGGATAACTTGTGTCACGGCCTTTCAGCTGAGGGTCAAGTAATGTGAAGATGAGGGAACAGCATAGACAGAGCTGTGCTGTACCATGTTTTTTTCTCCCTCTTGAGACATACTATTGGAGACTTAGGTGATGATGGACTCTCCATCTACAATCTTCAACTTAAAAAACTGCTATAACCTGTTATATGCCACTTTAACCTTTTCTCTTCCAAAATCTTGTCAGGCTCTGGCATCCCTCTTTAAACAGAAATGTTCCTCTACTGCAGGATCTTTTTGATAGGTTTTTGCAGTTAATAGGTCAGAAGTCAAGGAAACTTTGTTTTATTCTTCTATTTCACGTATAAGGTTTGTTCCTACTAAAAAAAAAAAAAAATTTGTACATAATAAAATATATGGAAATAAATTGGGATGCTGGTGGTGCAGGAAAATTCTTTGAGTCAGGAAAAGAAATTATCCATTCAATTTTCAGGGGATCTATATGAAGATATGTTGTTTTTTTCTGGAGACAAAGTGGTAATATAGACCGTTCATTCAAAATGAAAATGGTTAACTTGCCAAAAGATTTTGATTAGCCAGAATTTTATGCTTGGAACTTTACATCATTTCTTAATCCTGTTCCATAAAAATATACGGCCATACGTAAGTGTTTAACATCACATTTGTAGGAATTTGATCCAGTTTAGCACATAGTAAATTAGTTACATGAAGGTTGCTTGCTTTATGCTGTGCTGTCTGTTCCTAATACCCTGCCTGCCTGACATTCCACTCTCCCCATATGTTCCATCCCTAAGATATAAAAAATATAAATTCAAGATGAGAAGATTAGGACCACCCTCGAATATGTTGCCTTTACTATATATTTTTTTAAAAAAGAATCTTATATTTTGGCCTACCAATAAGTCAACCAAAAAGAAAAATGAAAAGCATTCATTTGCAGATGATACAGAACATGTACCTTAATGAATTTATAACATGAGTCTCTTCATTTGTCTGGGGTTATGAGGCTTATGTCATGTTTTCAGGGACAGGTCGTAGAGAAGAGCAATTAGCTTGTTTTTAAAACAGGAATCCAATCAGTCAGAAGTAAAGACAAGTTTCCCAGGTGATCAAAGTCCATTTTAAACCAGCTGACTTACAGAGCTAATATTCCTTTTTTTTTTTTCTTCTTTTTTTTTATTTTCTTTTTCTTTTTGGATTTGGGTCAGATATGAAAGGATTTAATCCCCGCATAGCTAATCCTCTCAAGAGCTAATTTAAATGGAGACTGATCTATCAATTACAGCATTGCTTCACTACCCAGCAGAACTTCTGAGTTACTGAGGCTTAATTTAGCTTGAAAATTTGTTAAAGTACTCTGTTACTATTTCAAATAACATGGAAGCAAGTGACTGAGTTGAAAAAGGATAAGCTTAGGGGTTTTCTCTCATCACTGATGAAGGATCCCTTTGACTTAAATTCTATTTTCAGAGCCTTCTCCTGGGTGAATCTTGATGACATATCTGTATTTTTCAGTCAAATATCACCAAAAATGCAGATCTGAGGCAAAGAAAACTATCTTTGAATTTGTCAATTTATAGAACCAGCTTTCTAAGCTCTGAAAGAGAAATTTAGATGTTTAATACTAGCATTTTCTCTTAAAATCCATTTGTTATTTTGAAGCAAATTCAGATTTTATACCTGGGGAACATTTTGAAGAGTCTGCCACGTCCCTCACTCCCCAAATGAAAAATTTCATGTAAGGCTGAACAAAACAGTATGTTTGGCCAAAGACAAAGCATTATGGCTATTAATTTCTATGTCAAAGAGTAATATTTTAAAATTTGGGTTATTCTAAAACAATGCCTTTGATTTGAAGGTTCACTAGTCAGCTCAAAGTGTCTGTTATTTGCACAGATCTCCTCTGGGAGTTTGAGAAGTCAACCAGCAAGAAGAGACCTCATTAGGATCTGAGCGATGGAACTGGATTGACAGATTGCAGAAAACACTCGAATTCAATTATGAAAAATGTTCTCGTTACATCCAAATTTGGTTAAAATTCATCATTTTTGGGTCCTGTTCCACACAACAGTTTTCTCAGGCTCCATAGTGACAATGTAGCAGTGTTTTAATAGCATTAGAGAAGACAATGACATAAGCAGCCTTCTTAAATTGCCAGAAGTTTTGCACTCACTAATAAATACAGCTCAGTCTTGGCTGATTAAATGTGGAAGTAATTTATCCAATTGAAATGCTCATGCTTTTGCCAAGGTTTTTTTTTTTTTTTGTACTGAATTGTTCAGAAGTATAAGGCATGCTAAGATGGGAATCTCTCTTAGGTTTGGAATAATGTTTTTCATGTCTGACCCCTCTTTGCTCCCCTAGTTTGCAGCCACTCAGTGTACAGACGTTTTCAGAGTAGTAGGGTGCAGGGCTGCTTTCTTGGGTGTGTTCTCAACCTGCTGGTGTGTCCAGCCTTCTGAGTCTTTGTCGTCTTCTGCTTCTGTGTCACACTTTTTAGCATTCATTTTCCCTGAAAAGAAAACTGGCTGCTGCACTTGACTACTCCTTGGTCAGCTCCACGTTGGGCATTTATCAAATTCCCCCTCAAAGAGGTGTGTTTGGGTTCCTATGGATTTCAGTAAGTGCTGGAGGGAATCCTTATGCCAGGCTGCTCCCCTTGTTTTATGCTGGCAGGTTAGTCCGGGCCTTTACTTCCCTGCATCTGAAAGCCTTTGGAGGACTGTCTGCCCCTCTCTTGGTGTTGGTGCTTCCCTCTCCCCTCCGTGACTTTTGACTTCCCTCCTTTTGGCACTGAAGGGTCTTGAAATCATTCCCAAGGCATTGCTCAGCCACAGGGAGGTTTGTTGCCCCATCCCTGGGGCTGCGCAGCAGAGAGGGGACGGTGACGCACGGGGGCCGCTGAGCTCTCTGGGGACAAATTCACTCAGAGGGTGGTGAGGCACTGGAACAGGTTGCCCAGAGAGGTTGTGGATGCCCCATCCCTGGAGATGTTCAAGGCCAGGCTGGATGGGGCTTTGGGCAACCTGATCTAATGGGTGACATCCTTGCCCATGGCAGAGGGGTTGGAACTGGATGATCTTTAAGGTCCCTTCCAAGCCGAGCCGTTCTATGAGTCCATAATTCTGTAAAATTGCTGGAGGCACCAGGAGGTTTTT
The DNA here is from genome assembly GCF_040182565.1 of Anser cygnoides. Classification (NCBI taxonomy): domain Eukaryota; kingdom Metazoa; phylum Chordata; class Aves; order Anseriformes; family Anatidae; genus Anser; species Anser cygnoides. Next base: position 37,707,184 of record NC_089874.1, on the reverse strand, counting down.
GCTGCTAATAGGAAGCAGAGACTGGCACAAAAGGGCCAGGCAAGTGGTCAGCTGCCTTATCACCCCAGTGCCCCTCAGTGGAACACCCCATTCTGACCACGCACTTGCTAGTTGTGTGTCAGAACATAAAATAAGCCATGTTGGTCCTTTTTTCTCTTTCCCTTCCTCATATTTATTTGTCTTTTCTCAAGTTTAATGCACTCTAGCCGGTTTAATAAAATGTGACAGCAAAGATCCAGGCTTGCCTGTGCTGTAATTTATTGCTTTCACTTAGCACTAGAAGCTTCCTGCGACTGCTAGACAGATAAAGGATGGAGTGGCTCTGGAGCCAAAGGCATAGCTTTGTATTATCCCATTATTTTTAAAGCTTTTTTTTTTTGCTAGAGGTAATTGCTGAAAATAGCACTGCTGGTAAAAGCAACCTTAGAGTTTATACCAAAGTGAAACACCAGTAACAAGGGGCCTCGTTATATAGGAATAAACAAAGTTGTTTTTTCTTTATTTTGTTCCATTTCCTCCAAGAACTTTCAAATAATTCAGGGAGAGAGGTAAGAAGAGCTGGGAACATTACTTTTCCTTTAATCCTTAGATCCCTCAGCTGACTCTACACTTTGTTTTCATGCTGAAGGGGAAAAAATATTTTCCTGGCAGGTTTAGAATGATTTTTCCATTAATCTTTTCTCTTGGAGCCAAGATACATTTTTTCACAAAGATCTGATGTGACATAATACTGTACCTGGAATTTCACACTGAAGAGAGTGGAAAAACGTTCTCACCACAGCAAGCACTCACAAACCTCCAGCAAAACTGAGAAGCCAAAAGAGCAATTTAAAAAGGGGACAGGAAGGAATATGGGGCAAAGTCATTTCCCGCAGGGAGGAAAGCTCTGAAATGTGCTGTTTTTTTAAGCCTTTCAAAGATAAACTGATAGAATATGGTATGTAGTGGCACAGGCCAACAATTATCTTGCTGGAAGTTATCTCAGCAGTTTGAAATCCTATTAATTAAAAAAAAAAAAGAAAAGAAAAGAAAAAGAGCACATCAGGGTGGAATCTCAAAGTGTAAATGTGAGGAGCAATGGAAGTGTTTCAGATTAATGCAATCCAAAGCAGAACAGAAACTGCTTCTGCAATTAAATACATATGTACATGATCTTGGATTTACGAAAGATTTCATTTGATAGAACCCACCCATCTCCCTATTTTTGGCTTATCAGTGCTTTCTTTCAACATTTAAAGTGTTTTCTTCAAAGCCCGGAGCTGGAGCATCTCCAGGCAGTTTAATTGTCCAGATGTGGAGTGGATTTCCTAAACACTTGCAGCACAGGGACGACATGATGTTTTTTGCTTGGAAGCCAATGAAAAGAAGTATTTTCAAATTCTGACTTAGTTTTCAAACGGACTCACTGGAATGTGTCTTGAAAAATTCCCAGGCCTCCACAGAGAAATACATCGGTCTTGACATACATCTAACCATGGCTCTGCCGCTGAATCGCTGTAGGTTTGTCTGCAGCAGCCTGTGCACTCACGAGGCATGGCCTTTTCTGACTACCTTTGGCTGGTTTTGTACCCATGGCAAAGCACAGTAAATGCTGTGCTCAAAGGGCTTCAGAGTACTGCATGGCTGCCTTCCTCCTTAAGCCTGGTAGCGGTCTATGCCGTGCTTTCTTGATACTAGAAACCCAAAACCAGTGCTGGAATGAGAGAGAGATTCAACAAACAAGGTCCTTCTGTCCAACATTTCTGGACCACAAGGAAATTTCTCAGCTGCAGTGGGCCACAGCTGGTGATTGCCAGGAGTGTGGTTACCCAGACTCGGCTTTGTCCTCCGTGACAGCCACATTTGTTGTTCCCCAGGAGCAAGCTAGATGTAGCATGCTTCACGCTCTCTTGCCGCAGTGCTGTTGCAGTGTTGCTGCAGTAACACACACCGCAGGAAGGGACCAGAGAAGGCAGGTGTTTCTTATCTTTTTGGCAGTGCTCTGCTGGCATCCATCCTACCAGCAAGACTTCTTTTGTGGAGGACAATATTGGCAGAAATGGCTTTTAAATCCTCCAACCACAGGGGCTGATCTTTCGGATCGGTTTGAATTTTCAGTATTACCTTAGCTCAGCTCTCAAAAAAAAAAGAAGAAAAGAGTAGACTGCCTTGGAAGCCAATCCCCCCCATTTATTCCTGGCACATGTATAGTATCTGTTCAAACCTCCGCCACAAATAACTTCACATAATGCTTTCTTTAGTGCATTTTCAGAAAACAGGGCAAAACCAGACTTGGCACAAGTGAATCCCACTGCACTGGATCACATCCTCCTGATCTTGCACCGAAGCCCTACACCCTGCTCCAGGGAAACTCACGCTGATGGCAGGGATCCTGCTGGAAATGGTCCATCCGCTTCACCCAACGCAGGGCCCAAGGAAGTAAGCCCCCGTCTGCCCCAGCTGAAGGAAGAAGCCACTTCCTACATACAAGTAATTAAAATGCTTTTATTACATGAAAAATTCTAATAAATCTCGCCCCCTTTGCTCTGTGCCCTGGGCTCCATGTGGGCTTACTACGCTTTATTTTCATGACTTTCTGTCGAACCGTTTCTGAGAATTGTAAGTGTGAAAACAAATAAAAAAGTTATATGTGAGGGAAAACCTGCTGCCTTTGTTTGAAATCCATTCCCAGATCCGCGGCTGGCCAAGCCTCGCCCAGATGTTATTGTGTGGTTATGGATTTTGGATGTTCTTTCTTTGCTGGAAGCAGCGCAGCCAACGTACACCCCTCCTGCAAAAGATCTGCTAAGGGAAAAAACAACTGTGTACCGCAGCTGAATGCAAAAGTCAAAGCAGAGGTGGGAGCCTCTTTTGGCAGCACCCATCGGGCTGTCCTCACAGTTTTATGGCAGGTAGGAAAAGGGCAGGGAATTTTCACAACGCTGCAGCCCAAAATAGGGCCATAACACACAAAAATAGTAGGAAGCGAGACAAATAGTCCTCGGTAGTCATTTTCCTCTTTCCCCTTCTGTCTGTCCTCTCCCCTTAAATCTTTCAATTTTCCTTTCCCTTTTAGCCTTCCATCTTTTTCAGGGTAATTTTATTTTCCATTTGGGGAGAAAGAAAGCAATTTTGCTTTGTTCGCTGCGAGGGCTGGCACTCTGCCGGCGGGGGACAGGGGAGCAGCCTGAGCAGCGTGATTGCACTGGTAGGTGCTGTTATAAAGGTAATTATAGGCTGTTTGGTTTCACAGGGTTCTTTTAGCTAAGCTATAAAACAGAGGTTGTTTCTACTTACGATCATTAAAAATCCTTCACCGTGACCCATTATCCTGGTCAAACATCAATACTTGTTTTCTGGGATTGCGTCCTACATCATGACATGTAGCTAATACGAGAGCATCACAAGCTACACTTGACTTCAGGAATGCCAGCATTGCAGTGGCAGGTGACAAAATACCCAGTACGTAATATATTTCTGTTAAAAAAAGGTCCTGGTAAATGTGCTCCCATGCTGGGAAGATGTGGTGGCCAGCAGCAGGCACCCATGAAGTGAAGAGCTTTTTCTTCCTTTCCCACTTCCCTTCAGCCCAGCTTTACAAAGAGGTTTTGGTGCTCTTCATTTCTGTCTCTAGCCAGCCTCCTTCCAGCATTGTGTCTGCTTCCAGATCCTCTTTTTAGTTACCATTTCTGCAGCTGGATCCCTCTGTGAAGCAACACCTTCTGCCCAGCATGTGTGCCCACCTTGCTTTGGCTGTGAGCGTGTCCTCCCTTCTTCTTCCCTCTCCCTCCTTTCTGACAGCATCCCTTGGCAGCCCCTCCGCGTTTATCTTTCCAAGGTGAATTAATGTAGATAATTGCTATGGTGAAAATAGTACAGTGCACTATTAATTTAGCAGATCATTTCGCTGCTCTGTTTGATTTGTCTCGTTGATGCAATCTGCTTTGGCACTGCCTCTCCACTACAAAAGCAGCAGCCTTAACGCTAAGGCAGTTTGCGCAGGATTTATTTCGTAGCTACTGTTACCAGCAGGACTGGTGCTTTTCACATTTGCTGACACCACACTTCACTGTGGTAAGGACTGTTTGTTTCTTCCAGAGTTCACGAGTGTATCTTGAAGTCATGTACGTGAGGTTTTAAGTTGATGTTAATGTTATCGTTGTGCAGGAAGCCAGGCCAGCAAGGCTGCAGGGGAAAAGGTGGGAGGTCTGAATGAATGAAATGAGCCTGGGATTTTAGCGTGGAGTCCCCCTCTCTGTTAAATAAATTATCTCGCAGTTTGGTAAGAAAAGATTGCCCACCGCAGGAAGACCAGTGCAATTTCTCTCTCTCCCTCTTTTTTTTTTTTCCTTATTTTTTAATAAAATTTTGTGTCTTTGTTTCCAGAATGGTATGTTTGAAGGAGTTTCCACTACTAAAGTGTAGTTTTGTGTAGGAAAACCATTCAGGGTTTCTATATTTCTTCTTCTAGAATAACTTTTATATTTTAATCCACAGACTCAATGCACAGATGAGAACTTCTACAGCTTCTCACTCCAAACTCTTCTTGTGCTGGCATCCTTAACTTGTAAATTTAACACGTGATATTGGATGGAGCCTACAATCTGCCCTGTAATTTTATATTTTTTCCCAAATATTAATTTCATATTTATTGGAACTAAAGCCGTTTTTCTGCAGTTGCTGTGACTTCTGCTCTTCGCATCTCAGTCCTGATCCCTGGCTGCAGTTTACAGCAGTTCAGTTGATGGATTGTGCACTGCTGGGAGTCTCAAAAAACAGCCTTTTCAGCAACCATCCTACAACAAGTTCCCTAAACAGGACCCCCAAAATTTTGTTATTCTTCCAGTATTATTTCTTAACTCCTGAAGGACAGGTCTAAGACTCTGGGTTTCTTTGTTGTTCCTCAGCCCAGGAAATACCATTCACTGGGGCCCCTTTTCTTTTCCATATTCATCTCCGTTTGTTTAAAATGAGGCATTTGGTTGAGGGTCTTCTAAGAAAGCATAGCTGTTCTGCAGAGCTCTTCTATCTGCAGGGGTTTTGCCCGGTAGCCCCAACAAAACTCGGTGCAGGAGTGGCTTTCTGTAGGGACGTGTCATCTGCACCTGTGCCTGAAGGAGCCCATCCCAAAGAAGCAGCAGCAGTGCTGGTACCATGCCTCCAAACTTATGGGCACGGGGAAAGAGACCCCATGTGCTGGACTGCAGGTGTGGATGTACCACAGTGCGGGGTGGATGCAGTCGTGGCAAACCCTGCCACATCGGTGATAGACCTGCTTCTGGACAGCCTGCAAGGCTGTTCCATGTTCCAGACTATCTGCTTACAAATCCTGCGTGATTTGGGATCACGCCAAGGCTATTCACCAGGCAGCTAAGAGACTTTTGTACTGGTTCATATGAAGACCAGGTGATCTTCAAGGCAAGCAATCTTCTACGCTTTGCGTATCTATCACATGGGAAGCAGCTGAAGTTTACAGTCTCAAACCTTCTTAGAAGGCCTCCCCATCCTTTGTGTCATCAATTTAAGCCCTTGCCATGAGCTTTCTCAGGGCTGAGTGCTCCCTAACACCTCACACCCATTGCCCACCGCCCCAGTAAGAGTCCATCCCAATGGCCTCTGCTCTGTTTCAGTGGGTTGGCTCCCACATCTCTCATGGCATCAGCTATATGAAATACACAGATTCCACAGACACAGCAAAGTGTGAGCGTTCAAGTGATGATACGGTATGCTTTCACAGTGGGAACTTATTCCCGGAGCCTCTTGTATGCTAGCTTCAATTAGAATGAATATAACTGGCTATGTCATTTGCCCATACAGATGTATCACAGGGAAATAGTGTCTGGCACCAAACCAGTGGGAATCAGACGTTTCGACATCTCCGCAGATCTGGACCACTAAGGGTGTAACACAGCGTTAACAGCAGGCAGTCCTCACAGCACCATCTTGAAGACGTGCTGCCAAAGAGATTCCTCACCCCACAGCCAACGACTAACCCTATTTAATGCCAGGTTTTGGTGCAAGAGAGGTCTCAGCATCTTCCCAGCACCAGGGAGCCCGTCTGGGGGCTTCTCCAGCGGCTGGACGGCGCAGCCCTTGTGCAGCCGGACGGACGCCGTTCTGCTGCTCCCCTCTGCTGTTCAGCGCAGAAAACAGCACACTTGCAGCCGGGCATCCTCTCCCAATTTTCAGAATATCTTCTCTTTTGCCCCTTTTCTTTCTTTGACTAGTCCGTGGGAAGGGTGCCTTGCTGCAACTGGATGTGTTTATTGTGCTTGGCAGCTGGCTGCAAATGCAGAAGAAAATAACGCTGATTTCCTATGCACAGTAATTCTTTTTTCTGACCTTTTTTACAGATGGGGAAGAAAAAAAAAAAAAAGGTAATTTACTGGAAAAGCAAAATAAATGTGACACAAAAACAGAATTGTGTCTGGAGAGACAATTTCTAAACAGGCAGTGCACAAAGATGGGCTGAGGTAAAGAAGCTTTAAAGGTTGAGAGTCAAGGTCAAACAAAGGCTGTGGTTCCAGTTCAGATTTAAAAATATGAACACATCAACATGTCTTGCTCTTGCAAGACGTCAGTTCCTTTTAAATGGGAATCTCAGAATAGGGCCTTTGCAGGTTTGGTTTGGACCACAAATAAAAAATTCAGACGCAACTCTTCTGCCCTCTCCCCCTAAAATGGCTTAGCTTTGAATTTTTGGATTGCAGTTTAATTCAAATATCAAATGGAGTAAAGGCAAAGGCATTACAATGTTAGATAATTATAAATGATAAAGCAGCACCCTCCAAATTTTTAAGCCTGCCAGTTTAAGCAACCATTGCTTGTATAGGATTAATCATCTAGATTGTATTGACTTGTGTTTCTCTCTAAAAATCAAACCTTGCTGCCTAATCATTCTTTACATGTAAAAAGAAGACACAAACAAACAAATATACAAAAAACTCCCCACTTATTTTTCTCTGTGGTCCTGATACAGGAGCTGCTCCTGCCAGCAGCTTGGTGAGAGGACAGCCTTTGCTTGCTATCTTCGTCTTTTTCTCTCTTTTTGCTGGATCAGCCATAACTTACTGCATTTTTCTGAAGCCTGACTAGCATTTGCAAGTGAAGCACAGTGAGCCAGTATTTCTACAAATCCTGGTTTCCTCTACTCCTCCTTTCTCTTTACCCTGTTTAATCAGGAGTAATGTCAATAAACTCAGGAGGTGGATCAAATGAAAAATGTTGGCATATCCTTTGGGTTAGAACCTCCACGAGGACTGTAAATGATATGATGGCATTTGGACTCTGCCCACCAGAAGATGTCCAAGACAGCGAGGTTGCAAAAGGCTTGGGCTCTCTGACCTTCCCCATGACAAGAAACATGGTGCTCTCTTTTGCAAATAAATAGAGTGAATTTAAAGGTCTCCTTCTCCAACTGCTGAGTCAGCTGGTGGGATACAGGCAGGTGAAATGTTTATTTTTATCTGTTCAAGTACTGTGTGGCTACCTGGTCCATTTACTATTTTTCCCAGAATGGAGAGAAAAACGAGCCCTGAGATTGGAGGAAGAGCTGTAGAAGAACATTGATTTCCATGTAGATCATCACACTGAGGGTCATTCTTCATGGAGAGGAAAAAAAATACAGGCTGATTTAAGTCTGAACTAGTCCCTGTATTACACTCCCATTCTCAACTAAAGTAGCTGAGCCATGACTTTATTTAAGTCCTTCAGAAATAAAGTGGACTTGGTCAAACTAAACTAGTTTAATTCTGGATGGGAACATCCACACAGGAGTTTATTACAGTTAAATGAATCCTCTGCAATTCTACATCTGTGGTAAACTTGGATAGATTTTCCTGTATGTCTTGACATAGATAAACCCCAACTATAACATATCTAGGGAACATTTTGCTTCCTGATTGCCCAGAAGTCCTTTCAAACATATTTAATAGTCCAGAAGCTTAATGTGGACAATCAGCAAAGCAGAGAATTAATAATAATATGGCCACAAGCTGAAAGAAATTAAGTCATGTATTTTATACTCCCAGGTTTCAGGTGTTCCATGATTCATCACTCAGAAAACACAGATCACTGGAAGATGTGTGAGTAGAGATTGCCAGGCCTCTATTAATTAATGGAGGCTGTGTCTTCTCTCTGTGACAAGTTGCAGTCAGCATAATGTCAGAAACACTGATGGCTGATGGCACATACTGAAAAACAAGGGGGAGCCTCCCCTTCCCTCTCAACTCATACCACTGCCTTAAAGTGAAAGTAGCAGGGGTTGTTTTCATTTGTTTTTAAGCTTCCGACTTTGCTATATTCAAGCTTTTCCATATAACCTTCCAGATCCAAAGAGATATTTCAAGTAAAAACTTTGTAATCCCACGATTCCAAGATCAGAATCTTTACATTAGTCCCTAAATTTTCACAAGAAAATTGCAGTTCTGTAGCTGCCCGTATTCCAAAGTATTTCATTTAGATAGGTTATCATTCCTTATTATCTGCGTAGCATTGACAATGGGTGTAAACCCCCTAGAAATAGTGCCTTTTCCATTTATTTTCATGTACAGCTTGTAGAACGTACTCATGACATGAAAATACCGTAGAAATGCAAGTTAATTATTATCATTATGTAACTCCTCAGCAACCAGGAGCAGAATTAACAATTTGAGTGGTGCCTATAAGAAAACCAGAATACATTTCAGTAAGCCTGTCATTTTTGATACCTTAAGTAATCTTAAATAAAATTGCACTGGCTGAGGCAGTGCAAAAAAAAAAAAAGCAACTTCTTATAATCTTCATAGTGATAATAATACATGTATTCCTTCATTTAAATAAAATCTCTGAACAACACCTGGAATTTTACAGGGAAATTCTGCACTGGGGATTTGTATGCAACATGCTTGCATATGAAATGTCAGAATTGCACGGACAAGGACAGCAGTGAAATTTAAAAGGTGATGGATTAGACAGATGGCTGAGCAGAAGTGGTCGGCATTGCCATGGAGAAAAGCCTGATGCCATCCTCAGCAACCAGTCCTCAAGCTAGCAAGAGTCTGGCTGCTATGGAAGCATCAGAGCCAACCCTGGGTGTTGCAATATGCCAGTTTTCCAAGAAACAGATTGATGTACGGTGTGTACTATTTTTTATTTTCTTGAAGGAGGAGGGAAGAACTATCTATGGATTTGAGGCTGTCATTTGGCGTTGAATTTTGTCTTATCAATGCATTTATTGACACCTAGGAAGATTCTTTGAAATAGAGATTATATTGTGAATATTGGCATATCCTCCATGGAAATTACTTTATTACTTTTTTTTTTTTTTCCTCCCCAAGAGAGCAGGAAACAACTATTTGTGCAGAATCTAATAATTTCTACTTACTGTTCTGCTCTGTATTTAATCTGTAAGAAAGGTCCTGCGTTCCTCCCGTGTGACTGGTAACAGTGTTAGTCTCTCTGTTTTTCAGGGAGTTTCACTATATTTTTAGGGCTTTTCTTTGTGAGGGGACTCTATTCCCAAGCTGACCTTGCAACAACTATGTAAAGCTTTAGACGTTCCCCTCATGTCATGCTCAAGGCTCTAACTAATTCTAAGTAGGGCTGGGAATGACACAGCCCTAGAGCCCCGGCTTCTTAGTTTGGAGTAATTGGTGAGCAATTTGGGATTGAAAGAAAATGATAATACACCCCGAAAGGAAGCACAAAGTCATTCTGCCTTCCAGGACTGAAATTCTCTAGAAATGATCTACCAGTTCTACCAGAGAGAGTTTACACAGTGATTCAGTCTGTAGCTGCAAGTAGTGGGTGCCAAAATGAAGATAATTGAGCCAAGTTAGTTTCATTTGTGATCACTGCTTTTTCTAAAGCAATTAGTGATTGTGAAAGCTTCCAGTTAATTTGCGAAAATGTGGCTAGATGTGAAACTATATTATGGGAATTTGAATAGTACAGGCAGTCCATGGTATGTGAGCAATGTGATTTTAGGTGGCAAGCCAAAAAGCCAGTGAAAACACGGAGAAGGACATGACTGGCACAATAAGCCAATGGTGTAATTTTGGAGAAATGCTGGACTAGGAGACTAGACTAGGCCTAGAGTAGAGTAAAACACTCGGTAAAGGCCAAACTCTTGACAGGATAATTAAAATGTAGCCTGATAGGAAAGTCCCAGGAGCTCTGAGAGAGGGGGCAGCTCTGAGGCCTTGTGCCTGGTAGCAGACCTGACAGACCAGTAGTGCCTTGGGTCGTGCTCCCCGGGGAGAGGCAGCAACCGCATCGGGTGCTGCAGTGTTGTGGGTGCCTTAGGGGTGTAGATGCTGCTGCATTGCTGCAGACAGTGAGCATTGGCAAATGTAATGTCAATTTTCATTTGGGTGTCATGCAGCTAGTGTGGTGTCAGGAGCAGGGATCTTACAGTACTGGGTGAGCAGACATAGGAGGGAAAGTCAAATTTAATAGTGGTAAGAAAAGCCCCTCAGAGAGTGTGAGGCACCGAGTGTCAGTTGTGATGATTCACAAGAGAAGGAAAGGCCATATGCTAGAGAGGTGGGGGCAGAAATGGCATACACAGCGGCTCAGCAGTGTACCCTTATGTGGCTTGTGTCTCGGCCTTTACAGCGAAAGTCCCTCCAAGCAGAACATTAAGTCTCTCCCCAGCCCTCAAGACCTCAGCCCTTCTCCAGGGAGCAGATCCTGCCAAGGGAAGATGCCAGGCTGAGGCACTCTCCTCTTTTCTTGTTTTGACAGAGCAGATAAAACTTTGCCTAAGAGTAGCCCCCAGTCTTAGTCCTGGACCCAATTTTTAGGAGATCTGTAATGCAAAGAGAGATGAGGAGAAGGGTGTCATCCTTTCCTGAGAGGCTCCTCTGTCCTGGAGCAGGACCCCAGACAAATCCACTGCAGGGTCCAGGAGAAGGCAGAAGAGTCTGGAAGAGGAGGTGACATCTCCTCCGCAGGAGAGGTGGCTCTGGCACAGGGAGCCCCTCTGGGCCCAGATCTGGCCAGTGGCTGCCCTGCTCCCATCGGGCCTTCTAGAAAAAATGCAACTTCAACAGGGGAATTAATGCTCTGGATGGGGCTGTGGAAAAGAGAGCAGAGAGAAAGAGTAATTAGGGATGGGATGTTATCATGCAGTACTACAACTTCAGTGTGTGCCCAATTTCTGTGTAAACAGAGCATGGTTTTGTGCTCATGGTTAGCAGGGGATGCATCCAGGAAGCTGTGTTAAATTCTTGGCACCGTTTCTGATTCACTCAGTGGCCTTCGGGAAATGACTTAATTGTGGGATCCTGCGAGGTGCTGAGCACACACTGAGGAGCATTTCATTCCTCGGAAACAAAGGGGGGTTTCTGGAACGGAACAAGAGCTCAGCACCTCACAGGGTCTGGATGTGGTCCCCTTGTCTTTGTAACTTGCATAAAAATCGAATTGAAGGGTCTGAGGGTGCTGGTATCCTTATCATCTGCAAAGCAGTGGGAAGGGCTTGCTGGGGATCTGTGAGGAAGCCAGCTAAAAAGGGCTGTAATTGAATTAAAGAATGGACTGGCTTTGTTGAAAGAAAGGGGAGCAGAACCACTCAGGCATATGGGCTCACATTGTGAAACAAATTACAGGCTGACACATCGACTGATAATTTGTGCTTTGGTGCAATAGACAGAAATAACTCAAAACCTGGCAAAGGGGAACTGAGTGATGGGGGAAACGTGTTTTCACTTAAACCAATCCCACAGCCACTGACCAGGCCACCTGAAAACCGGCCGGGGTCAGATGAAGGGGGACCTTACGATGTGCCTTTATTTCCTAGACACGTAAGTGCAGGGACTGAGGGTTTTCTGGCTGGAGATGAGGCAGATGCTGCCAACCAGGACTGAATAAAGATATCCACTGATGGCTGGCAAGTTGTATGTGCGCCTGGCTCCCCTGCTTCTGGCCACCAGATCTCCTGTGCAGGAGTGCGTTCTTCCCAGGAACAATCAATTTCTCCAAATAATCTCACCCTAGTAAAAATGGGAAGGCTTGCTGAGCATGATGGCTCTTTCAGCCCACCAGCAGTGCCCTGCCGTGGGCCTGTGGAGCTCCAGCTTGGTGCTCCCAGCACGAGGGGCCTAGGCCAGCACAAATATCAGCGGGGGAGAGATGGTGTCGGCCATCCTGCAAGACCAGAGAGCTTTCTGTGGTGTGAGGTTAAAGGCTGCTCACATGGAGATCATGGGACTTTTCCTGTATTTTCACTGCAACTGACTGCCTTTTTTTTTTTTTTTTTTAATGTTTTTGTTTTGCGCCCCTGGGAAGTCAGTGTTTTTTCCAGACCAGAACAGTAGATATCCTCAATCTACCAGATTTCCCCAGCTTTCCTGTGCCAAACCTCTCAAATTCTTTGTGTTCCTTCACTGACCCTGTGCCTTTTCCTGGGCTATCCTGTCTCTAAACACAGACAAGCCTGAAATGTAGAACAGCAAGGCCCAGAAAATACCAAGAAAATGCATTTGTTCAGCCTTGTGCAGGTCTTGTGTTCAGATCAGCCACATAAACTTTGCTGTGTTAAATTGATTTGCTTCATGACATTTAGTCATCAAATAATATTTAGGTTTAAAAAAAAAAGTACATTATTTATTATTATTTAAGAAATAGTGATAATTTCACATATATGTACACATGCATAGACACAGACACGCTGGTAGAAATTGTGTTCATATTAAAGAGGCATAAAAAAACTGCTTGATATTTAAAATTAGAGTGCATAATGTGGCTGAACAAGAGGTCTTCTTTGTCTGAATCATTTTGGTGGGTCTGTATGGCTTCTTTCTTTGTTCTCAGTGCTCTTCTTTGTACTACTGTTACCCTCTGAGTTATTTACTGTATTTCCCTGGTTTCTGACATTATCTACCACGTCTTCATACTGTGCAGGTGATAACATGTTTTGTAAAAGTGACACTGCCATATGTTGCCTAAATTGTTTGATTTTCCTGTATGTTTAACTGAAGAGGTCTGAAAGAATTCACTTGCCTTTTTTTCACTATGGAGCTCCAGAAAGAGAAGTATCTGTATAATCTGTGTGAAAGAGAGTAACTGTGCTATGAGCTGCTGTCGTTGAATTAAACTGAGTGAGGTTGATGCAAATGAGAGCAAAATTTGGCCCCATCTGTTCTACGTGAACTAGTTCCCAAATCAGGAAAAAAAAAGTCACAAAGAAAATGGCACCTGGTGCTTTATTTTTGTGGGAATTTGATTTTTCAACTTCTAAAAAATATTCACGCTAATAATGCAGACCAACATACTAAACATGTTTTTGTCTAGGATGATGTTGGAGACTTTTTTGCTACTTTTTTTTTTTAATAAGAATGTATCTAAAGTATTAAAATGACCATTAGCTTTTTTGCTGGAAAAAAGAGACTGAGGATAATTAGCCCCCAATGCTGTGATTTTTAGAGAGGCTAATTAAAGGTGAGAAAAAAAGAGATAAAAGATGTAGTGTTTAAGCACTAGATAACATTGTTTAGTCTTAAAGAAAGGAAGAAAGATGTATTATTAGTATGTTACTTGAATAACTGCAGATCTGTAGGCCCTGAGGACACCACTTCTTACCCTCGGGTGTCTGTCCCTCCCTGGTGCATGAATAGGCACCTCATTAGGGTCTGCTCTTTCCTGCTGCGCCAGATCTCCCCTCTTCACAATGAGCAGGCTTCTTGTGGCTGTAACATGCAGTTCACATTGCTTTTTAAATTTTAGGGGGTATTGCTACAATTGCCTTGCACATTGCCCAAGTTTGCTAGAAGATGGTAAGGCAGAAATGTCCATACAAACAAAATTGCTCTAGGAAACAAGGGCCATGTTAGTGCACTGATCAATAACGTGCTCTACAGCAGTGGACAAGCAAGTGCTGTTACAGGCAGAATTTCAAATACTGTTGCCTGGGAAGAAGGAACTCTGTTAAAAATCACAGTCCATCTGTAGTCTCAAAAAACCCACAGATGGTATTGAAACGGCTCTCTGGGAGTGGTGGTATCCAGGTGTTTCCTCCTGTGGCTGTACTTGCACAAATGTGCACTGGCTCATGCAATTGCACTGCTCGTTGACACAATCTCACGGGTTACATGAGATCAGGTGCAGGTGAATAAAACAACGTCAGGCACTCTGGCCAAAATGTCCAAAACTGTGCATAAGTGTTGGATACAAGCAGTCTGAGTTTTCAGAAGAGGCTCAATATTTCCTAATTGCCTTGAAGCAACGGAGTTGCTGCTGTTGCCTGTGGCACCAGCACATTGAGCTCAGCACTAGTGCAGAGGAGGCTGTTTGGTTGGGCAGCTCGTACTGATTGAGGTACCTGGGCACAGGAGACTGAGCGCGGACCTCTTTGGTCTTACCATTTACCAAATGCCATGAACACAGCAACAAACATCACATCAAAGTAAGGAGTTTTGGGGGGAATGAAGATGTGAAGTGGCTAGATTATCACCCATCTCCAAATGTCCTCAGGCAGGGGAAGAGTTCTATTAACTTTAAAAAGGGGCTTAGAAATAAGATCTTAATTTTTTTGATAGGAATATATTCCTTATCCGTCTGAAGCATAGGGCAAATTTAGGAACACTTAATTCAGATTTCAGATTACTCAGAAAGATATTTATTAATTTTTAAATATCTATTTCTATGTTGCAGAAATCTCTGTGCTTGACTGCAAATACTTGGTTCTATTATAATGAAAGACTTTCAGTTTTGTAATGTCAACGTATGACTATTTACACTTCTCTTCAAAGAGAAGATCCTCTCAGAATGCTCATCTTACTGGAAATTATGCTTTATGGAGTGTCAAAGCTTTAAGTGGAATTATTTATGAATAATTTATTTCTGTAATGCAAGAATGTGTTAAACTTCACCAATTTTAGAGGATATTTTCATATAAAAAGTACATGGTGTATCATAATAAATTCATCACATCCAAGCACCTCTGTGGTTTACCTTTGATAATATTATTGGAATACATTTATTTCAGTGCAAAATTTAAATGGAAGTATTGGCTCATTTCCTGATATTACGCGATGATATCCACTGTTCCATTTTAATTATAGCAGTCTGATTCTGGTTTTATTAGCCAGGTATTCTCAACTGTTGAAAATATGAAACATGTAGCAGCAAAGCACTAAAAATGTAAAAAGAGTCAAAGAAATGTCCTGAGTTTGTGCTACTGGGGGGATAAGTGTTTGTTTATTTTAAAATAGTCTGTAACAAGTAATCTTCATCTGGAGTATGAAGATCATTTTGCCCTTGATCCTGGAAGCCTGTCCACATTTATACTTAATATACCAGCATGAACATTTTTGATTAGAAGGTTGATAGGTTGATAGTTGGCATAGGAATTGTTGTTTAAAAAAGATTGGTGCTCTGCTGGTGTTGATATATGAAAAGAGGGAAACTGAGGCTCTGAAAGCAGAGACATACAGAATTCAGGCACAACCAAGGTGCAGTCGCATGTTGACCCTGACTTTGTTGGATTTCCTGTAAGGGTTGAGATATTTCTTAGCAGAGCATCCGTGTGGCCCCCACACAAGGAATATTTATTCACAGGTACACAGGATGTATGTGGAAAGTATGCCATATTTTGTTATTCTGTCTTTGAACAGAAAGTAATCATTAAAAACCTTTCTGATATAATTAGTATTCTGTGAGGAGCTCTCATTGCTTCTAAGCACCCCAGATAATTACTGTGCTGGGGACTTGCCATGCCCATGAGCTCACCTTGAAATCAGATTATTAACAGTGGGACTGATGCTCGTTTGAGGCAGTCTTAAGAAAACTGTGACTGATCACTTCAAAAGCTACTGATAAAAGAAAACCCGTGTGCATCTGCCTGCCTTCTTGCTCTAACCAGATTACCAGTTCCAAAAAAGATGTGTTCCTGCTGATCATGTTGGAGGAGGAAGCACATACAAACTAAAGTAACCGTGGAACCCAGGAGAGCCTGCAAACACAAAGACTACAGAGATGACAGAAAATAATTACGCTTGTAGCTGGGTGCCTTCCTCTGACTAAGCCCTCTCAGTTGTGCTGTGTAACAAGTGCAATCTCAGTTTGTCAGCATCTCTCATCCTGAACTACCTTAAAGGGCAGCTTCAGCTTCTCAGCCAGGCAACATGGAAATTAAGGAAGCATCTAAGTAGCAGGGTGTAAGATTTCCAGCCAGACATCAAGTCCGGGTCGTGCTGGGCAGTGCCACAAGTGGAGCAGAGGGTGGTTGCTAATCCCAGCAGTTCAAGTCTCAAATATGTGGGTAATAAAAGTGAGGAGAAAAATGTTAGGCCAAATGCAGTGGGACGAGCCTCTGTGTCTCCAAGCTATCCTGTAGGGTCCTTGGTGAGCACAGGGGCATCAAGCACTTTGTTCCCTGGGCTGTTTCACAACGGCACGATGTCTACTTTATCAGGCTAAGTGTTAGCCACACGCTAATGGGCCTGATTTAACTTGTCCGGGAATCTGATACATTTGGAGACACATGATAAGTTATATATGCATACCTTAAATCTCATTAAAATCGATTTCCCAGTTTAAGTACCAAACAGATCCGGGCAAATGATCAAGATGATTTCCCACAGAATTAATGAAACAAGGCCTTTGGCAACTGGATCCCTGAGTAAGAAGCATTACTCAGAAGCCTGCCATTTAAACATGATTGCCAGTGCACCGGCTGCCAGCGGCACAGAAGCAAAGGTAACATCTGGGAAACCTTGGAGGTTCTGGAGGTAAAATGGATGTGAAAAGGCCAAAGCTGTGGACAAAAGCATAAAGGCCACCCATCCTCCAAGTCTGCAGATCACCCAGGGAATCAAAGCGGGACCTGTCCTGGTACTTGGGAAGAAAACTGGAGCTGATGCCAATTTTCCTCTGTATTTACCAACAGTATTATAACACTGCAAGAAGACAAAATCCAATCAGATGTGTGACAGCTTCTTTTACATCTTTCTTCCCCTGAAATATATGCCAGGGAGGTGTCAGCTGAGACATCTGGGAACTCCTGAAGGACAAACTGTGCACGAAGTTTAGCCACAACCCATGAAAGCTAGAGAAATCCTGCTTGAGCTCTGTCAAAACTCCAGCAAATGAAGCTGTGCTTGAAGCAACAGGCTCCGGCTAGCTGGACCTTTTATTTAAGGCTCAAGTGACCAAAAAAAAACCAAAACCAAAACAAAAAAAGAACCGTGGCAGCATCACTTCCTCCTGGGGCTCCAGGGGTGCCAGGGGCCTGGGGTGACACAGGGTGGCAAATTCTGCTCTCGCTGCTTCCCAGGTGTCAGCTCCTATCACCTGAAGATGGAAGGGATGGGATACAGCCTCACACGTAACAGACATTCAGCATGCTTGGGAAGCTTTTTGCAGCTTCCTCTAATCTTAGTAAGAAAGCCACACCACAACATTTTGCAACCCCGAGAGTGCCAAAAACGCATTCACAAAAGCCCAGCCTCAGCGCTCCAGCAGTGTATGGGAAAGAGCCCGAGTGATGAGAAGTGGGCAAAACCCCCGCGCTCCTTTTGATTTCGGTAATCCCTTCTCAAGCACTGTTCCAGCCCCAGATTCATGCTGGTTTTCCTAGACAGACAGGGTCAGCTCCCGGGCCAGCATCAGCTGGCACTGCCCCGCCGACCGCGGTGCAGCTGAGGCAGCTGGGCTAATTTGCTCCCACTGAGGCTCCGACCTGCCTTTTTCTTCTTGACAGCATCCCTTCAGAGAGACACGGTGCTCTGCAGGGCCAGGCTAATCTGCTCGTGGAGGAGCACTCGTTGTTCTGCTCTTGCTAGAAAAGAAGCCTGGGCTGGACGCCGATGCCAGCCCACTTCGGGCACGGGTCTTGCCGAGCCTGTGGGAAGCCTCGTGCTGCAGAAAGCCCCCGGGAGGACGGGAAGCAGCCGTGGCTGTGAATCACCCCAGAAACAAGCGATTTGCTACGGGTAAATGTGTGGAAATGGCGCGGTACTGCAAAGTGTGACTAAGGCTGTTATCCAGAGCAATGGGAAGGCTCCCAGCCCTCCCTGCTTTCCGAGGGAGTGTTAAATGTTGCTATGGGTGTGAATACTCCACGTCTAGAATAAGTCGCTATAACCACATAGCTCCATTGCCCTTTCCATGCAAAACAACGCTGGATTGTCTGGAAAAGACTGTTGAGAACACCTGATAAAACATCATTTTAGTGTTAAAACAGCTGCAATTCGGTAACACCCAATGGACTTGAGTATGGGTGATCATTTAATTAAAGGTATCTCCCTGTCCTGTTTGCTGCAGCAGGGATCAACACAATGAAGAGTCAGAGTCCTGGAGACCTCTTGCAATGAGCCTGGAGGCTCTCCTTGCCATGAGTTAGGGCAGGAGACATGAACTCTGCTGCTCTGAAAATCCTCACTCCAGCAAATGTGAAGAATGATATCTCAGCTCCTTGTCAAAAAAAGTGACAAAACTGGTGTACACTCTGTTCCAACAACAACCGAGGAGCTGTGTGGGCACTCCGGCCCTGCATGGTAACTTAGCGCAGACCATTTAGGACCAGCCAACAGGCAATGTTGCTGATGGAAGTCCTACCTTGTGATCCAGTGATGCTTGGTCACATTCCCAGATCCTTCCGGGTCCCCTCATATTTCAGGAGGAAAAAAAATTCTCTCTGCAAAGTTGGACAGGATAGTTAGGAACATGATGGGAGTTTCACTCTCCTCCAGACTGCACGCTTCTGGGTGGTGCCATGGGTTTCCCAGGTTTTAGCTAATAGTGGATCATATTGCAGTTGGTGTCTGAAAAAGTCTGAAATAAGCAAATGAGCCTAGAACTATAAGGCTTCTGATCATGCTGTTTTTCTGTTTCCATTTTATGGCCCTGCACTTTCAAGAGCACCACTGAATGTACAATTTCACTTCCTTTAAGTCTTGCATTGTACTAATGGACTGAAAATTTATATAGGAAAGGCATGATGATAACTTCAGAGGGAAAGGTAATGTGTCATGTTGTGCAGGAAGCACAGAGTCAAGTACAGTTTTTACAAAGACTAGACACCTTTTCCTATAAATAACCTTGAATTAAGACCATTACCATAGCAGGACATTCACCAATAACTCCTGAAATGCCTAGCTGCAAAATATATATACAAAATGAACTATGACAACATTACTACAACTCTGCTTAGCTATTCCAAAAGAGAATTGAGGCTAGGACTAAGAAATGTACTAATGCATTGTGTTGGTTAATTGAAGGAATTTATGTCATGAGACAAATGTCAGAGTTCAAAGTCAAGTGTGTGTGTGAGAGAGAGAGAGAGAGAATGTATGCAGGTAGGGTTGTTGTCAGTCGGAGCACAAAATATAAGCCTCTGTGATTTTACATCTGGGAAAATATCCAGAAATCCTTTCTAGGCAATAAATTACATGCTTGTGGAACAGTAATGATATACAAACAAAGCAGCACCTGTAATGAGTGTGCAGCCATCACTGAGACCTGGGAACATTAATGCCAATTAATCTGGGAGGGAAGAGTAAGAATGCGCCAATGATGCTACAAAGTCTTGTAACATATCCAAGCACTTTCTTTTCCACCTGAATAAGGGCACACATGATTAATGCGAACACTGTTTTTCCCTACTGGTGTCTTGGAAGGTATTTGCTTGTCAAAAATAGTTCACAGGGTCATGATACAATAATATTGACTACTCATTACTGCTTCTGTCAGCTCAGTAACAACTATATGGTGAACTTGGAAGTGCATTTAAAAAATGATGAAAGCACGTCTCGATCAATGTTGACTCATCAGTTCCTTAGTATATGCAAAAAACATTATCATCCTTAATTGCCTCTGTGATGCTGCACTCTGAGAGGCATATCCCTCAAAGAAAACCCTTGGGAGAAAACGCTCCTCTCAGCTTTTATGAGACTAATGTGGCTTGGAGTGAATTGATCAAACTCACATTCCACAGAGTAACTTAAAGTGCCCACTTAGCATTATTCCCAGCTGGCAGTTTGCTCTGTCTAGTTTATAGATTAGTAAAATGTTTTCCTTGTGTTTTTTGGTTTATCCTCCATTTTAGCCCATATTAATATTTAAATTCCCCTGGAACAGCTTTCCTTTGATGACAACAGAAGAAACCAAAGCAAAGCAAAGGTAAACTTTGGGATTTATTCTTCCATCTCCTACATGATACATATTGACTTCTCATTCTAGCCCTGAAAGAGAAACAGGCTGTACAGGTTGGTGTAGAGTGCCACATGAGACCAAGATATCTTACTATTTGATGAAGAAGTCTCTAGTCCAAGGGCTTTGATCCAGGAAAGCACTTCAATAAGTGCCTTACTTTCAGCAACAAGAGTGATCTCCAGGTCCTTCAGTGCTTTGTGATTCTGTGATTCGTCTCTGCGCTGCACCTAGGGCCCGCTGGGTGGCTGGGAAGAGCACACAGCCTTGCTCGTGGTTAACAAGGCATGCCTTCATGGCACAGGTGGCCTCTCTTCCAGGTCAGATGAAGGGGCAGCTGGAAGAGTCTCTCTGCACAGCCCTTCACAAAGAGGGCTCCACGCTCTCAGGGCATGCAGAGCTCGGCTTAGGAGCCTCTGGCACATGAACTTCATGCCTTGGGGGGCATGAGCCCAGTCTTGGTAACAGGTCCTCATTGAAAGTCTTCTCCAAGAAAGAGATGGCTCAGGCCCAGTCAGCCTAGAGAGCAGCAGGAGCCCCAGTCCTCCACTCCAAAAACAGGAGGTGCTGGTACCTCCCTGGAGCCCTGGGTGCAGGCAGATGGGAGCTCTGCTCCAGAGATTTCATGGGTAAGGCCAGCAGGGACTGAGATCTCGAAACATGGAAAAGAAGCCATACTGACCTAGGTCTGTGCATAAACCTTTTCATAGCATGTATAGTTTTCACTTCTACACTAGAGGAGTCCATTAGACACCGCATCGACTACCAGAGGGTATATAATTTAAGGGGCTCCGATGCATAACCTATGCCCAGGATGATCTTTTATAGAGGCTGTAGCCAGGGAAATAGCTTTTAGTATAAAAGGGTTTTGCTGGAACCTGAGGCATATGCAGTTAGCTTTCAGTTCACAAATTTCCTCTTATTGAGGGCAGGAGAGTTTGCTGTAGGGTAATCAGCAACCTAGGCCAGAAGGGACCAGTCTAGTCTCGGAGAGGGCACAGACCAAAGAATGCCCCTCTCTTAATTCCTGCGCACAATTTGTTAGCAGAGTTTGGTGCTGGAAAAACAGCCGATTACAAGGCTAAGCTTTCCAATTGTGGAAAACCCACTTCAGCTCTCGTTAATGTTTACTTACCTTCACTGATAGGCAAAAATGCCTTACCTAATTTGTAGTCTGAACTTGTCTGGTTTCAGCCTGCGTCTACTGAGTCTTATTATACCTTCCTGTGCCCTTTTGTATGAAACTGCAATGTTAGCTAGACAGAAAAAAAGCACATGAGCAATATTCCATAGGAAATTAAGGTTCAGGCAGATAATGATGATACTTCTTCAGTGAATCTGTGTGGCAATGCATGTCACCTTGCAGCACACAGCCAAGAGCTGCATTTTTGGGGTAATATATGTCAGTCTTCTGGGATAGGAATTACCTACCCGGAGTCTACCGTCAATTACAGTCGCTACCTTTTAAGACGCTGAAGCTACAAAAAGGGTCAACATATGAAATATTCATGCTGACATTTCCCTACAGTGAATCCTTTCTGGGCTCAGCCAATTCCTCTGCAACACTCTGCATCGCGCCGTGCTCCCCTGCCGCCTGCCTCCCCCCAAGCCCCGTCAATTCACCCGGCCTCGGGGCTCCTTTGGTCTCCTTCCTTGAGACACTCACGGGGTGAGATGCTTCTTATATTCTGCCTGGGTTGCTCTGAACCTGTGCCGTCTGTAACCTGTCTGCGTTTCTAAGGCTGTGCGATTTTTTCCTGCCGCCGAGCACCAGCCTGACCCCCACTCTTGATATGGTTTCATGCTCCACTGTCGCTGTCAAAAAAATTCCAGCACTAAGCAGTTTACAGAACGTGTTGTACAGCAAAGCAGGGGGAGAAATAGAAATCCTTAAAGTTTACTGTAAGAGAAATTTTCAAGACACTCCCTTGTGATTATTCTGCAGCCTTTCATTGGCTTCTGTGTTGAAACTGATGGTGTATTTTTAACATAAGTTAAAACCCGCACGTAAGAGCAAAAGGTTAATTTGACATGCAAATGTTTTCATTTGGAAGATGGCTACAGCGTTTCCTTGTATTGACATTTTCTTTCAACACAGTTGAATGGGAAATTCATTTATGTAAATTTTTCCCTGCAAAATCTTTCCTTTTTAATAAATTGGCATATTATTACAAATGTAACACAGCACAGTACAACAAAAATAATTGACAAAATATCTTCCAATCTGATTATGTCTAATTACGATTAGCAAACTCGTGCTCCAGGGCTTTTATTTTTTCCTTTGTTTGTTAAGCGCCATGTGTGGTTCTGGTGATAGATAAATAACAGCATGTTGAATGGGATGTGATTGCCAGTTCACGCGGTGGTTCCTCATTTAAAAGCAATTCATTTCACAACGCAACCTTGGGTATGTTACAACGCTGTCCGTCACCACAGTGTTTGAGCACTCCTTCAAAATCACGATATGGGGAGTATTTTAGGAGCGTCTGGCACTTCTCGCTTTTTGAGGTCAAAACTTTGGGGAAGAAGGTGGCAGAAATGTTGTTAATGAGAGTTGTTGCCTATGCCACGCATCTCCTCTTCTCCCCCGCCTGGTTTGTTGAGGAAGGAAATTTCCACTGCAGTCATCCCAAATTCTTCTGAAAATCTAGCTGTCATCTTTTTAATGATATTCACTGCAGTTTGTAGGGGTTGTAGATCTGGGCTCGTTTATCTGGTGAGGGTTATTAATTCAGACCTGGCTTTAACTTCCTCCTTCTCTTTCCTGGTAGTTCTGGACTGGCTCTGGCATGGGAGGTGTTGTCCTGGCAGTGAGTGGGGTAAATCTGACGTGCTTCAAAAAGGCAGCTTGCACAGTCGCCAAGGTCTGCCTTTCCTGCACACCATGTGCATGAGGACAAATCCATGTCCATCACCTGAAGTTCAGGGGTGCCTGGGGGAGCACAGCTCCAACACCTGCAGAGCAGGAGGGGCAGGTGCTGTGTCAGCAATTGCAATGGCTGACACATTACAATGTAAGATTCATCAGATAATATTAGATTTCTGCAAACTGCCCTCACAGTGAAAAGACATGGGCAGATATAATGACTGGGGTGACTAGAAAAGTGGGAATGTGCCACCACATCAAGAAACCCAGAGTCCAGTCCTCACTTGGCTATTAAATTGATGGATGCCTGTGAGCAAACACCTTGTTGCATTGTGCTTTTGCTCCCTTGCAACTTCTCTTAGCCTCTGAGACATACTGAGATCGTCACCTGTTTGGGAAAGGTGCTGTTTTGCATTGTGTATTGCTAGGAAAATGGTGCCCTGTTTGTGGTAGGGTCTTTGAGGTGCTGTTGAAATGAAAATAATTAAAAACGCAACAACAGCCTCAAGCACACAGAAGCAATCAAGGAATTTTTTTCATAACAAGTGGCCTCTCGCAGGGATATATGAACTCTTTGTTTTGTTCCCAGGTAAAGTACCAAGTGAATGCATCCTCTGTGCAGAAAAACAAAATAACCCAATAAAATTCCTTTAATTCAGGCAACCCCAGCTGATAGCAGAGCCATGTGCCAGCACCAGCAGCCCCTTCTCCAGACGGTGGGGCAGCCCCACACCTCCCGCGGTCCCCTCCCAGTGCCGTGGGGCTCTCCCAGGAGAGCTGATGTGCACAGGTGGGACAGAAAGGGCTGGCCAAGCTCTTCTTGGCTCTCCTTGGCTGCTGTGCCCTCTGCTAGGCACCCCTGAGCTCAAGCACATAGCAGCACTCTGGTCTAGGCTCTGGGAACCCCCATTTCCAGTTTTCCTCCTGAACTTGGACAATACATGAACTCGGGACATGAATGCATGACCTCAAGCTAATTTCTTTTGGTGATCTCTAGCAACACCTGATGAGCTCTTGCTCTTTGCTCTCGCACATACCTGTGTGAGAGCAAAGCCAAATCACACGTGTATATAGGGTATTTTGTACACAAAAGGTGCACCGTAACACACTGCCAACTGCTCCACCACCCACATTACAACGGGAAGCCAAACAGCCTGCGTGAGTCATCCTTCGTTAGGAAACAGATTTGCTTTCCCCACCGAGGCACTCAATAAGTCAGGAGGGAAAGCTGTAGCTGGGGATGCCAGCTAGCACCCTGGCAAAGCATCCGAGCTGACGGCACTTGGGCAGGTTTGGGACCAGCCGGCAGCTCTGTGGCTCTCCCCATCACCGCAGCGGCTCCCTCCTCCCCATGAGCACAAGTGTGTTAATTAAGCCGGCAAAGCCGTGTAACCCGGGCTGTCAGGCTGTCACAAACTGCCACGTCTCTTCCTCTCAACTAAGGGTTCCTCTCGACATCATTGTGTTTCATTCGGTTCATGTTGAACAAAGTGCTTGTTCGTGCCTACAGCACGCTCATCTCTGCGGCATTGCTTGTTCAGTATCAGGCTCCTGGTCCTTCTGTCTGAGTTTGTCTCAGGGACGTAACAAGGGAGGGGCAGCTGCAAAATCCGTAAATTCCCTTGCAATTTCTGGGGATTATTTCTGTATTAGCTCAAGTTCTTAATTAGAAGCAACTCTCAAAATTTTAAGATCTCAATATCAGAATCCAGAAATAGAGAAGCTACTCCTAGAGAATGGCCCTAAATGACTTTCCAGCTTACAGTGACCAAACACGGTGACGTTCTTCCTTCAAAATCTTCACCTGCCCTTTCTGTTTCGTCACTATCGGCAGTGTAATCAACAGCTCCGCCATTCAAGTTTTAACTAGGAGACATCTTAGAAACTTCTTGCTTTCTCAGTACATCCAAGAGCTTCCTGGAAGTATTTAATGCTTGTACGTACAACCTTGTAACATACGAAATGAAAATACTATCTGATGATCAGGCAAAGATCCAGCTGGCTCAGTGTCTTCTTCCTGACTGCCGGCAATAATGCAGTCCTAGGGGTGAATGTAATAGGAAAACGATATTGCACCGTTTCCCCAAAATACTCGCATAGGAACCGGTAATGGGCTGTGCAGGGACTTCCTCACCTGCAGACTGGCTCTGAGAAAACTAGCTCTTTTTGGCTATTTTTTTGCATTCATTCAATTCCTTGTGAACTTGGTGAATAAGTGTTAGCGTTCCATTTTCCTATGACAGAGAATTCAGTCTTGTTTGTGGTACACATCTGTGACAGCAGTTTTCTAATCAGTTTTATCTTTAAAGAGGACTCTTCCTTTACTGGTTTATTAATATTGGTAACAGGGCCAGAAAACTCTCCACTAGAGATGTGATTCCTTGAAAGGTGGCTGCCTGACTCCAGTGCCACCTCTGGGAAGTGTGTGACCAGGAGTTAGGTAAGAGGTACATGGCCGTGGGACTTTGGGTTCAGGAAGGCAGTGCTGCACGGACTCCTGACAGCAACCACATGTCAAGAGCTGTAACACAATAGTCAGAAGCAAAGTAAGAAGGAGAAATTGGGAGACATTTGGGTGGACTTCTAATGAAGGCTGGGTCCTTGGCACACTACTCTGGGAAAAGCAGATGGGCAGAAGGCAAAATCTTGGGACCCATGAGCCCGACAGAGTGAGAGATTTGTCAATTTGTAAAAAAAAGGATCCTGGAATAAAATGAACAGGTGATGCTGGAGCTGGCTTTGCTTTACTGAAACTGTTGAATTTTCACCTTACTGAAACATTGAACTATCAAAGGGCACCATATTTGAATAATACACTCCTGCTCGCAAGGAGAGCTCCAAACAGTGGTATTTCAGTCAGTCCTACCCAAAGAAATGTGCCTGGAGATGTAAGTGGCATTGCAGAAATAGTAAGAGGAAATACAGCAAAGAAGCTGTGGTGGTAAATCTTGGGCCTGCAGACAGAGAAATAGTGACCACAGCAGGGATTTCCAGGGGAAAGAGATACCAAGGAATAAAATGGCAGCAAAGTAAAGTGGCCTGGAAGCATTCACTGATCAGTTTGAAAGCACTGCCTCGCATCAAGGACAAGAGAAGTCCTGGATAGAGTGTCACATATGGCACCCAGTATCATAGAAACATAGAATATCTGAGATGGAAGAGACCCACAAGGATCACTGAGTCCAATTCCTGGGTATCCTAGATGCTGTGTGTGTTTGTACTAGTCTGGTTGGAGATAATCCTGAAGATATCTGGGGAGGCAGGAGGACAGACTGGATGGAAAACCAGCAGTACCGGCTGAAAAGTTGTGAAACTGTAGAATAGCTCAGGTTAGATAAAGCCTTTGGGATAAGAAAGTACTTGAACCCCACAAATCAGAAAGACTGAGACAGAAAGAAGGGGGACAGGGCAGCCAAACTAGACAATTGGAGAAGCTGGGTCAAAAAAACAGACAACAACTTTGGGAAAGAGGTTTGATCTGAGGGGACAGAGTTCACTATGATGTGCCTCCTTGGTGACTTGATAGAAAACCCTCAAAGGAGGATAAGGGCAGAAGCAAAGGAGCAGGTGTGAGGAGTCCTCTGGGCAGAATAAGTGTCTTACTGTGCTTGCTATTGCCCAGCTCCCTGCACAAGAGGAAGGAATGACATCTGACGGACATGCCTCTTCCAAGGAACAAACATTTCCCTGGAATTAGAGAATGGGGAAACTGGAAGGACTGCAGCCAGGTGTGAGAAGTGTGAGGCTTCCAGCGAAGGCAGAGCTCGAGGAGGAAGCCCCAGCCAGAGATGCACCACCCCAACCGCTGCAGGAGGTAGGCTTGAGCTTCTGGTAACTGCTACATATGGATAAATTGAAGCAAAGCAAAAGCTAAGATCAGAGGTTGGCAGGGGAACACCTCCATAGAGCAAACATAGTCATATGGTCAAGCACATTTGAGTCTAGCAAATTCCTGATGGAAGAATGTGCCATATACCTTACAGAAATCAATTCAGATGGGGGACAGAGAAATCAGACTGAAACTGGCCTGCTTTAGGGTACAGGTAAAATCAACGTTTCTCATTTCCTTGAGAAACAGTTTTGATACTGGCTCTCCTAAAACTAGTTAATTATCTCACACCTTCATTGCTGTCGTTGCAATCGGGTTCTGAAACTGTTTGCTTTACCTCCATTTCAGCTCCTCCGAGTTAGCCTCTCAGATGTTCTCTATACATGTTCAAAGGCTGAACAACATTAGCAGCACACAGTTCACATCAAGTGTAGTCTTGCTTGCTTTATTGCAACCGATAGCAATCTCATTCCAAAGAGTGGAAGTACTATTTCTGACTAATCAGGTCACGCAAGATAACTTGCATGCTTCATTCAATATACCATTATTACAGTTAAGCATTACCCCATGCAGAGAATACACTCCGCAAACTCATTCAGTCCTTTTAATTGTGCCTATAAAAGTGTGTAATGTAGTCATATAGTTGATGCATTGTCATGACCGTGGCACTCTGAAGGAGAGAAACCTTATTCTTACAAACGGCTAATTGCCACAATATACCATATCTGCTGCTGCAAGTGATAAATTCTTGAAACTACCTCACTGGGATTAGATCTTCTATATATTGCACTGGAAAAAACAACTGGATAACACAGTATATATTTGGGGAATGGGACACACTAAATGAATCACATTTTACTTTTCTCATCCAAAAAGAATTGCAGACAGTACTACAAAACACTTGAATACTCTGTCAGTACTGTTGCTACCACTTGAGTAATGCATTTTTTCAGATGAATAGGAGTCTGTTTAGCAGGTTTTCAATATTTTTGGATATGTACTGCAAGGATGGAAGTGTTGAGTCCTTCCAAAGTTCTTAGGTCATTTCCACTGTGCTGTGATTCTGTGATTGCTTTAGCTCTTTGATGCCAAAAATGTCACAATTCATTTTAAACTTTATGCCAGTCAAGTTGTTTATTCTTGTGACTCCAAGTTGATATAATAAGTATTTTTCTTCACTTCTGCACAGAAAGAAAAAAATTCAGTGTTTGTTTAAGACCTTGTTTATAGTCAAAAAGGCAATTAGTTGCACTCTGCCAGGAATGCAAACCAATTGGGTAGAAGGATAAAAGTACAATCAGAAATAACTGGCATACAAAGCAACAGCTTTATTTTTGTCAAGGTGCATACAACAACCCCTCACAATTTTAAAATTCATCATTACATAATTGACTCTTCAAAGCAGCTCGCACTGATTGTCTTGGTTTTGCTTGCCCACTGAGTAGACTTGTAAAAACCAGTCCTGATTCTGGCATGTTGAAAACTCCTTATTGATCCATTAAGAATGCAATTTATTGCTGATAAGATACCATGAAGCTGGATATGAAGAAGAGTTTGCTCTCTGGGATGGTATTGTCATGCCTGGCAGGAATGCCATTTTTTGGCTGGCTGTGGTAGTAATAAGCTGCATATCAACACAATTCTCTCTCTCTCTCTCTTAAGGGAATTTTTTTTCTAGGGGATATAGTCAGTTTTGATAGATTTTTTTCCTCACTCAATTTTCCCCTTTTGCAGGTAAACATACACACACACACACACAAGCAAAATGGGACACAGGTATGACAAATGGATTGTGCAATGACAGATTTATCTCTGACTGGTTGCTTGTAATCACGTGAAAGTTATCTTGATGAAAAAACACATATATCTAGCTGTGCCTTCCATTTTGCATAATCATACTGGGATTTTTGTAAATTTGTGCCCATGCTTTGATTCCCTCTTCATATTGCTTAGCATTTGCAACCTGATGTGGACATATATCACCCTGGATACTGGAGGCCCTTTCAGTCGGGGGGTCCAAGCCCAGCTGTAGCAGCCCTGCATGCTGACAAGACAGGCACCCAGCCTATCTTGTCGCTGTTCCCTCCACACCATCTATCAGGTCTGCACATTCGTTTGTATGTTTGCTGTAAAAAGTCTTCCAAGCATGGATCTCCTCCATTCCTTAACCACGTGTATTTTGCTGCTTGGGAGTTACCCATGGACAGTGTGCTGGCCCTGAAGACTACTGAACACATACCCAGGGGGAAAATCCACTAGGATGCCAGGCAACAAACTGCACCCGAAGACGGTTATTGTGAAGATACTGTAAGAGGATTATTGTACTCTGCTTTGTCTCCCAGTCAAAGCCCTCCAGTTCTCTTTCATTGAAGAGAAGTGGCATAAAGTAGAACAGATGGCCTTGGTAAAATTGCCTGGGACAATGCTCAAAGATGCTTGAGATACAGGAGAAAAGGGATGACCGCCTCAGTGCTATGCCTCTAGTTTTCTTCACAATAGATCTGGTGAGGAGAAGGCAGAGATGCCTTTTCTAAGCAGGAATGGTCTGTGAGCCTTTTGTGAATGCTTCTGTTCAAGGCGACTGGATCAGTGCAAATTTTGCAGCAAGAAAATACCCAGCCATGCATCCTGAAGATTTTTCCCAGTGCCTGGAACTAAGGAGCTAATAAAGTATAATTGGGATTAGAACACATGTTCTTTTTCTTTATAATGTCTTGAAACCCTGAGGTGCTGGTCCTACTTTGTTGGAGTCTACTTGTCAGGGTTAAGCATGCTCATTCTAATGCTGACTACGGGCCAAGTAAGAGTGAGGCATCCTTGTGTAAATGAAAATCTGTGGGCTTTGTACACTGCTTGAAACTGAGGTAGGTGAGACATAAGTGGGGTGAGGAAAGGGGTATAATGGATAAGCAATGAAGTTCACTGGGATGATGACAAAAAAATAGGATGGTTGCTCCACAGGCATTCTTCCTCTCTCCTTTGTGAAGAGTTGAATTAGGAGAAAATCAGATAAACAGAAAGAAAATTGTGAAATGAGGATGACTGAATGGAAAAGAGGAAATACGGGAAAAGAACAGATACAGAAGTGAAACAGTCACAAGAGAGGTAGTACCAGAACCCGTCAGCACAGCAGAGAGGGATACAGAAGTAAAATGTTCTCTGAGCGTCCCAAACGCCTTGCTTTGGCTGCTCTAACCAGCTGGCACCTCCTGGGAGCTTTCCTCTAAGACTCTCTGGTGAGGGGAGAAGCGGCACCACGTGGGTCTCTCTGCTCTAGAAGTTGTGTCTGTACATGATAAGGAAAGGCAGGTGGTAGACCGAGGGGCCCAGTTTTGGATATAGGCCTACAAAGCAAACAAAACCTTGCATCAGTTTGCTCTACAAAGTTATGCATAAAAGACAGCAAAGCTAGAAATAAATAAAACCCTACCTCACACTACACAAAGGACAGCGGGAACACTATGAATTTTAAATAAAAAAGCATTGCGTGTTAATCAGTTCACTAAAATGTGTGTTGGAATGTAGGTAATAGACCATGGAGGGGTTTAGAGTCTGACACTGGCTGGGAGAACAGGCAGCCTTGAAAGTTTTCTAGGTCTATTAGCTCCTGAGCCCCAGGCTACCGATGACTTTGAGCCCAAGGTATCCAGGTAATCCAAAGAAATAACTTGACCAGTGAGCTAGAGAAGGGAACCAAGAAGCAACACAGCTAGCAAAATTAAGTTTCTGCCTCTTTCTCTATTATTTATTTTCATTTCCTGCTCCTTTTCTGTTCTCATTTTGTGTGTCCATCTTGCTTAAAGGGTTTAGCCTAGCTGCCTAAGATATCTTTTTCCAACAGAGCTGTGAACCCATGAGAAGAAATGATCTGAAACAATAATAATAATAACAACAACAACAACAACAATAATTATTATTATTCTCTCTGCTTCAGCCAGATTAGTATACATTTGTAGTTATAATGCAATGGATGATCCAAATGTGTTATGTCCTTGTCCTTCTTGTTATGTTCTGGAATTTTGAATAAACTGATTTTTTCTTCATCCCCAACACCGCAGATAAATGCTAACAGTGTGGGGCTGTTTGGAAATCTCTGAAACCTCTGATACCAGAGCAGTAAGGCTGTACAGTTACAGTGTTCTTCAAAGCTACTTGGTCTTCTTGAGAAAGGTTATGCTGTGTAATGTCAGTGTGGTTTCGAAATCATCAGCTCAAAGGAAATGTCCTTTTGCTACCTGTGCTATACATTTCCTTCCAGGCATTTTATCTCCTCTCATTGACAAGACAGAACACCAAAAACTCTGGGCGTTAAAACCATTCCCTATCCCCAAAATAAATCTTTTACCATCTCCATTATTACCTAAAAATTATTGCACATCCATTATTAAACACAAAAATTCCCATAAGGCGATAAGGCAAAGAGAGGCGTTAAATGAAAGCTCAGTTCATAGTTCTTCCTCCAGCTGTTTTTTTTTTTTTTCCCTATTTACTAAAAGATTCAAAGGATTTGTACTGGTGACTGTTAAGAATATGACCAAGCAGCTCTCTCCAGCCTAACTGGAGTACAAAATGTCCCCTGTCCAAAGTCATGCTGTCAATCTGGATTGCACTACCACCCTGAAAACTGAGAAACACCCCAAAATCCAGGCTGCTTGCATCATATCCTGATGTCTGGCAAGTCTGCCCATGAGAGAGGGGAGCCTGCAAGTGTTTCAAGCATTCACAACCATCCTTTTGTTGGACTGGGGCCTGGTGCCAAGATTTGTGCTATCTTCTGCTGGCATGGACCAACATTTGAATCCAGCCCTTGATATTTAATTAAGAACAGTATTTGGAGCATCTGTTTGCAAAAGCAGTCAGAGTGTATTAGGATAGCAAAATAATGAGCACTTTGCAGCATGTTGTGAGGCCATACATTTTATTATTTAGAGCTTTTTTGGAACGAAATTCCTTGTGAATATATACAGGATGAATTAGAAAACGAGTCTAAATGTTCTTTCTTCTTCTGACCCCCAGCACAAGAATGACTATATGGAAACCACATTGCAGAATCACACAAAGAAAATGTCTTGTAAGCCATATGATAAATCTAAAATTAGAGCACTACTTTAGCTAAAGAATTGGCTTAGGAAGTCAAGTCACTTAAGCTGAAGAGAAGAGAGTAGAGGGCAGGATGCCAGAGTAGTAAGAAACAAAAAGCGTAACTTGAATTATCCTTTCTTATTCATTACCTTAGCTTTGTTGTGTTTGTTTTTTTTTTTTTAAAAAAAAGTGGATGATTTTGTGTTAAGCTACAAGAACATAATTACTAAGGTATTCAGTGAATGGATATAATACGTTTTACATTGAGGCAAAGATATTAAAATCCTATAGAAATGAAACGAGAATTATTTCAGAGTACAAACACTACCTTACACAAATATAGAATGATAGAAATGGCCTCACCTAGTTTTTGTTTCTAATTATAGCTTCTGGTGAGCAACAGGATCTGATGGTCTTGTCATTAACCCAAGAACCAGAAAACCCAACTTAATAACAGAATAAATCCTGCTTGCTCCCTAGTAGCTAGAGGTGAATATCCTTTGACATCCAACTTTTATTCTTACACTTATCCTTTGGGAAATTGTGATGAGGACCCTTTTCTTGCACTACAATAAATACTAGGATTGAATAGCTGATGAATACGGTCTAAAAAAAAAATCTTAGAGATGAGCTGTAAAAACATTAAGTGCTTCCAGACAGGTCTTTCTAGAGTGTGATGATAAACATGAGATGCCATAACAACCTTATTAACGACAGAGAACAAACCATGATGGAAGCTTAATGGACTTAATAGCGCATTTTATCAGATGTTCCTATGTTGTGAGCTGATGTCTTCCACAAGGCTAGCAGCTCTTTCAATATGCTGAGGAAAAAACAATCTGCAAATACCAACCATTTGCAGAAAAGAGTGTTGACATGGCACAGAATCAAAAAATGCAGAAAGACAGGACATAATGACTCCAGCCCCCTGGGTGGGGAGAAGCAGGGAGGGATAGACCGTATCCAAACACAGATCAGGCCAAGGGACAGAACAGAAGTGGTGGGCCAGACCTCCTGGGAAGGACAACCCATGAAGGAACCCTTGGACATGGGGATATAGGTATAGGGCTGTGCAGCTTTGGGGAACATGGACAAGTGCTCTCTTTGTGCATTGTTGTTTGCCCACCGTTGCTGTCCGTTCTCTTCCAGGAGGGCATACAGTAACGTGGGACCACCCAGATGGCCTTAGTGCATCCTCAGAGAAAGTATCTTCCAGGAGAAGGGGAGAGGCTCATAAACTGTGTCAGTAGATTTTGTCTTTATAAATAAATGCTGGGCTGGGACGTAGCATTTAAAGCGCTCTGTAGGAAGGAAGATAAGAGATTTTTATTTTTGATTAGATGGAAATGCACACAGAAATTTTTTTTAAACAGGCATATATTGAGGAAGGTGGAGGCATATGAAACTAAAACCCTGTAAAAGTGGCAGAGGACTTCTCTTCAAGGAGAACATAAAAAGATGAGTGGTCCAGTGAAGTAGGTTAGCCTGGGCATCCAGAGGAATATCAGCACCATGTAGAGCAGTTATTCCCAGGACTAGATGTCATTTCAAGTTCTTGTCTTCATATAGTTGAATGACCAAAGAAAGCCCCAGATCAGTATGTGCACATATACCTGTACATTCCTTTTCAACTGCTACTGGTTTATATTCATGCTTTGATGCTGGCACAGCTTTCCCTTGCGTGTCAGGCATTTTACAAAATGACATAGATATCTGGGAATATAACTTCTTGCCCATCTTCTTTGGCTGGCTTGAAAGTTTTATTCACTGCCCAGGTTAAACCATTTTGTTCTTTTTTTAAGCAAATCTTCATCTGTTTCTAAAAACTAGCCTCATCACGATGCAATGTATTTGATCTATTTATTACTATTAAAGTTATTTGCTTACCACTGACATTAGTTACTTGGACTATTAAACTACATCAGTTATTTAACTTGTTTCTAATTGGTTTAATTTTATAATTTGACTAGCATAACGACATGTTATATAGGGCTACACATTGAGAAATAATGGAGGACAGCTCATTAAAGGTTTGTAAAAAATATTCTTTTAATATTATATTAAGAAAAAAATAATAAGCCCTCTTTTTTTTTTTTTTTTTTTTTGGCATAAGCTAACCTCATGGTAACCGTTTAAACCACAGAAATGAAGCTACTGTGAATCATCTAGCCTCTAACCTTCAAAACATTAAAATAAAACAGATGCTTTCTACTAACTTGGCTCTTGATAATTAACAAATGTTTTTGAGTCAGGCCACTGTACAGTGTTTTTACTCAGAAACAACTTAATAAAATGACGGATGCAATGCTCCACTCCTCAGAGAACTTCTATCCATACGTATTGATGTATCCCATGAATAAAATGACTGATATTGGAACTAATGTTGTTGAAATAATTTCAGAAAGGCTTTCCAGGATCATGAACCACAGAACCACAGCAAACAGGACTAGAAGAGAGTCCAGGAGCTCATCTAGTCCATCCTTTTGCTTCATGGCAGAGCCAACCAGACTGATCCCACATCTGGCAGATGTCAAGGTCACTCTGATAGTAAGTGCACAGCCCCTCCAGGCCACCTAGTCCTGTCCTCAACTAGCCCTTACTGTTAAACCTTTTTTTCTCCTAATATCTTAGTCTTCCTTGCTGCATTTGAAGCCCTTTAGTTCTCATTCTCTCCACAGGAAATATTCTAATAAATAGTAGCTCATACCTCTTCTCTAACCATATGTATTTCAAGAGATATTGCATCCCCCCAACTCTTCTCCTTGCTTCACAAGATAACTCCAATTCTTTTAACCTGTGTTAGCAAAACACAGGGTTGGACAGCATGAACTGTTGCTCTCATCCTTTCTTTCTCCACCAGGTCCATGCCTTTCTTGCCCCGTGCTTGGAGCACTTAAGAATAATGTGATTTTTCACAACTTCAGTACACTGCTAATTTCTATTCAACTTGTGATACATTTTAATTGGAAGTGGTACTTATTGCTTAGTTGGATTGCTATAATCTTCCAAGTGCTGAGCTGCCTAATTTCATGACAATTGGGAGGCATTTGGTAGCTACATATTTAGGGATCTTGGAAAGACTTCTTAGCACCTATTGGTAGTCAGGGCTGATGTCCAATGCTACTCTTTGAGAAGCTATATTGTTTTGGTTCTGCTCAGTGAGATGAAGGGACAAAGAACAGAAAGCCTTTTCTTATTCGTTTCTTGTGCCTTGAAGGAGTATCTGGCCCGTTGCTGCCATTTTTCCAGAACTCAGCAATACACAGTTCCTTACTCAGCAGATTCCAGAAAATTGCTAAAAAATTCATAACCCAGAAACATAAAAATATAAACAGTAGTTCTGGATGCTGTAGTATGTATGAAAATAATTGATGCCAATTCTAAATGCATAATGCTAATTATCATAACTAGATTTGTAGACGCTAAAATGAAATTTGTGTCTTCCTTTCAACATGGGAAAATGAAACAATGAGAGGCAAAAACATCTCACAGCAGAAAACAAACTCAGTGTTGAAATCGGTCAGTAGTGCTTTCAACAATCGCTTGCTTAATTATTTCTTGCTTTCCTTGTGCTGCTGCCAAGAACAAAGGTCATATTTAATGACTGCCTAAATCATTTGCAATATTTTTTAGACTTGCCCCGGAGGTAGCTGATGTAGATCCTTTTGTACTTGGTAGGAAAATCTCATATGGATTACCCTGTTAAAGAAATGTTTCCTTTATTTATCTTTCTAAATTTATTTGAATCCCTTCACATCTTTCAAAATACTTTTTTTTTTTTCTGTTTGCTGTCAGATGCAATAGTGACAGCTTTAACAAGGCAACACTGGTTGTTTCAAAATTATAGGGTGTTCAGGACACCCACGTCAGCTTTGAAGTAAATTAGAGGAGCCACGAGCATTTACCTCTGCCAAACACAGGAGAATATAAGTCACCACAGCATCATAGTAATGATGTACAACCTTAACCAAGAGTCAGAGAGAACAGCACAAAACTGAGGACCTAATTCTCCTCCTTCTTATCCCTGTAGTAGAAAAAGTCATGATTCCATTGATTGGACTTAGTGCTTTACTGTCACTATTCGTGAGAACTGAAATCAAAGACAGCCTCATTTTTCTAATGGCAGGACGCTCCTGGTGTTTGCATTCACTTCTCTTCTTGCTTCACTAAAGGCAGCAGCTGGGCAGCAAGCAGTAGGAAAGTACGTTATAAAGAGCCACTTTGTGACGAGGTGGAAATAGAAGAAAGAACAGAAGAAAATGGAATATTAATTACATATATTGGAGACAATCTGGAACAGACCGCTTGCTGTCTGACATCAGGCCCAAAACTGAGGCACGTATGAAAAGTATGTCATCTGGAAGGCTGGCAGTGGAAAGTTTTAGGGCTCAAAATAACAAACTCCATTCCACTGGAGAGACCTAGGTCCAGTTGTGGAAATGGCCTTGTTCTTTCCACATTTTTTGAAACATCTCAGTAGGACACAAAATGATCACGCAGGTGATGCCTACACTAGCATTACACAGACATCAAATCAAGTCAGAGCTTCTGTTCTCTCCTCCCACAAACAGAAGTGTTTCTGCCCCACAGGATAAATTGTGAGTCCCACATTTTTCAATGCTTCTTGGAAAACTGACTCTTGAAAACACAGACCAGCTACTTTAACCCCCCCAGTTGATGAAAATATTGGCTTTGACATTCGTGTATAATGGTTAATTTTCCACACTACTAAAGTTTTACAGAACCACTGGGTCCTGTAACCACAGTGGATTTACTTATGACAGAATGTAAGTCTGCTATTGCTGTCATTTTAGTGCGTAGCATCACAGCATCATAGGGTAACCTAAGTGGCAAAGGACCTCAGGAGAGCTCCTGTCCAACCTTCTCCCAAAGCAGGGTCAGCTATGAGAGCACACCACGGTGCTCAGGACTTTATCCAGTAAGGTTTTGGAAACCTCCAAGGTTACTGCACAACCTTTACCTTTTGGGGCAGTGTCTTTGCAAGCTTAATTGCCCTCATGTTGTTTCCAGTTACCTAGTCAGGGCATCTTCTCTTTCAAGCCATGTCTGTTTTCTCTTGTTCCCTTGCCATGCACCACTATGAAGATGCTGTGAAGACGTTGTCTCTGTTTTCTCAAAAACCTCATTATAGGCACTGGAATTAAGAATGTGCAAAAGCAGGTGTAATTCCTAAATAGGCTACATTTTATGAAAAGCAAGATCGGGCTCTTATATCTGTGTCTTTCCCATTTTTTCTCCTGTTCGCCAAGGCCCCGACTGCCATTATCTCCCTATCATTTCCCAGCACGCTGATTCAGCAGGGTCTATAAGCGCAGGTTTGATTGTAAGCATGTGTGTGTAGAGGACCACTCACTTCAGACAAACTTTCAGCAGTGTCAGACGTATAAGCATTCCCTTAGAGAAAGTGAGTGGCTAAAATGTCCTGTGATTTAATACACACCTTCTTCATTATTCTTGGCTTGGAGACGGATTTATCCGTAGAAAATTCTTTGGAATCTCTCTGTTACGAAAGCTGGAAACTAAACTTGTTTTTGTGTCTTGAATGAAAGCTGATACTCTGAAATCATTCCTTGGCCCAGAAGTACGTGCTGGTAACACATTAAACAAAGTGAGAACTAGTAACACTGAATCTATACCTAGGCGTGTGCTTTCAGACCTTGCAAGACAGAGGGAAAAGACAGCAGCTAAGTCATGCATATGCTCTGTGTTTCCGTGAGCAGAACCATAAGCCAGCAAACTGTTGCATGAACCTTTACTCTCATATTGAGATAGCCCATTGAAACAATATCCTGTAAGCTTGTGATTAGCTATCAACAGGTTGTCTCTTAAACGTCATCCTTGAAGAGTTATTTAAAAGGAAATAAATTTAGCAGAGAGTCAAGGAGTGCTTGGGGAAGTTTAGCTTATAACAATTTGCTGTCCTGCTGGGTCCAGAACCTCAATTGTTTTTAATACTGTGTGTAATGACACTGGTGGAAATCTCCCACATTTAATATCATGGAGACACAGCAAATGCTAAAAACCTCATAATTA
Organism: Anser cygnoides; assembly: GCF_040182565.1. NCBI lineage: Eukaryota > Metazoa > Chordata > Aves > Anseriformes > Anatidae > Anser > Anser cygnoides. Next base: position 37,669,241 of record NC_089874.1, on the reverse strand, counting down.
GTCATGCATACCGACAATAAAAATATCCACAATTGGTGGGTATAAGCCAAAATTGGAAGACTGGCTTTCATTGCTTAGGGAACAGGCACGCTACCAGATCACAAGAATTAGGAAGAAACTGCTTCCCTGAGAGCAGTCTGCATTTGTTCATTATGTTTCTTGCCACTTCAAGGCAGCTACCTGAAGAAGAACTGAAAAGTCCTTCTCCAGCACTACTTGAGAACTGCCCAATGTATCTGTAATTCCCTAAAAGAATGACAAAAGATCCAAGTGAAAGAGGAAGGCACGGAGAGAGAGAGAATGTCAGTGCACATACTTGTGGTATTCCAACACTTCCTAATGCACACCCAAACCTCTATTGCAATCAAATAGCATGACTCCTCAATTCCAAATCCAATGCACTTGCTTACAGGGGGCTCTTCTCAGGTTTGCTATACTGTTTCTAGTAATGCCCAGCCTTCCAAGGAATGGCTTTCCCATTTCTCAGCTTTTCTCTTGGGTAGTGTCTTAACAGTCTTCAGGTCCCCAGCCACAGCAGCACAAGGGGCACGATTTTGTCATGAAGAATTTGTAGTAACACGTGGTGGCAGTAGTGAGTAGCAAGGAAGGAATGACGAAGCTGATACTCAAGCTTCAAATACCATACTGTATTGGCAAATTACATAAAATTGTTCAGTTTTCCATATACCTGTGTTCCTTCCTCCCATGTGTGTATTTCTACATTCTTTGTATGCATCTTTGCAACTCCAGGTATGATGTATGAGTGTTCCTGAGGGTATTTTATCCAATGTACGTATCTCATGATTTCTTACCAACAGTTCAGATTGCACATAGAAACTGCATGATCTTCAGAAGCATTTTAATGCTTCTCACCTGCTTGGTTGTTTGGAGGATGCCTCAAGCCCACGCACGCTTGTGCAACTTCTCGTACCACATCTGGTGCCAGTCCGGGGATGAGGAAGCGAAGCTGAAGCCTACAATGAAATGCAGAGGAAAGGGTCTACCTTGCTATGACGGGATGTCATGTCCTTGCTCCTCTTCTCCCAGACGAGGCATTTCCTTCCAATAACTCCCTCTCAGGCACTGACAGCTGTTTGCCTCCTTGCTCTCGAGTCAAAGGCAATGCCACCTGGGGTACGGAAGGCAGGTCTTTTTTCTAAGTAAATCCTTTTGGGGATTAGGATAGAGCTGTATGTAAGAGAGAAATAATAATACAGAACCAGTTAAGCAAATCATCAGTATGCTTAGTTTATTATTATAAAAATAAATGCTAGTTTTCTGAACCTTGTCAATGCTATGTGGTAATGTCAGTATTTGAAATCCTTATTTTGGGAAGTACTTTGTGTTTGGAGCATATGAGCAGCCTAATGACCGTGGCACATCTCTGGGCTCTGACTCAAGAAAAGACACAGTAAACCTCAGGGCACCTAATAAGATTAATGCTTCCACCTCATTTTGACACTTGTGAGGTGTGCAAGGCTGTACATGGCAAAGATTTAGGAACTGCTTCATGAACAGCTCTACAGCCTGCAGAGTGGGGCAGAGCTGGTGTCTGTGGGACTGTCAGCTCAGGGACCATTCCCACTAGAGGCTGCTTTTGCTCTTGAACCAGTGCCCTGTGAAATCAGGGAGGAATATCAGCATGGATTTACAGGCATGACGGAGAATGAAGTCTGCCCACAGGAAGGCTGCCAGCCGTTAACTACCATATTAATTCCAAGCATCCATCACATACCGTGGAATTAGTGTGGTTTGCAAGACTCCCCGTCAAATGCAGCTGAGAAGATGGGAAAACATGACAACACGTTATTGTTTTTAAAATGAAACCAAAGATTAACACCTGTACACTGCTACTGGGTTTACAAAAAGATTGTTGACTGCGGTTGTTGTGGTCTATAAATTGTGGACAAATACATTTGCAGCAATGGTGAGTGTGCAAGAGCTGAGGAAAGGCTGCTGAAACACTGCAACCCAGGAACTGTAGTGATGCTGGTAGCATTTAATGCGGAAAAAAATTGTGAAGGAGGACTTTCCACCCCTCCACATGCTGATGCAAGAAATAACGGTCGAATGATGTGAAGACTGCATTGGTCTTGAATTGCCATTTTCTCTTTTCCTGACCAATCAAAGGTGAAAACTTTTACTCCTGATGAATCCATATCCCTCTCTGTGTCTTCTCATGGCCTATATTAATCACTCACACCGCAACCTAAAGGTGTCCTTGGCAGGATTTTATAGTAGCCTTACTAGTGTTGTTCGCATAAGCTGTTTTGTTATCCTTGGCCCATGATGTACTGCAGGGATGATTAGAACATTTCCAGGCCGTAAAGACATTTCTGAAGGGCTGATGTAGAAACTCTAAACTCTAAGCAAGCCCATGTGTGCATGGCATTCAGGCAAGAATTTATATCGTCCATCTAATATGCAAATCTGAATTGAAATTATGAAATGAGGTAAAGCACTGAGGCCATATGCTACTACTCACTGTTGAAATTTAAGTCTTTAAGCTACTTGGCCTCCTGACTGGGGCGTTTATTTTGGAGCTATGCCTACAGAAAGATATGCAGCTTCTAGTCAAAGGGAATTGAAAAGGGGTACTTTGATCTGTAGCCACTGGAACCCCCGTCTTTTACCCGGGGTGAGGAGTTATCCTTGCCACAGGAGCCCCTGTGTGAGAGGACATGAGAGGAAAAGAGAAACCTCACATGACTGGTCCTGCCTGAACTTAAAGCAATGCCTAGCCGAGGAAGAAATGCCATATTTCTTAACAAGATCTTCTCAGTCCCAAAGAGGAAATGAAGACAAGATATTAAAGACATGCCTTTGTTTTTCACAGGGGCATCCTGAACTTTTGCTAGCACGTTACGGTTTCCCAGTGCCGCATCAAGGCTAGAACAGCCAAAATCTAAAATGCAGCGGTTGCCTTGTGCTCAGGATGGAGCATTGCATTGGAAGGAAGCAAGCAGCAAGAAACAAGGAAGTCGTAGACGCTGTCTGTGTTAGCCTTGCATCTTCTGGAGATGCCACGAAAACTGGAAAAAATGAATATAGGAAAAAATTCCCAGATTTGCTTCAGTTACCTGTTGCTTCCTTTAGCAGGCTTAGATTTTGTGAACATCTGGCCTCACCTCCAGCATACAGTAAGTTTCAGGACAGCTTCTATGTGGTCGTGTGCTACACAAATTCAGTTGCTGAGTGGGACAATACTTTTACAGCACTGTTAGAAGATGGCTAGAAATGCAGTCCCACTGCAGCTTCATTAGCATAATTGGCATCCGCACTTATATGGATTCAGCATTACTGACGCTGTTTCAAAGGGACTGATTATGTGCTGTATCCCTCGGAGCAGTATTTCAGGCTGAGATCCCACTGGGATGTGGCAGACATGAAAAGAAGCCCTAAATTTTATAGTGCTGTGTTAGTATTTCTGCAAGAAAAGTGTAGTATCTAAAGTAAGGTTATCATGTACAGTCAATTACCAGCTTAATGGATTTACACTGTTCTTTTAGATTTTCCCTGATCACTTCTCTAGTATAGCTTCCCTTGATCATCTAATAAGTTTGTTCTTTTCCTAGAAACAGATCTTCAGCATTTTCTGTTTCTTGCATGTAAAATGTAGTCGCTTACTATGTGATCTTGAAAATCAGGCATAGTAGCACTTCACTAGCATTGAACTATATGGGTCTGTTAGCAGCAGCTTCTTTAGCTTTTTGTTTTACCTTTTGAAACAAATGCCCAAATGCTGACAAGCAGCCAGAAAGCAAAACCCAAGAGCTGGGTATGAAGTCGTATGCTTTGGTGTCCCCAGGTCTCAGATACAGACTAGATGAGCCAAATAGTTTCTGACAATGGCAACAGCCTCTGAGAGCCCCATCTTGTACCTGGAGGTCACTGGAGTTTCAAGGATATTCTAGCAACTCCCTCGTACTCCACCCAGCCTCTGCACTGCAACATAAACCTCGCAGGTCTCAATGCTTTTCTTTTCTTTTTGTTTTCTAATATGTACGTTATATGTGTTATGCAGACTTAACATTTTACACGTTTCTGTATTATGCAACAAGAAATAGTGAAGTTATGAAAAAGTGTGTTTTTGCAAGCGTTGCAGCATGTGTACGTGCATCTAACCTGAGAGACCTGACAGCTGCCAAGCTCCCCCACCCAGGTGGGGACACTGACTATGTACTGACAAAGACAAAAATTAACCAAGTGTTAGCTTTTGCTTCCAGCGGTAGAAACACAGGTGCACATTCTGGAGGGCCACCGTGACTTGGGAAGGGTCTCCAACATGAGGTCCCTGCCATTCAGGTTGCCCAGAATTGTAGGGATCTATCCCCAAGTGACAGGGTTTAGCAGTCACAGTATTATGCCTAGATTTGCCACTTGCATATTGCAAATTAAGGGAGATGTGATAGCAATGGAGAGCTAATGACCTTTCAGCTAGTCCTTTGTCCTTTGCTGTCCCCAGGTTAATTTATCCCTTCCCATACCTTCACCATGCAATTAAATCATTCCAATATATTCATGTTTTCAAAAAAAGTTTTTAAATATTATTTTTTAAAGCCATACAACTGTAAAAGGGACATTGAGTGTAAATATAATCTAAGAAAAGATCACAGACCCTCTTAAACTGTCTTTGGGACACCTAATGGAGGAAAAAAATGTTTTCTCGATTTACTTTATTAGACACCCGTGGGAGACAGCAAAGAAAGTGTCCCATATTTGTTTTCATACCTCACAGAGAGTAAGGTTTGGGGTACTGTAAAACACTGATTAATGTGAATATATATTTTGGGAGAATGATTAGACAAGATAAGAGTATACAAAAACATCAGTAGGTATGTCAGTGTGAGTGCACATGGAGTCCTTTCACTCTTCCTTAATCAAACTGATAAAAGATATTTACATTTCTTTTTTTATTTTTCGTTCCTTTTTTTTTGGAAGAAAGGAAAGAAAATCTAAGCTTACATTACAAAAGGGATAGTGAGGATTTCCTTGTTTGCTCTCCAGAGTTTTCTTAACCCTGATGTTTTGAATCAATGAGTTGAACAGAAACAGAACAGCTCCAGATCAAAACCAAGGAACCAGATACATACGGAATTGGTGAGGTAATTAATACCACTTTCCTGTATGTTTCAAAGGAAATGTATTGTGTTCTGCACAACAGTGTTTGTTTTGACATGAACAACCATCAGCTGTCTCACAACTTTTTCACATGGTTTCAGTACGAAGAAAAATCACAAAGTTTCTGCCTACCAGATACATTAAAAGCACATTTTGCTAGGACTGAGGGGCTCTAGTTCAAGTCTAAGCACTAGGCAATGCACAGAGCAAGCGAGCGCCCGAAATGTTGCAGCCTCTTGTGCAGGATGTGCTCTCACACACATGCATCTTGGCAGCAGCCAGCGGAAGCAGTCCCACAACTCCCACCCCTCTCTCCCAACCCTGTCCTTGAATCTTACTAGAGGGGTTATTTCTGTGACGTGAACCAGCTGGCTCAGTGGATAGATCTGAGCTAAAGATCACTCAGGGAAAAAAGAAATATAAAAATATATATATTTATTTTTTAAGCCTGTCTCTCTGCATAGCAGAAGTGGGTGCAGTGGGGCAGAAGTGAGAGATGGCAGCCCTGGGGGGTTCAGCCCCACAGTGAGACTCCTCTGTGGAGGGACGGGAAAGAGTGAGAGAAGGGCTGCTATCCTTTTTATTTCCTTACCGCAGTTTTAGGCTTTATGATAAATTAGACATTGAATGCATACGTTGTTAGGCTCATATCTTCAAACAAGTGGACGAGGTTCTTTCATTTATATACCCATAAATGGAGATTTTCATGCAATTGAGATTTTCATGCAATCATGACAGGAGCAGGCACTTTTATGTGTGTGAGGTGTGCAGGAGACTGAAATGCTACAGCGATATCTTGTGTTTATCGAGCAGGCTCAAGAGCACTAAACTGGGTAATAAACCCTCACAGGAGAAGGCACAGAGTAAAGGAAATGCTCTCTAACAAGGGCCAAAGCCAGAATACGGTCTAAATCCACTTATACCCAATTTCACCCGAAGGGCATGTTCTCCTGTATGCAGTCCAGGGTTTTCCCTCCCTGGCAGAAGGTCCTTTTGAATACCAATTGTTTGAAATTCTGTTTAGGGACTTCCCAATTGTCATGCTTGTTATCTTGCAGATTTACATTCTGTCCTTCTCCTCGGCTTGCAAACACTCCTTATGCATGATGCTGACTTCAGCCCACGCACTATTTGTGTGCTATTTGAAAGGCCCAGCCCACAGCAAGGAGCGAAGTGCTTGGCTGTGGTCCTTTCTTTGGAGACGGCACAGAAAAAAAATGGGTAAAATCCTGCTCCTTTTAATTCAAAATTCCTCTTGACGGTCATGGGACCGGTAGCTCTTCCCACAACTCATAGAGATACAAATACCATACAGAAGCATGTGTTTAGAAAATATATCCAGCCTTAGCTTGGTAATTGGTCCGTCTACATAGCACATCAACCTAGTGGGCCTACTTGTGTGTCAGGAGCATGAAACTGGAAGAAAACTTGGTCATTGCCATTCAGGCTGTGCTCACGGGTGCCCACAGCCCGAGGCTGACGGCGCGTGCTCCTCACCAGCAGCCCTGCACAGCCACTCGGCCCCCAAGTGACAGGGACCTTGCCACTGAGGCCTACACCAGCAGCTGGAGGCATCTGGTGGAGGCGCCACATGGAGGCTGGGCAGGCCCTGCTCTGGGGACAGCCACGACCATCGGTCTCAGGAGATGCGTCTGCTCCCCCACCCTGCAGATCTGATTTCCCTAACCCTCTGAATTTCAAACCTTTCTGTCAACTAGCAAAAGTTCCTCCTGACTGTGTGCATCTCCTCTGTGCTTTACAGTCGATCAGACTATGTCCCTATGTATTATTTACTGTGCTGTTGTAGCGGTCTGACAGAGTTGGAAAATTGGCTAGCAGGATTCAGTCCCAGCTCCGCATAGCTCACGGTCCAAGAGCAATCACAAGGTTGATTGTACAGGGAAAAAGCTGCAGCTCAGCACTCGCAGACCTGCCAATATATACATGCAGACCTATATCCTGGATTTAGATATGCAGCTTTTCACAACTGTAACTGAAGTGCCAACTTTCTTCTTCCCCCCCCCGCTGTATGTCCTCACATAGCTCAGCCTCATGCTGGCCTGTCAGAAAGCCTCAGGGGAATGAATACAGCCTTCACAGCCAAAATCACTTTGCCTTGCAAAGTTTTGCTTTTTCCATAATTACACATGTACCTGTTAACAACAGGCTAAGCAGCCATGGCCCCTTTTGGATAGGAAGTGTCCAAGTCCGTACAGAGTGCGTTGCTGTTCCCATGCTGGGAGGGTGGTGGCACGTTGTACTCAGCTCTGAAGATGTCAATGTTTCTACCAGATGTCAGGTGAGGGGGTTTGGGCTGGGTTTTTCTGTGGGGAGGAGCGAAGATATTAGCCAGTAAAATGACTTATGAGCTAGATTTTATTTGGATTTGAAGTCTGCCTGTGCTGAGGAGCCCGCTGAAAACTAATCCTCAGACAGCCCCCGTCAGTTATCACACCTACAAGCAGCACTTGGTACTGACTCAGTCTCTGCAGCCTGTGCTGCTGCCTCCTGACACACGCATGCAATGGTGTGGTCGCTGGGTCCAAAACTGCCTTTTTCCTCTGTGTCTGTACGGGGACTGGTACCGATATGGGTTCTCTTCTGCAGGAAGTGTTTCTTTGCTACTTATAAAAAGATACAAAAGAAACTCCTGGAAGCAAATCTTAGGTGTAGCACTGACGCGTATAATAACACTAAAATGAAAATTTCCACATAGACCCACATGCTTGTTCTAAATAACAGCAATAAGGAAATGCATATATTTATACAGGCACATATATGCATATATTTATACAGGTACAACATATAGTTACATGTGGGTGGGTGTGTCTGAGCCATATTTCAAATGAGAAGAAGATGCTGCTTAGCATTGCATCCATGGCATGGCTTATGGCCACTCTCTTCCAAGGTTCCTATTTTGCAGGATGTTCAACATCTAACTAGATGTTATAATACAAAGTGTTTTAAATTCCCCTGTATGACTGCATCACATAATTCTTGAAAATCTATTAAATTTATTTCAGAACATTTTATAGACCTGGAAAACCTGAAGTGTGTATCCAGTGTGCATACAGCATTTTCAATACATGTTCATGGTCTGCTTCACTTACTAATGTGCCTGTGTGCGTATGCAAACTTTTTCTCTAAATCAACATGGTATCGCACAGACCAGTAGCCTGTATATAACCATTACCAAATATGTTACACGGAACTTTTCCAGTATTTTAATTTAATTATGCTATTTTGGTGTATATACAAATCTAAATTTAGCAAAATCACCTCATGGCAATGTAGAACTCCACAGTCAGTACTTTAGGGAATATCTCGTGTTAATGTCTTCAGTAAAAGAGCTTTAATTACATTCATCTCAGTCCTAGCTGATCTGGAGGTTATTCTCTCCAATTTTCCAAGGGAAGTATGATACCTTGCTATTAAAAAAATGCTACAAACTAAATGAAGCATTGGACCAGAAATATGTGTTGGTCTAAATGCAATCATAAGCAACTGTATAACGTGTTGCACTGCACAGTACAAAACAGATCATGCTTTTATGTTGCAAAAAGTTCCTAAATTCTTCACAAAATGTACAATATGAGCTTTTATCCGTAGAGTTGCCCTAGCTTCATTAAAAGTCTTCAGGTTCTCATTTCTCTTGTTAACAGGCACACAGTTAATACACAATTTGTTTTTATAGTGTAAACTCTCTGAGGTAGCAAATGCCTTTTTGTACATCATATGGTGCCATTCCCAGAAAGAGCAAGTGGAAAACATCTTCATTTTCTGTGCCTGTTTCATGGACAGTCTTAACCCAGTCTTTCTTCCCAGTTTGAGCAAATACAGGCCATGCAGCATGCTCTGTCTACAGGGTAAGAGACTCAGACTCTGGCAGGCAAAGAGGTAGAACGTGCTCAGCAGTAAGGATCCTCACTAGAAAGCACGCTGCCTGCAGCCTGCTCTCATTCAGGGCTCAGTCTTTGCTCCTACTAAAAGGAAACAAACACTTATTCCAGTGCTGTAGTGGCACACCAAGCTATCAAAGAGCTGAAACGCCTTTCTGATTTCATTTGTCGAGGCATATGTTCCAGGGAGGGGTGGGGAGAGGCAAGTTATCAAATCATAATTAATAATAAAATTCTAGGTGCTTTAATGCATTCTCTCTGTGCATGTCAACTGTCAGGTCCAAAGCAGCACTAGAATCAGTACAAATGAAAGTCTTCAGACTAAAATAACTACATATTAGCCTGGCTCTGCAACTGCTGCAACTGACAGGAGTACTAAGCTTTACCTGTATGGCTCCATTTCTTTTTAATATTTTATACAAATGGAAATCCTTTAGAATGAGAATGAAGACAACATCATGAAAACAGGAATAGGGCTGTCTATTAAGATGCAAAGATAAATGCAAACTGTTTGCTTCATTGTCTCTTCTTTGAGTTACAAATTTTTTGCTGTCATGAAAAACCTTTTCATCTTCCCTGAAATTCATGACTATGGCACTCAGTTGACAAATATATTCATCACAGTAGTGTATTTCCCAGAGACTCCTGTCTTCTGCCTGAAGCACTTTATTCCTTTAGATGATAAAAGTATTTATCTGAGAAGAGTTTACATACATATCTGCGTGGCTGTAGGCTCGCAGACACCATCAAAGTATTCAAAAAATCGTACTTCAAGAAAAAATAAATGTTAAAGACAGATATTCTCTATGATAGAATCCTTATTCCACAATGGATGTATAGTGACTGTTCTTCCACTACATTCAGACAATGGAAAGCTCTCTGCTGTAACAATTAAGGGGCCTGTATATGTAGTTTATGAACTCAGAAGTTCTACTTACGGTTCTCAATATGTGTCAATGCAGCTGCATTACTACATTCATATGTGTAATAGCCATTTACATGAAATGGTAACATACAATAAATAATTAGTAGGTGAGAATCCGTGTGTCTAGCTGTTGCACTTTTGTTCATATTTTGATATTTGCAGCCTTGAGGGGAATGAGAGTTGAGAAAGTTGACTACTGCAGCAACTACGATATTGGTAAAAGAAGCTGCTCTCGTCTTCACCCTCCTTTACCACAGGGGACACTGTCCCCATTTTCATGGCATCCACTACTGCAGTACTGATTGTCAAAGGGGAGTATGTGAAAGCAGAACACCAAACCCTCCTCCTTTCTGACTGCTCACCTTGTATTTTATGTATACAGTAGCTCATGTTCAGAGTGCTCACTTCAGCTGGAGTTCTGGCTATTTGAAAAATTGCCTTTTCCTTCACTCTTCGTACTTCCCTCCCACTGGTGACCACTTAAGTGCTTTAGAGCCAAACACACAAACTATGCACTGGAATCATTTTGCCCACAATTGAAACCAAACCACTCTGAAAGCAAAAACACAGGATATAGTCAATAATGCATCTATAGTGTCAGGAGATGAAATTTATGTATGCAGAAATTTTCTTCTCTAAATTAGCACCTGGCTGGGATATTAGCATTACATCAGCTATCATCAAAACAAGGGGTTCAGATGTTCAGGAATTTCTTGTTCGGAAGTCAGAACCTCTATTTTGCTTCTTACATGAAAATCAGTACTTCCAAGAGAGTTCCTTTTAATACTTCACTAGAGCACTGGTAAAATGCATCTTTGACAAAATATCCCTGTGCAGCAGGGCGCTTGCAGCTTCCCATCAAGATTTCTACGGTGCACAAGCTTTTGTCTAGCCAGGATGACTGTCCAAAACTCACTCCACTGGGTGCCTCACTTTGGGTGTTACTCCTCAAAGAACTGGCCAAGCCTGAAAAAATAATTTGCAAGATCACAGCCCACTGGAATTTCCAGTTTGCCATTACTGGCCATTCTGAGGTACACTGACATGGCAAAAGGACATTTCGAGTTATTTATTTAAATATTTTAAAAATGTGTTTTGTCTGTTTTTAGTATTTTATCTCTCCTCTCCTCTCCTCTCCTCTCCTCTCCTCTCCTCTCCTCTCCTCTCCTCTCCTCTCCTCTCCTCTCCTCTCCCTCCTCTCCTCTCCTCTCCTCTCCTCTCCTCTCCTCTCCTCTCCTCTCCTCTCCTCTCCTCTCCTCTCCTCTCCTCTCCTCTCCTAGCACTAATTCAAGCTAAGTCAATACGAGAGTGTATAGAGCGCTGATATTCAGAGTGTTTGAAGGAGTAATCTCAGAACATGACAAGTACTAGGAAATATGTTACTGATTTTTTTTATGTTTTTTTTAATCTCCATGTCTCAATTAAGTTTAAAGGTACAATTCATTTCTTTACTTGTTATTTGATTCATTCTGGCTTCACAGCTAATCAGAATTAGTCTTTTCTAATCACATTCCTAATGGGGTACAAAGTCTTTTCATTAATGTCTGGACAGTTTTGAGACTTTCTATACAAAGAAATCTTAGGGAGATCTGGGACAAAATCCACCTCTGTGTAAAAGTTAGACCCAGGCCTAGGGTCCTTTACACCCTTCTATTGGCCTTTAAAGTCCCTTTATCCTGTTGAAGAAGATAAACTTAATTTTATAGGGGGAAAAAAAAAAAAAGTTGCCTACTATTTAAACAAGAAGAAATGTAAAGTAAACAAGATTTGTAGTATGCAAGTTCAAGCCAAATAGCTACCCCTGTAAAAGCCAGCTGTATCCCTTTGTTGATCCTGTTCTTTACTAGTAAGAGTAACTTGACAGAATATGGGCACACCAAGCCTGTCCTTCAAACAGCCCATGTTTTTCCCATAAAACATGCAGGTGACGATACAATTTCTTGCCACTGTAGCTTCTCTCTCTATATTCTTTATGTTCTGTTTTCTCTCATTTTTATTTGAATTTTCCTTAGAACAGGTGACTGATAGGAGCTTACAGCTGCCGTTTGCTGATCGTGCCAAGGACACTCGTGTCTGTCCTGCCCTCCTCTGGATATTAAACACATTCTCTGAGTAAGAGAGGCACCCCAGTTCCCTCTCTTCCTGTCCCTGTACCCACTTGAGGTGAAATTGGTCGAATGAGCATCCATAAGCATAATGGAGCTTTAGCAACGCCAATCAATGATATTTGATTGATGGTGCCGTTATGATATTCAATATCTTTCCATTACAATTTGTAGCTATGAACAGCCAATGCTTCAAAATGTAGTCTCTGGGAACAGAATTACAAAACCTTGACTGGTTTAGATTTTGATGGACAAAATGTGTAAGAGCGTGTGTAAAACCCCTCACGATGATGTTCTTTGTATATTGTTATAAAACGAGTTCGGTTTCCATCGGAAGACTAGTGCCCTAGTAATGCTGATTCATAAAGATAATGCATCCCTGCATAGGAAGTTATGAGATTGTATTGATTTCAGACACATTGTAATATGTGCAAAAAATAAAATCAGCCCTGCTGTGATTTAGGAGCATGGGACGGCAGTTGGAGGAGGGTAGTGACAATCAGGACTCCTGGCTTCTATTCCTAGCCATGGCACTGACTCACTCACTCCATGACCTTGTGAAAGTCTGTTGACCTCTGTGCCTGTTTACCCATGCAGAAGAATGAAAAAATAATAAATACCAACTTCGCTGGGGCTGAAACCCTTGGTTGAAAAGAGCTGTGTATACAGGCATTGTTGACAAACTAAATAAATCATGAATGAGTGTCGGATGAGTTACAAAACATCTCCTGTATGAGGTCTCTTCAATTCAGTCCCATTATGTATTTCAGTGCAGCACATATGGTCCTATCTTTAAAACACTGGGTAGTGTTACACACCGTGGGATAAGTTACAGCATGGAGATTTAACATTAACATTAATGGGAGCCGTGCAGTTGAAGCCTATTGCACTCTGCTGAAAGTGTGCCCTCAGGAGTGCTGCATTGCTAATAATTTACAAACCTTCTGATTTAAAAGGTGTTGCAGGAATTTCCAACTTCTGCGGATTTGGATTCTGAACACTGTCAGAAATGTCATGGCTTTCAGCATGTCTGTATGTCAATACTAACAGACTTCTGTGAAACACTCCGCTCATGTTCCTAGGGGACACCTGTGCAGTTACTTACCCTGTGACATGTGAAACCAGGGCATTTACACATAATGTAGGTGAAGTTACCCTGAAATAAATGAACAAGAAGTGCTCAGTTCCTTACAGCAGCGTTGCATTTAACTCCTTAGTTTTTATTTATATTATTTCTATCGCTCTTAAGTGAAATACCGTATTTTGTGGCACACTAGCAGATCAGATAATATCGCTAGTGATAGCATCACATTATGCATTTTTGTTCAAGCTGTAACAACACTTTGGACTGTTTTACACAGAATAAGAATAGGACAATAATTCACATTGTGACCTGTGAAAAAAAAAAGTATTCACATGCAGCTGACTGATATCAGGAAAATCACACTCGGAAAACCCCCACTTTTGTGTGATTCACCTTTATGTATATAAGCGACCTCAATAGCCACCGTGCTTGTCCTGAAACAGGCAAGTATCTCCAGGATCTGTATTGCAACTTCCATGTTTTACCACTTAATTTTTTTCATACTGTATTATCTTATTACTCACAGAAAGCAGCAATGATCTGGGGTCAGAGTTCAGTTTGCTCCTGACATGTTTAAGTACATGATAAAACCAGCAGGCCAGCTCCCCAGCTATAGCCCAGGCAACATAAAGGTGCACCTCCCGCTGCTGAAACAGTGCCTTGGCTCTAAGCTGCAGGAGGTCCTGGCAATCACAAGCGCCACATTTGTATGCACAATGACTTGCCTATGTGTAGAAATTACCAGGTGAACTGAAAGTAGTTTTTTTAATTTTTATTTTTTTATTTATTTTTTCCTGAACAAGTCCATAAACTGATAAGCTTCACAGGAGGAAGTGGAACTTTATCAGCTCCCAGACATTCTTTTCTCTTTGAAAAGCAGCACAGTCAAACGTGGGGACAGGCAAAGGCAATGTTTTCTGATGTCATTTTCTCCTTCATTGACTGTACTGATAAAATTATCTCTAATTTCCACAGCTACCAGTGTCTTTACCATGTTGTCATCCCAACCATTTTACATAGTGTCAAAATCTACGTGTTTCATAGTTGTACACAGTATGCTTTTATTCAAAAACAATCAAAAAATTCCCCAAGTACTAAAATAGAGGGCTATTTAGAAACAACTAAAACATTTACTTATTCTAATCAGCATTTCTAGACATATCTAGATGTCAACAAATTCGATTTAGAAAGTGTGACAATTTTTTTTTGTTTGGTTGGTTTTTTGTTTGTTTGTTTGTTTGTTACCTTTGCCTGGTGAAATAGGACTGCAATCTTAACCGGTTAAAATCAAATGACATAAACAAGCACACCCCATCAGGCTACTCGTACTCAAAGATAAAGGAAGATCTGTCTTTGCTAGCACCTACAGAAAACCCTTCTGTTCTTCCAACATTGCCAGTTATCAAGAGAATATGTTCACGTTCCAGACTCCTACTGGAATCAACAGCAAGAGCATGGGTGAGGGCAAAAATACACACACAAGTGTTCACACAGAATACACATGGCTGCTTTATTAAACTTTCTTTCTTTCTTCTTAAGGTAATACTAAAGTCTTCAAGTAGATTTCACTACACGTGAAATGCTCAGAAGTTGTGGTTCTATAATTCTGAAGCTACAGGAAAGTCAAGAAACCACAAATATTCCCATCAGTGTTGTCTTTAGTAATGCGCAATTCCAAAAAACCCCTGTCTCTTCAGTCTGTTTTTCTTTGGGGGCGAGGAAGGAGAGGAAGAATCACATTTCAGGAGAAACCAACCCTTCCAAACCACAAGTTATCAGGCATGGCTGGCTGGCTGGCTGCAGTGTTATTTTCTGGGAGATCAGCACTTCTCCTTTCAGTGCCCCTTGTGCTGCTTTTCATTCTTTTCACAAGAGGTTTTACAAAGTCCTGCCTATGACAATGTTCTTTGTGTTTGATGTGCAGAGGCCTACCTGCAAGCCCGTAAATTACTTCTCAAAGTAAAATAAAAGAATTAAGCAGGTGACATCTTCACTGGTCCTCTGCAAATATATACAGATAAAATATAATGGAACAAAACTTCAGCATTGGTTTTCTTTTGTATTTTCTCATTTGTAATTAGCCACTGCAGCTCATCATTTTGGTCATTCGGCAGCGCCTCTCACTGAGCTGCCCAGGAACGGCCTCAAGTTGTGCCAGGGGAGGTTTAGGTTGGAAATGAGGAGACATTTCTCCTCAGAAAGAGCAGTCAGGCATTGGGACGGGTTGCCCAGGGAGGTGGTGGAGTCACCGTCCCTGGGGGTGTTCAAGGAAAGGTTGGACGTGGTGCTTAGGGACATGGTTTAGTGGGTGACATTGGTGGTAGGGGGACGGTTGGACCAGATGATCTTGGAGGTCCTCTCCAACCCTAATGCCTCTGTGACAGACTCTGACAGTTTCGCTGTTGCTTCCTTCCCTCCCTGCCCACAGGTACTGGGCCTGCTGCCAGCACCTTTCTGGGGACGTGAGGGGCACACAGTGCAGCCCCACACCTCCCCCGCGCCTCCCTTCGGGTCTGGGTGACCCCGGCTCGTAACGCGGCCCCAGGACCCGGAGACCCCGGCCCCGCCCCAGCCTTCCCCCAAAATGGTGGGTGCGGGGCTGCGCCCCTCACGCCCCCAACCCACCCTCCACCTCACCACCCTCCCTCCCGCCTCTCCCTCCCCTCCAATCACCGCCAACCTTACTCCTCCCCGCCTCTTACTGCCCAATCAGCTCCACCCTTGGTGGCGCCGGCCGGGCCGGGGGCGGGCTCCTTTGAAGCCGGCGGACGAGAGGAGCCGCGAGCTGGGGGGCGGGGCCTCCTTCCCCCCCCTCCCTCCCCGCTGCTGGCGGGAGCCCGGCGGCGGCAGCGGCGGGCGGGCGGGCGAGGAGGGGGCGGGGCCGCGCGGGGCGGGGCGGGGCGCGGAGCCGAGGCGGCTGCGGGCGGCGGCGGCGGCGATCGGTGCGGCGGCGGGGTCGCCATCGCCATGGTGTTCCTCAAGCTCCGCGAGCAGGTGGGTGCCCGCTGCCTCCCCTCCCTTCCCTCCCGGTTCCCCTCCCGGTGTGCGTGACAGGCGGGAGGCAGCATGGCTGCTACCGCCGCCGCCGCCATGTGCTGCCGCTCCCCGGTACACACCCGGCTTTGTTCGCCGCCGGGTCACGGACGGGGCCGGGCAGCCCCCCCCCCCCCCCCCCCGCCCGGTACCCCCCCCCCCCCGGTACCCCTCGTGGCCGGGCACAAAGCGGGCAGGGCGCCCCCCGCAGCCCCGCTTCCCTGCCGGCCCGTCCCCACCCCCCTGAAAAAATGAATCCGTAGAAAAAACCACCGGAGGGAAACCGGCTGTGAACCGGGGACGCGGCCGCCGGGGGGGGGGGGGCGGACCTGGTGCTGCACCGGCGGGCGTCGGCTCCCCCGGTGGCCCCCTGGTGCTGCCCTCCCCGGGGGCCGCTGCTCGGCGGTGCCCGAGAGCCCCCGGCCCTGCCCTGCCCTGCCCCGTGGGGCTCTTGCAGCCCCCTGCAGGGTTTCTCTGGCCCTGGCGCCTCGTCTCCGAAAGGCGCGGGGTGTCCCCGGGCGGGGTGGCTCTGTAGGGTTTGGTGCTGGGGAAGGCTGGGTGCAGAAACCAGCGCCTGTTCGTCCCCCCCGGGAAACGAACCCTTCTGCTCGCACCGGGAAATGCAGCTCTTCTGCGAGTAACCGTTGGGAAATAGCTAGCAAAACCCACGCCATCAGTGCGTTAACACAAAGCTACGTATCCCAGAACTTACCTGCTGGGAGGGATCCTGCTTTGGGGTGGCTCTGACATGCCGGGCTGCGTGGCACCGCTGGTCTGACTGTCACGCGTGCGAGGCTTTCGTCTTTCACCGTAACGCGCGCTTTAATCCAGAAGCACAAGGTGGACTTTTCAGCGGCTTCGGGGATCCCTGAGGGTGCACTGATACGTTGGGAACTGAAATATTCCTTCACTTCAAGGGCTGAGGGGAAAAAGAAGGGGAGGAGGAGAGTGCTGGTTTTGAAGAAGCATTTCTAGGGGGAGTGATTTTAGCAGCAGCCGGACTTCTGCTGGTAAGTGGCTGGAGTCAGTTACTACCAGCCAGATTCTGTTAAAAATGGCACGAGTTAACAGCAGGAATACTGGAGGAATGCTGCAGTGCTCCCCTGCAAGGGGTTTTGAAGGGGCTGTCAGGTTGTTGGTATTGTTGCTAATCTTCATCTTTGTACGGTGGGTAGAGGTCTTCAATTTCAAGTACTGTTAAATACTGCTTGCTTTCTTAAGGATACCAAAAATCTTTGGGAATCATATTAACACAAAAGTTTTATGGAGAACTCCTTCGGGTCAGTGTTCTTGTGCACTGTGCTGCAAGACGTCTTGGCTACAAGATCAGGTGCTGCACTAAGGTTATAACACCCCCGGCTCATTAGGAAAACCAGCCCTGGGTACGATACGAAAGCAGAGGAGCTGATCTTCGGTGCTTGGTGAAGCACGCTTCTTGTTTACGTGGACCAAACACGCCACACCGATGCGTTTGTGTGGAGTAAAGGAAGTAGTCACGTGCGCTCGGAGCCCAGGCAGCGAGCCTTTGCTTCGGCGTTGGCTGCGTTTCACGGGGCAGTGCAAAGGCTGCCCAGGTGCTTGTGCGTTCCTGCCAGCCTGAAGCACGGGAGTGACTTGCTAATTTCCTTCTGTAGCAGATTGATATCTTCAACAAAGGGTCTGCTGCATTAAGTGTTGCTTTTGTGTAATTCTCAAGACTTTTCTTCCCCCTCCCCAAATCAACATCAACCTATTGATGCCCTTTGATCAAGGAGGGCTCTGTATTGCTAATTTAAGCCTCAGGATTGTGCTGGGGAGAGGCAGACCTGGGACATGCAAGCAAGCAGCTTGATGTTTTCCTACCCTTAATATTGCAATGTGATGTAAAAGCAGTGCCTGAGAACTTATGATGAGGTCAGAAATTCTGCTTTGAGGCTCATAGGGTGAAATCCCAGTTCCACTTGCAGTTGCTTTGATTGATGTAGCGCACTGATAAACAAAACTTTGATCCTACAGATGCTTCTTGTGTTCGTGAAACTCAAATATTTGGTTGTTTCTGGAGGCCAACTTGATACATTTCACTTTCAGAATGGAGGTTTACCATGTGCTGAGAAGAGCAGGCCCTTCCTTGGGCTCAGCAAGCAGCCAGCAGGGACGTGCTCAACAGATTTGTGTTACTGCCTGAGCTTTGCTGCTTTGCCATCCTGCAAGGCAGTAATATTTTGCTGACCTTTGAAATAATTTAGGGTGTATGCTTTCAGAAGGGATTGTTTGCTTTCAAATGATACTAGGTATTGAAAAAACTGCAAGCCGTAGTTGCAAAAATTGCAGGCAGAGCTGAACTGAACTGCACAGAGCAAGGTTTGTGCCTGTAATGCTCAATAGCAAACTGTTTGACTCTGGGACAGAAAGTGCAATCGTTACAAAAGTTAGAAGCTCCAGCTTGTTCTCATGGTTCTTGGTTTGCTGTGCAATGTCAGGCGTGTTTGAAAACAGATGAAGTGAACCTGCAAATTCTGTTATTTCAGGTTAAGCCATTCAAGGTAGAGATGGAAAATACAGTAAGTGTACCTTACGATTAAGGTATTTCCTCTTCAGTTGGTTTGCCTTTGTACTATCTTCATAGGTTGCTGCTTGTGTACCAGGTTCTTCTAGATGAGAAGCCGCTTTAACTACCACAACACCAAACGAGGGGGAGGTAGGCTGTAAAAGGAAGTTTCAGCTCCGTCCCAAAAATCCGTGGTACTTTCCTGTAACAAACTGCCTTGAAAGCAGTGTTTGAGGTCAAGGTTCGCTGATGTTTTATCAGCGAGAGGCGGTAAAAAGAAAGAGAAGCAACTTGCTTTTGGGTCTTTATTAATGGCATGCCTTGATCTCCTGCACAGAAGCCTTCTCAGCTCTGCATTGCTGGCTCTGAAAGGCAACGTGTCTCATGGCTTTGGTCATTCAGTCGTAGTTTGTAGGAGTAGTAATGGTTTCCCAGCACAGGCAAATTTTTGCTTTAAAGAGTCTTAAGTTAGTCTCTCGATAAGGAGCGACAGTCCGGTTTTTCTTAACGGATAGGTGAAAGGTTCATTGCCTAATAACTGAGGGTTTCCTAGCTTTTCTGTTAATCATACCTGCGTATGCGCTTACAAATCGACTTTTAGGCTAGCATAAGCCTACATATCAGTATAGTTCTGCTGAAATACATGAAGCCCTGATCAAAACTGGCCGAATTTTGTCTTTAATTTTGCACCTGTATGTCTATTTGAGGCAAAGTTCTTTGGGTGCAGCATAGTTTGTAAAGCTTTATTTATTTATTTTTGTCTTGGAGTACATCGTAGTTTTAATTATGCATTTCCTGTTTTCTCGGATTGTAAGTATGTGATAGGAAGAAATCGCAGGGCTTGTGATAATGGGCTTTTGAAAGGAATTTCTGTGGGATTTTTCTATACGACTACTAGACTGTGCTTGAGGGGATGCATTTATTCCCATAGGTCAGATGCGAGCGGAAAGGACCGGAGTATGAACAACCACTGCGAGAGGATATTAGAGTGACCACTTATCTTGAAAGTCCTTGAGCAGTGCGAGTACTGACTTCTTTATTGCCCGTTTATATCTTTCTCTTAGCTCGGATGGACCTTATTCAACTGGCAGTCAAACAAATGTTTGCAGTGTCATAGTGAACGCTCTGAATGCCTCCGTGGTTGCTATTTTCATTGGTGCCAGCATTAGGCTTCGTTCCCTTAGAGCTCCTGCCAAGGATACATGTCCCAAGCAGTTCCTTGTTACGCCGAGAGGAGGAATGGTCTCCTGCGGCGACGAAAAGGGGCTGCTGCTGGTCGGGGAGGGGGGGATGCGGTGGGAGTGGAGTCGCATGGGGTCGCTCTATAAGTGCTGTCCGGACGTAGATTAATGAGAGAGCTGTTTACATTTTTCTGTGCAAGTCTTAGGTCAGAGCGTTCTTTAAATAATTCCTGTTGGGGATCTCGCTGAAGGTGAGGACCACTCTGCACTTCTCAACGCTTCCTCGTAAATTCTTCCTAAAACTTGCCTCTAATCTCTGAGCTGGTTGTGGGATAACCGAGCCGGGAGGGTGCAGTACAGCCAGGCGTGAGGCGGGCGGGTAATTCTCTCCTTCCCAGGTTAAGAGCGCACGTGCACTGAAAAGATACGGTTCTTTACCTGGTGGAAAACTTGGAGTAACCCGAGCTCGGATTATCTTGCTGTACAAAGTAATTACCAGCTCTCCTGTTAGGCTGTGCTGAGAGGGCCTGCATCGACGGTCTGTGCGTTTGGGGGATCAGATTCCTTGGTGATAACCGTGGAGCTTCTGACTTGCGAACAAGCAGTTCTTCTGAAGGAAGAAAACAAACTTTAAAAAAAAAAAAAAAAAGAAGAAAAGAAAAAGGTTGTGGAGAGACAAAGCAAGCCTTGATGCTGCAGACCGATCCTTGTGGCAGATCCTGTTAACTCCGTGGCCTCCTGTGAGGGCATAAAGGGCCATTCATGTGGATTGCATCGAAGGCTTGTGGCCATTTCTTGGAGGCAAATATCAGGGGAGAAAATGAGGCAAATGTCCACTTGCCTGTGAAGAAGCAACTTTCTTGGCACTCGTGTAAAAGCTGATGCTTCCTCTTGGAAACGAGTATCTGTTGACACTGTGAACCAGCAATCTGTTGTCTCATGCGTATTGCTAGATTCCCAAATTTCTGTCCTCGTTTCCATTCACTGAAAGCAGTTGTGGAACAAGATGACTGAAATTAAATACCTTCGGTACTATACACTTGATATCTTCCACTTCATCTTCTGGCAGCTACTTTGTTTCTCAGCTGCTGTATACCTTTTATTTATTTTTTTCTGGTCAGCTGGGCCTTCCTGGGGTCAAACTAATATTTGATCGTTTGTTTTCTTGCTCCTGCCAACTTTTTATTTTGTTCTTACCTCTATTCCTATTTCTGGAAATTGAGTGGGAGACTTGTTGCCTTAGTTACAGTGCCTAACCATTTCAAAGTTATTTATAATGTTTGTGTTTAAGTAGCGTGTATCATAATACAAATCACAAAACTCTTCACATACTTCAATAAAAAAAAAATAAACAAAGCAGTCCGTCACTAGGTGCTTACCATGTTGATTCTTGGGGGGGTTGTTTTCCTTCTTTGGGGGTGGAGGATAAATTTTAAGCTGGCATTTGGAGATATATTTGATATGAGGTGTCTAAGTGTTAGCTTTTGTGCAAATGAGGATGGAATCTTAGTACTTATGCTCCATAGCATCAGGGAATATTATTTATCTCCCCCATAATGGCACTAGCACGTTTTCCAAGCAGTGGGAATGTACCCGCATAGCCCTGCTCATTCAGCTGTGATTGCTCAGGTGGTGATGAAATATAATGCAGTGCAGAACTGACCCATTTCAGCACAAAGCCCACAGCTAACACAAGAGTGGTGAGACCGAGTGGTTGGGAGAGAAGGGAAGATGCAGTGGCTGTAGCCAGCTGGGCAGGTGTAGAGGGTTATCGAGGAAACCTCAGCAGTGATGGGCAAAATCATTGGTCTGTGGCATCCTGGTAGATTGAGGAACCACTTGTTAGATGAAGTGGCTAATTACCGGTACGATAATGAGATGATCATTACTGTGGATTGGATATAATCTCTAGATTTTTCATTAATCATTTCTGCATCAGGTAGGCACAGCTACGGTCTGCTGGTACGTATGTGAATGGACTGAAGGACGACATGCAAAGAGAACATTGTTTGTGTGACTAGAGCCCATCAATTTAGGGCAGCCTCAGCAAGTAAATATTTTTTTTTCTCTGAATTACTGAAACTATATTTGAACTTGAGAGTTGTAAAAACAAAGGTCTGTGTATTTTTAAAATGGGTTTGCAGTAAAACAAACAGCAGCAACAATGCGAAACCTTTGCTTATGTTGGTAAACTTCAGAACTATGTGGGGGAAACAAGCTTTCCTACCACAGAGTAGGAAAATAATGCGCCTTACTTGTAACCTGACTCTTCTTAGGTAGGAGAGCGTGGTAGAGATTGAGGTTTTGTACCTATCTGTGCCTGTTTGCGTGGTGCAGTCCATTTCTGTGCCTTGAACTGTTGTGAAGCCATCCTAAATGTTCAATATTTCCTTACTTTGAAACAGTGAGCAGTCACTTAATGGTCTTCGTAATTCCAGCAGAAGAGAACTTGTAAGTCGTTCATCATCACTCTGCAGTCACGCTTGAGGTACACTTTTGTTTGCCGGAGGACCCCAGAACTTCACTTCCATTTGGTGCAGTGAAGAAAGCAAGGGTCCGTCTGTGGTTGTTTGGTTGTTTTGACTCTGGTGAAGCGAAGATAGAATGGCGCTTTATGGAATGAAGAAAAGGGGCCCTAGCAAGGATTCGACTTGGCGCAACAAAATGGGAATTAAACGGCAGTAGTCAGAGCACTGAAGCCAAAGCAGAACTTAGAGAACTTCTAGGAGCTGTGAAGAGTTCAGTGCTTTGTTTCAAGATTTTGTTGTGTGTCCTCTATGTACCAGTACCTCTAAAGGGGAGGAAATTGATCCTTCCATTCAGGAGCCTGGTCACACAGCGGTGGGCAGCCCAAGAGCCCAAGGATCTGCCTGGCTTGTAGCTGGAAGACCCATCTGAGTCTTAGTTGAAAAAAAGCACACTTTCAGGAAGTTCTGTAGTTATTCGTATTCTAGCATCTGTAACAAATTCACAGTGTAATGTTTTTAATCCATCACTGCAGACTCAGTTTTGTGTAATGTTGGGGTAATTGATACTCTAGTTTATCCTCTCCCATCTCTAGGTCACTGTTGTCTTCCATCCGTTGCTCTGGTTAGTAGGAGGGCAGGCCACGCAAACTCCATCTCTCTCCATCCTGAGCACTTGATGTTTCTGTCCTTCCTCTCATCTCTGTACAGTGTCCATTCCTTTTTCTCTACCTCTGTTAACACTGCGTTATCTCACCAGCGTCACCATGCAAAGTGTTACTGGTAGGAAGAAAAACAAAATGATAAAATTATTTTTCTGGCTACATTTTTACCTATTGTTTTGAATTAGCGGAGTCCCAAATCATGGTACAAGTATGCTTCAGAAATAGCGTATTAGTGCAATTTCCTACTTCTTGCCCCCCTCCTGTTCCTTTGTAACAGCAGACATCATTCAGTTCTCGCTCACTAAAACAGGAGGATCAATAAAAAGAGTTATTAAGCTTAATATTGTGTTGCTGTGCAGTCTGTTTGCCAGATTATAATCTGTATTTGTACTTTCTGATAGCTTTCATTTCTTCTGATCCCGTCTCAGATGCCGGTGAAGTATTTTATTATACAGCACTGCCCTATCTCTTGCTTTTTTGAATAGTGTTCCTTCATTTGTGGGGGTAATTTTCAGTATTAAGGAGGACTTGTAGGAGAACAGTTTCTCTTCTCACTTTTGTCACCTGCAAGGTTGCATGTACTATAACTGTGCTGCATCATTCCCGATCCTGTAGTAACCACCCAGCTCATCATTTATTTCTTGCCTTCCTACCCCCAAGGTGTTATGTTTTCTGTTTCCTTCCACCTGCAAGCACACAGCCTTTTGCAGACTGTTATCTCTTAGGTCACAGACCGAGAGGCCTATTAAAAAACATTTTTTCAGGAAAAGAATACGTAACGTTTTGTGGCTTGTGCATAGACACTTATGGCTAGTCTTCTTTTTACAAGAAGTTTAACAAATGACAGTTGCTACAATCAGGGATGCAAATAGTCAAGCTAATGTACTCCAGAGGAAATAGAGTTTAAAAGAGGAGATCTTTCAATGCCCTCATAATGAAAGTGAAAGAAAGGTGAAGAAGGGATTTGTAAAGCGGTGGAGAACAAGGAGAAAAAGGGTGAGGACCTGGCATTGTCAGTATTGGTGAACAGCAAATCTACTCTTCTGATGAACTTCAGGGCTTTATTACAATTATCTGAAAACCAACAGTTATCTAGCTCTCCTGTGGAGCTCCATTTGCAGTGACTTCAACACATTGGTTCCTTTTTCTGCTTGTTGTGCCTCCCTACACCACAGAAAGGGGACTCTCCCAGCATCTGATCTTGAACTAACACTGTGAATAATACAAGGAAGAAGGCTGCCTACTGTTTTTCCTACAACAAGAGATGTGGAAAATGGTTTTGAGTGAAGTACGTCGAACTTGTAGTTTTGGAAGAGTTACTTACCTGCCTGGAGCCCAATCTTTTTCTTCTTTTTTGAATGGGTTTCGACTTTGCATATTCTGAATTGGCTGTTTAAAGAGTCACAATGCTTATCACTTTTTGGGCAGTTGTGGCTTGTTATTTTTCATAGTTTGCATTTCAGCAACGTTGTGAGTTCTCTCCAGAAGCTCAATAAAATTCCTGCAATGTTACATAGGTGTTAAAACTGTTTTAATAATCGTTGAAGTATTACATGTGTTGCACACAGAATTAAAGAATGACTGCTGGCGTCAAAGCAGAAGTACCACGGGGTCTGACTCTGCGCCCACAAGTAGCTACAAAATTTTGCAGGTGGTCTGACAGTTAAGAAGATGTTCAGTACGTCTTCGTATTTCAACTTTAGCTTCGTTTGTGTGTTGCTCTCTTTCTGTCGCGATGGCCGTAGAGATTCCTGCAAGCGTTTAGGGTGCCTCGCTGGTTTCCCGTCTCGACATCCGACCCTCGACGTGGGGGAGCAGGGCGATCGCTTTCCTTCTGTGAAGTTCTCCCCTGGAGCTTACGTAAGGCGAAGAAATCCTAGCTGTGGGAATGCCGGGAGGAGCGGCGAGGCCAGCGGTGCCCGCGGAGCCTGGCCGCCTGCCATGCCAGCGCTAGCAGTGCTGCCCTCCGTGCTCCTCGGAGGTGTCGCAAAGCCGTTTTGGAGCTGCCGCCCTGCAGAAACCTGGCGGCTTGCCTCCGCAGTGGCCGCAAGCAGGAATAAATCTTGTAGGCCTCAAGCTAGGCCTCGCAGCAGCAGTCAGCCACAGTTAACAGAGCCCGAAGACAGAGCCAGCGTGCCTGCAGGAGAGATCTGTGAGAAGCGTCTGCTCAATTTCAGCCCTCTACACTGTGGGAGCCCTTGTTGCCTTTTCCTAAAATGCAGGTACTTCAGGCATGTTCACAAAATGGCTTTTTTTTTTTTAATATACAGCTACAGTGTCTAGTATTTCTCTTATGTTGCCTGGCAGCACTCACTTTTGGGAAAAGTAGGTTGCAAAAGTAATGGGTAATTGAAGAAAAGAGGTGGGATTGTTGGAGTGATTTGCCCCCAAGACTTCATTACCCGCTGTTGTGCAGGGCGTGACGTGTGTCGTGTGGCTGGGAGGCAGAGCAATGCCACAAAGTCCCTGCTGGAAATGCCAGCTTCTTGCTCTGAATGATGGATCGTGTGGGGCAGTTGCCATGCTGTATGTTTGCCCAGGCTTGTTATTTTCACCAGCCGAGGAACAATGAAAATGACCAGCTAGAAGCAAGGTTCGGAGGCATTAGGATATGGTTTTCTTATAATTCTGTTCTTTTAAGAGGTTAATTAACAGCCGAAATTGCTCATTATGCATCTTGGAAATTATCTGCCATAGTGAAGGCCAACATTTTCAGCTGACAGCTAGGAGAAGGAACTCCAGATACTTTCTGGTGTAGGGAAGGACTTTCTCTGTGTGTGTGGGAGGGACAAGAGGAATGTATTGCCTGAATGGGCCCTAATCTTTAAAGGTGGGCAGGAGGGTAAGAATTTCATCAGCCAGGATGGAGTTTTAATGACGTGCTTCTCCTGGATTTGTGTTGTGTTTCTTTTTTTTTTCCTTTTCTCCCATTTGCAAAATCTCTAACAATAAGGATTGAAACTCCCTGGCTGCTAATCTCTTGCCTAAGGCCATGGTTTGATAGGTGCTTGCATGTGAGTTTAAGCAGTTGCTCATTCTTTTCCTCTGCAAAGCAGTGAAAAGGCAGGGGAGAGGCTGTTTAGGTTAGCCTGTATGACTGCAAAGTTGTTCCTTGAAAGTTTTCCTAAGTGGGAGCTAGAAAAGACTGCTTTGCCTCAAATAAACTCACTCTAATGTCTTCCTTTGTGACAGAAACGTAATCAGAGGTTTCCTTTGTGAACGTCCTTTGGGTTTTGGCAGGGGAGGTGAGCGGAGGAGCTTGGGCGTAGTCTGCCTGGGACTTTTCTCTCTGGCAAAGTAACTTGAATGCTGGTCGCCTGAAACTTATTAAAATGTGCTTTGAAACTCGGCAATGTGATTGATTTTCTTGTCTGGTTTGTGATTGTTGTGGGGTCTGAGTGTGGTTGTGAATTCCTCTTTAATGGTGAGAGAAGCTAAGGTCCCAGGAACGCCCGCTTTGGTTTATGACATGTCATGTTGCCTCTTGCAGTCACTGTGAAAACCCTGAAACAAGCAGAGTACCGCTGTAACGTCCTTGTTTACCACATGTGCTGCCTTCTGGGACCCTCCGCTTTTTCCCATCTCGCATATGACAGCTGCGTGCCAGTTCTATTGCAGCTTTTCTTTGTGTTTGCTTTCTTCCCCCTTGGGCCGATCACGTCTTCTGCTGCTCACGCTTTTACAACCAGAGCCCTGAAAGTGACATGGAAGAGACTTTCTTTCCTCCTATCTGTCATCAAGAGGTTCCGAGATCGTGTTCAGATAATCCAGCTACCTGAAAACTACACCAAAAGCAGGCTGAGCTTGCTGCAGGCTTTTCCTTCAGAGGAACGTGTATGGACAGAAAGCCCTTCAGCTTCTTCCTAACTCCCTCATGTGCTTCTGTGTGTGCAGCTCCAGTTCTTGGACACTGTCCAGTGAGAGCTCTGAGTCACGCCTGTTGTGACTAGTGATCCCTGTATCTCCCCGCACAGAGATACACGTTCGGGGTAGGGAAATATCTAATAAGAAAATACGCCGGCAGAAAAATGAGTTAGTCGAGATAAGCTGAAATAGTAACCGGTCACTTCTCTACGAGTAATCAATAAAGCAAAAATAATTGCGTGTCAGGCTAAGAATAAATGGAAGTCTTCTGTAATGGGAGAAAAACTATTTTAATCTGAGCTCTGTAGGAAATGGGAGTATAAAATACTAGTTAAATTTATTGTTTTATATTTCAGTTATCACCTAGGATATGGTTTTGTGAGTGCCACAACATAAGTGCATTGGTTGCACAAATATTTTTATCAGCAGCTAAGGAAGATAGCGCTTTAAAACACCATTAATGAAAACCTTACCCAGATGGACTGTTCCACACTTCATTCTGTTTCCCAGTTTGAACCCGATACAAAGCAGTTTAATTCAGTGGGTTATGGACGATGCTATTCATGCATTTGACTCTGGTTTAATTTTGTGGAATAAACAATGATACAACTACAAAACTTGGTTAAAAAATGGACGTCTTTTGACTGTAATGCACTGCGAATAATTACCTTGGAAAATAAGGGTACAATGGAATTGCACTTAACAGTCTCTGCTAAAAATCATTATCAATATAACACCTGTATGCTTGTTACCATGTAGCTGTTGTAAATTTTTTGAGCTAAAAACCAAAGAACCTGTAAGATAAAAGTCAGCACCGTTATACCTCCTTGCTTTTTTTAGTAGCAAGGAAGACTTACTGAATGTCAGGTTACAGCCTTTGCTTCATGCTTGTTCTTGAAACTGCTCATCATCAGCATTTATTTATTTATTTATTTATTTATTTTGCCTAAAAATGTTAGGCTGTCATAGAGGGGCTGCTTCAGGGGGAGGCCAGCTGTCTGAGCTGTGGGCGTTGGAGCAGATGACTGGGGGAGAGCACCAGCACCATCAGTGCTGCCCCTAATGGGTGTCAAAACCCACATCAGTGCCATAAAAGGTATAAAAGATAAGCAAAGGAGCACTGGGCTGCAGGGGAAATGGAAAAAAAAAAAAAAGAGAGAGAGATTGGCAGACATTTAATAAAGAAGTATTTTTGCAAAACGTTAATAAGAAAAGTAGTTTGATATTTAAGAAAGCTTACCTAAGAATCCAATTCCAAATCCCCCCTTTGTAAGAGGGAAATTGGAGAGGATAGCAGAGTCTGAAAAATCATTTGCTATGTTCAAGTAAATGAAAGTTATTTAAAGTAAGCAAAGTTTTGAGAACTCTTGTATAATGTGGCTTTTCGTGTTTTAAAAACTCTGATCAATGTTGCAAATTAAATGTCATTTGTGGTAATTTTTTTGCTAATCTGTACTTAATGTTCTGTATCTTATAAGAGATACAGAGTACTTTCTGTTGTGCTTTTCTATTATGTTGTACAAAGGTTCGTGGTGATAAGACTAGACAAAAGGTTAATCTGTTTTCAGTGTGGTTTATTGGCTTGGATTGTGGGAACTTTAAGGGAAAGCTCTGCTTGGGGATGTAGAGAACAGGACAGGGAAACTTTTAATTTAAAAATTACTTTAGGGAAATGCAGGAGTCTAACTTGTTAGGATCTAAAAATGGTATCTACTGGTATTTAAACAAATCAAAAATCATACTGAAGTGGTATATACTTATTGCCAAAGGGTTGGATTTGAAGTGCTTCACCGACAGAAGTCACGGGCTACGCACTTGGAACGAATGTGTGAAACATTAGACATTGGTAGTCTCTTTTGGAACAAATGGGGATTTCCTTACTCTTACTCAGTTTGTTCAGTGTTGAAAACCAGAAGTTGAGGAAATGAAAAGTATCCCCTGGGAAGCAAAGGCTGACAGAGTTGTGCTAATCCTAAAACGCTGACGGACTTGGTGACCATCTACAAGTGATTGATCAAGGTCAATAACTGTCTGTAGTATTCCCTTCGTACAATAACTGTGCTCAGCATTTTGGGAAGCTTTTTGTATTAGTGACATAGATAACTGAAACAACCTGCAGATGTTTTTTGGCTTTTTGGTTTTATTAAATGGCCTGATGAAATCATAAATTAAAAACTACAGTAAAAGTAATAAAAGCCCAATAATTAGCGCATCTTAACTGGTACCAGATGTTATTTAAGCGCATTCGAAAAGCAAAAATACAAAACAAGATAATTTACTTTGGTTTAGTAGGACTTTTAAACTCATTTCTGCCTGCATTTAGATGAAGGGCAGACCCGGTGAAATCAGTCAGCTGTCCTGTGCTGGTGAAGCGTCAGTGCTAGAGGGGTGAGCCTGGCAAGTCACGGGGGTGGTGTGTGCTTCTCTCCACAAATCTTTAGTCATAGCTTCTTGTCTCTGCCCCATAGATGGATTTAAGCTCTCTAGGACCGAGGGCAGAGCAATTGCTTCAGTGTTGCTTAACCGCTGTGGTGCATGAGAGGTGTGGTGCGTTCGCTGGAATATTCAATTTATAGGACGGTGCTTTTGTCTCTGGCTTTGGGTGTTCTGGATCACACCCTACCAAGCGCACATCACCTGTTGGTTCTGTGTTTGAAAGGTCTTACTCTACCAGTCTTACTCTACCAGTCCTCCCCCTCCTACCCATGTCCTCTTCACCTCTGAAGAAGTGAAAACCTTGAATCTGCATGTGGCACAATTCTCTTCTGGTTCTTGTCTGGAAAAATCCAGCTGCTTTTCTTTTAAGCACGTTGCGCCTAGGTTTTGGGGGGGTGACAGTACTTTGGAGGTGAATTCTGCTTTGTCAGTATAAGGGCACTGCATCTATAAATGACATGGTCTTTATGGGTTTAAGTAATCTGACGTAGATTGACGGCATTAGTTAGTTTGGATCAATTTTCATGGGAATGTCATGTGTCCACCAGGCAGGTGGGCTTTGTAGTAATAATTGGCCTGTCTTCTTCACATCTCTTTCGGTATTCTCTTGTCTATGAAATGTAGTGATTTTTTTTTCCTTTTGATATATATTATTTCTTGATTTGCCTTGCAAAAATCCTTTTTTTTTTTTTTTTTTTTTTTTTCCTGTGATGACTGCATCCTGCCATTCTTGAAAGCTGTGCTGTCTCTGACCAGACCGAGATGACCGGCTGCTGGCAGGCAGAGGCACCCAGCTTACCGCCCTTCGCAGCCTGTACCCGTGTGGTGGAGTCAGCTGTGGCACTAGCGTGTGGCAGGTGACAACTCCCATTTTCCTCCTGTATTCGCGTGGAAGTGCCAGTCATGACTTAAGCTTAAAACACTTGGCATGGTGCAGGTGAGGGAGGCATTTGGCTGTTGGACTGTGCCTCCTGTCCAAGCAATTGTTTTCTTCCCTTGAGGAAAAAAAGGTGTGAAGCGTATGGAAGTGTCCGCTGCATTTCCCAATGAACCACACTGAACATGATAACGCAAAGCATGCTTTTTGCTCAGGTATTTGACTTGTCATTGACTGATAGGGGCCTCTGGTAAGGCCTCGTGCTGCTACATCCATACTCTGAAAACGTGCCTCTGAGTCTGCTGGTCTGCTCTCCTTTAGAGCTTGCATTTGGGGGAAATAAAAGCTGTAGGTCACAGATCTGTATCAAAATCTCGTATGGCTACAGTTAATACAGTTAATACTGTAGCCATACAGTTAATACTTAGTATTCAGACGACAAATGCTCCTTGGCTTGCTGGCCCTGGTAGTAGAGAATTGACTCTAATGCGCTGTTATTATACACTGCATTATAACACTTCCTCATTAAAGACCAAGGGAGGCCATTTGGATGCACTTCTGTTTTGGCTTTAAAATTTACTCTAAAAATACACATTTGAGGTTTATTGCTTTCCTTCGAGGGTGGAAGTGAGGTAATGGACAAGTCTAAGGAAGCTTTTGCTTATGGTGTTTTGTTCCTGTTAGGGAATGAGCTGGATGTTTCCAGTGGGCATCCTTTTTTATGCCTGTCACTTGATTTCATCCCACAAATGCATGTTTATTGTTTGAATTGGGTCTGTGTTTTATCGTTCTGTCTGAAGGACCTCTAGGTTCACTGTAGTTTCTAAAATGCTCTTAAATTCTTCTTCCTATTTTTCCCACCCCCTTACTTGGTTGACTGGAATTATTAAAATTCAAATGTATGGAAATTAAATTCTGATGATTAAAAACAATGAGTTTAAAAACTATATCTGTAGAGGTAATTTGCTGGTAAAAGGTTCCCTCAGCAACTGCCACACTGCTGTCTGGTAAATACTACTGATCAAGTGTAATCTCTGCTCCTTGGCAGATACCTAAATATGGTATGCTTTTTTTTCCCTCTAACACCCATTTTTAACAGTTGTTTTCCCCTGGGTGTGACAGCAATGTACCAGAAAGTCAGTGTTCAGTGTTAATAATCTGAGGAATTTTAACTCTTCCTCAACTTCAGTCCTCTTGCATCTCAAGCACAAAGGTTTCTATGCAGCCAAACTGTAACCTATGGGTTTAACCTACAATGGACAGAAGTGGTCATCAGCCTTGCAGTTGGAGTTAAATATCTCTGAAACTGTGTTTTCTTTGATTTTAATGTGTATGGTCACTTCTTGAGAGTTGTCTCTTCTTTGAATGTGACAAGCATCTGTTCAGATCAGGGAACATTACTCTTTTTTGGTCTTACTGAAGTATAATGTTTTTGAAAAGTAGCTGTCCTAAACAATCCATCCTGGTTGGGAACTTTCTTGGTGGGCTGATTTATGTATGAATTGCTGTGACTCATAGCACGCTTCCTTATTTTTATCCAGATAATTACCTTGCTAAAAGATGCGCGAAATACTATATAAAGATTTGTTCTTTGAGCTTAAGGAGCCCTGCTATTGTCTGTTTTTTTATTTGCCCTCTAACAGTAATGTCAGATCAGAATTCATCTTCTGCTTGCTTTGATTTCTTCCCAAATTTTTCCATTGAAATTCTTTTGGAAATGCTGACCAAGGAATATTTTAAAAGCAAAATTGAAGACCATTAAGATGGTATCTGAGCTGCAGTAGGTTTGTTGTTTTTTTTTTTTAGGCTGTGTCTATCCCAGCTGTATCACAAGAAATGTGAAAGTTGACATGACTTTTTGTGTATACAATTATTGTTTTAAGAGATGTGTATGCATACACAGAAATAACATGATAACGTGTAAGTAAGGGCTTCTGGAATCTCTTGAGGACCCTACTCCTTTTCTGCCTTTATCATTTTTCATTTTTTAATAGCGGTGTGAACATCAGAGGATCAACATGTGTTTTCACTTACATCTTTTGGGATGCTTCATAGACTTGCAGTCTTTCTCCAGCCTTGCAGATTCATTATTTCACCTCTTCCCTTTTTCCAGGGAGCTGTTCAAGCTCTATGCTTTTTCCTGAATAGCAAATCATTAAGTAGGATTCAACAGCAGGAGTACTCTTAAATCTATTTTTGAATCTACTTTTATTTAAAAATTGGATGGTCTTTGCCATGATCTCTGATAGTTCTGCTGATTCATAATGAAACAGTTTGAGCTACTGCTTCATTTGTCTATGAAGCTCTTTGGGGAAGCAGTCCTTGGTAAACAGGTAAAGTCACAGAAGAAATGGCGTGACATAGTGTCCATCTGTCCATCTGGCTGCTCCCCTCTCCCTCCATCAACTTGGCTCACGGTATTAATGATTTTAGTTATATCTACCTGCCTGTGAACTGTGATTACTGAGGGCAGACATCCAAATGAGTATCTGCTGCTGCTAAACCTGATGGGAATTGTAAATGCTATTAATATAACCTGCACAATGATCTGAAATAACATGCCTGATTTTGACCAAGAAAAAAGTTAGAGGGTCAAGTAAATAAACCATAATAAACGCATCAGATTTCTTATAAGATTTGAAAACAAAAACAAAAAACACATATCTTTGTTAGTTATATGAAGGCATGAAAACTAGAAGGAGAAAGTGATACACTTTTAAATTAATTTTACATTTAATGCTTCTCAAAGGTTGGGTATAAATATAAACAAATTATCACAACAATTTTGGAACGTCACATGGATCTCTTTTTTCCCCCTCCCAGCCCCTGAGATATCCAGGAATATCTTTGGGAGAACTTGATGTCCTTCCTGAAAGTAGTCTGGTTTAAGTGTAACCATCAGAAATAAGCTCTGTGTTCATCCTAGGTTGAAATGTTCTTTGTTATCATTTCGTACTACAAACTCTCATCGGATGTAAAAAGGTGGTGTGTTAGGCAGCCAGATCTGTTGACTTGCATCTCCTGAGATCCAAAGTAAAGCTTAGTTTTGTGCTTTTATTAGAACAAAAATAATGCTGTTAAGTTCTACCTTCCACGTGCTTTAGTATTAATGAACTTCTAAAGAGAAAAACAAAACCAAATATCCGAACTTTGTATGTTATTCCAGTATTAGTACTTTGTTTCATTAAAAGCCCTTATACTTTAGTTATCACTTCCACGAGTTCTGTTTCCCACCCACACCTGTGCTTTGGAAATGGCACCCTTGTGTGGCATGGTGCTGCAGTCCGTAGCGAGTGCTTCATCATTTTCTTCCCCTCGGATACTGCTGTGAGTCATCTTTTTGGATGAGATTTCCGCCCCCCTCACTGGGGTTGGTCTTGCACTGTGTCTTTGCAAGGTCCTCGTTGTTTCTTGTGAGGTGGTTACGACACTCACTGCTGCTCTGCACTTGATGTAGAAAGCTACTTGCCAGTGTTTATTCTGTATTTCTTTTTCTTTTGCCAATGCAATATGTCTTGCCTGTGTAATAAATGATTATCTTAAATAGCTTCTCTGTGAATTATTGATGTTATGGAATAAATTCTTGCTCACATCTGTTTACTTTCTACCTTGATTGTCTTTCTCATTACTCTGTATATAGATACATTTGTATGAAGTGCAGCATTAATCAGCCTCTGCAATGTCTTTATACCCGACACTATAGGTACTTTTAGATTACTGGGGTAGAATCCTGCAAATATAATTTAAGAGAATGAAACCTTCAGTGTCTGCTGCTGTGGATAGTTCTTATTTTAACTGGTAACTGTGCCTCTGCTCCCCAGCTAACATGCCTCTGTAACATTATGAACAGAGCGTCACGTTGCTTTGTGTTCTCCTTGCTATCTTGCCAGACTACCCTCTGAATGCGAGTACAGATGGTATGACTCATTTACACTTGTCCCAAGCAGGCTAGGTACTTCACACCAGGCGTGTGCCTCCAGCTTTGGAGTCCTGTGAAAAAGATAACGCTTCCCTCGCCACCTCCTTTGCTAGAATTGTTTTCTTGTAGTTCAGTCTGATTTTAGTTGACCTTCTTTTTATATTATGCATGTGTTCCTTTCTTTTTTTTTTTCTAAGTTGTAACTGAATTAATTTTTAAAGCTGTCAGATTTCTGCTGATTTTGCCAAGGCCACCTTCAAAGAGGGAAGATGAAGGTTACCTAAGGAAATCGTTCGGCCTTTTGGATCTAGAAAACATCATGGGTTGCCATAACCCTGCCCCTGCTGTTTCTTCAGTACGTCAGAAGTGCAGACAGCCCTCTTGTTCCCACTGTATTAGGAAGCCAGCGTGTTCTGCAGCTCGGGACTCGACTGGCTGGGGAAACATTTTGCTTCTCAGATGGGCTGAGCCTGGCAGAGCTTCAGAGATGGCTGGGCCTTCTGATGCGGTGGGTCCCAGATCCTCCCCTTTCCTGTTTAGCAGCAGGGAGCGAAAAGGAGACTCCAGAACTTGTCTCTTTGGGTTGGGGAGGAGTTATTTTCTTTGTTTAGTAGGATCATTCTCTCCCCTTCTCCACGCCTCAGCTGCAGATCTTCTCGTTTAATTTCTGGGAAGCATTCAGCGCATTGAAGGCGCAGCACCCTTGGCACTCAGGCAGCAGAGGTGAAGCGAGAACATGAGGCAGAATGGCCAGCTGGCGTGTGCTGAAGTGCCTTTGTTCCTTCAGTCTGTCCTGGTTTGCTCCACTTGGAGCCTAAAGCCATGCTCCGACCTGCGGTGTCTGCTTGAGGCTGGTGGTGGTGGTGGTGGCTCGGCCTCCCTTGGCCCCGCGCCTCCCCTCACCCCTGGGTCGCCATTTTGTCCTTTCCCCTCAGCACAGGATTAGGCTGAGCCTTTGCGTGTCTGTGTACGCATCCCCCTGAAAGTGCGCTTTAAGTGAGGTTTTAATAAAGCCGATGCACCTTAAAGGCTGTATTGTGCTGTGTGTGTGCTGTACAACAACAAGATTTGTTTGGGTAGGGGGGAAAGGATGGAGTGCTCATCTTCTCTACCTGACGTTATTTTCTATTTTTCAGTATTACGGTCACTCTTCTGTAATTCCTGTGGAGTGTTATTTCCTAATGTTTGGCCTAAAGTAGTTACCCTGTCTCCCTAAAGCATGAATAAAAATAGTTTGCTGTTTAAAGCTTAAATTCTTTGTTCCAGAGGTCAAGTATCTGAATAATACCAGCTTACACATGGTACAGAAATACAGTAGTACAGAAGCTTTATTAGTTGTTTTGGGCAGGGCCACTGTAAAGAAATGACTTTACTTGTGATTAAAATCTTGATATTCTTACAAATCAAGATTTAATATACAGAAAATAAATCCTAAAGAACTGTGAATTTTGTATGAATGATGTGATATAGCGTATCATAATTTCTATTAGTCATAGGTAAGTTTGACATGAGTACAAATAATGCAAAATAAAGCTGTTTACAATGTGGTTACAGGTGTAAAGCATGCTAGTTTGTTCACGTCTCTGTACAAGACGTGTATGAGAAAAGACAGGTATCCTGGTAGTGTTCCCATGTGGTAATGAGCTTTTGCTACAACGTTAACAAGAGGATGTAGTTCTCATCACATCTTCCTGCTTCAGTAGTGGTAGTTTCAAACATTTTTTGGTGCTTTTGTTAAATTGTTCATTCCGATTTCTAATTTATTTCCTTAATATTGTTGTTTTTAAATGAGTAAAGACTGTCATGTTCATCAGTTCATTATCACGGGCTGTAGTAGCACTGATTGATAGGTCTTTGCTAGGTGTGGTGTTGCCTTTCATGTGTAATAGTTTCAAGCGGTGGAAGAGATACTAGTATGAGAAGTTTAAGTTGGTGTAATGAGTTTCTGGTGAGCTGGTAGTAGGCTTTTTCAGACAGTGGTAGTGCTCTCTGGCTTTCCAGCAGTGCTTCTGTGTCGTGGTTGCTGGAAATTCAGCTTGGGAATCCTCTTCAGCAAGAATTTGGCAATTTCAGTGGGGATAGGTGAGCCAGTAAACGTCAATCAGGAAGACCGAAGCAGAGCTCTTTGAATTCTGAGCCTTTAATGTCTACTCGAGTAAGTGAAGTCAATAACTTTAAAATGTAGGTCCCTGTCCTAACTTTGTGAAGTAACTAGAGCCTTCCAGGAATTCTGGCACTCGTTTGAGAGATGCATTATGTGCTAACTGGAAATTTTGTGTAGTGTCTCAAGTGTTATGGTTTTCTTTGGTATGCTGCCACCAAGTGACAAAACTTGATATTGCTGCTTTTTTGGAGTAATTTCCAAAATCTTGCTTGTTTCTTAGACTGAAAAAAAAATATTACTTTATGGTGTACTTTTTGTCCACTTGCATATAATATTCGAAAATACTGTTTGGAGTAACATAACTACTTGGGTAATCTGACTTAAAGTTCTAGGATGGAGGAATCATCAAAACAAAGTGTTTTCATTGCTGCTGTTTGGTTTGGAGACGAAAGGTTTTTGACAGTTACTGGAAAGAATTTGCAAAAGTTCTGGGGTGAAATGGGGATTGTTTTCTTCGCTTCTTAACTGCAGTACAAATCCAACATAAAGACCAAGCACAGAAATGCTCAGATCAGATGACAAAATTTGTCAGATTTGAGAATGTTCATTATATATTAGAAACAGAGTTTTGAATCCTGTCTGATATTTCTGTTCAGGATCTCTTTTAATGAAGTCTGACCAAGGTAATGGATATGTTTAATATTCTGATAAGTATTTAAGGTAACATTATTTGAAGATGAAACAGTCTTAATTATTCACATCAGCAGTAGATGGAAAAACTCTTCTTCATTCTCTTTGCAAACACGTATGTTAAGCTCAAAGACTGTTTTCGGCACCAAAGAAAAAAAGGTGTTTAAAGCAAGTCTGAGCAGTGGGGTGCTGCACAGGGATCTGAGCAACTGGAAGTACTACCGTGTAGCTGCGAGTAGGCCAAACAGCTGGAACACTTTCTGGTTAAAATTTCAAATATCTATCTCCCTTCAAGTCTGCATAGGTGAGTGAAGAGAGAAGTACTGTAACTCCCATCTTTTTCAGATGTTGACAATGTTGAATCTGCGCCAGTGCCTTCTGCTTTAGGGTCTCTACTTGTTTGTGCTAATATAAGCAAAAATTGGCAGGTAAGATGAAAGATATGGATGTGGGCAAGGGGAAAGTGTTGCAGGCAGAGTAAGTAGGGTGGGCACAGGGTGCTGAGCATGACCTCCTGGCTGGGCGGCTCACGCGTCTGGCCTGGGCCCTCTGCCTCGCCTTCTGTGCGTGGCAGGCAGTGACAGGGGTGCGCAGAAATTATGGAAAAAATGGCAGGTTGCCCCTAACTAAGTGTTACCGATTACATTATGCTATTTATCATCTGGCCCTTGTACATGTGAGGACTCTAAAAATAGAAGAGTGCTGAAACTATAAACCTCTGGTTTAGCATTATTTGAGAACACAATCAAATGTCTGAATTGGAGATGAGACCAGTAGCCAGGGTGCTTCTGCACAGAGTAGCAAACTACCCTAAGTGCTATTCAACAAGACGGTGAAGCTGATCTAGCTTCAAGCCCTTGCTGTCAAAGGTAGTCAGTTCCCTTCATGTTCCTGCCCCTGGGAGTTCCCCAGCTGTCCTCGTACACTGGTGTCCGGCTAATCTTACAGCAGGCCAGTCTGGGGAGGTGAACTGGAAAAAACACTCATAGCCTTCTACCTGTTTGTGTGTCTAGGTCAGTTCATGGGGCAGTCAGGTAACTGCAGTGGTAGCACAGAGAAAGGCCTGGGGACACCTAACTGCAGTGGCAGTCCCTCTTTGCCCTTGCTATACTGGGGCTAAAAACGCGGCTTGCTACTCCGCCCAGCTTGGAAGGGTGACAGAAGATTGTTTTTGTCTTAATGATTTTTTTACTTTTATCATTGGGGCTTGTCTAAACGATGCTGTAATGAAACAGTTAAAGCTGCAGTCTGTTATGCTATTTTGGGAGGTTATGTACCTGTTTGCCACAGCTGTTACCTTTCTCTTGCTTTAATTGTATACACACTCTTGGCTGGGAAATCTGAATCTTCTGAGGTTGGCTTTTGTTTTGTGGTTTGTTTGTTTTTTCTCCGCTTGGGTGGAAATGAGGAGTCCTTGATGGCTAGGCTTCCTTCTTAAACATCACAGACAGGAGGAGGGAAAAATACCGATTCCTGTGTTTTGACCCACCAAAATAAATAATAAATAAAATCAATAAAAACCATTAGCAGCGAAGATTACAACAGCATATTTAAAAGCATTGAAACTTCCAGAGATCTTTGGCACAGAGGATCTCGCAGTGTTTCTGACTACACTGCAGTTCTTTCCCATGTAGTGCTGGCATATCACCTGAACTGTGCCTCCTATTTTGCAAGTGAGAGGAGTAATAATAATAATTACTGAAGGCACGGTTTTGTTTGCCACAGTAAACAACAACAACAGTTTTAACATACTTAAAGCCTTTACTTCTGAGGTGACAGGGTAGTCATTCCTGTAAAATATATCCAACTTGTTATCTATTGGGTTATATTTAAGCCTAGTGAAAGAGGATTTAACTACTGTTTTTCTTTTCATGTAAATTAGGAACTAATTTTCTCTTTGTCCATTTCAACTCCATTGTTAATATTTCCCATGCTATGTAAATGCATCTAGTTATGTGACATTTTTCGTTGTATGAAATCTCTGCATAATTTCATTGAGCGCTGTGTGTGTTTTCTGTTTTGTATTTCCTTGTTCTCATAATGTTTTCCACATGCTTGTGTTATGTATTGAAATGACACTGTAGGTTAAGTTAATGAACCCCACGATGGGTCGGATGACATCAGTTTCACTGCGATCCACCTCACAGAATTGGTCTATCAAGGAATCTGGGCAAGCAGCTCTAGGTGTCCCTGCTTGAGGCTTGGAGCAGATGGCCTCCAGAGGTCCCTTCTTCCAACCTCAGTTCTGTGAATCATCCCATTTTTTTTTTAGAGTTCCATGGGAACTGAAATTGTGGATAGGCTTCTTAGTTTAAAACTATGTATTTTATATCCCTAACTCACAGATAGTGTGGTCATGTTATAACTAAGCAGTGCCTTTATTCCACTTCGGGTAAATTTGTCAAGGTTGCATGTTACTTCATTCTGCTATTTCCTGGCTTGATTTAGTAACTTAAGCTAATTTTAATGCAATAAAATCTAGCCGATTGATATATACGTAACTGAATTCAGGATAAAAGTTACTGTTCTACCTTCATTTTCTGTGGCTTCTTGGGAGATGAGATTTTACAGGGAGGCTCCACGTTTTCTAGCTGGTTGAGGTTTGTGAGGTAGCAGGTGAGAGCTAGGATCCTGCATCACAGTGGCTAAACCCTCAGCATTTAGAATAAACCACTAAGCCACTTGCCCAGGTTATAGGACAGTGAAATTCCAGGTTAATGGAAAATAGCAGTACACCTTCCAGTTCTGACCAGGCTAAAATAGCTGTCTACTTTCTGAGGTTGTCCTGCTTATCTCTGTTAATACGATAAGGAAAATAGGGATGCTTAAAGAAGTCAAGGGTAAACATGATTTATAATAAAAAGGAAGTTTCCCCGTGTTTGGACAAGCACAAATTCTGCTTGCAAAGGGAGAATGTTTAATTTACCTATTGGGTGTTTCTTTGTTTGCTTGCCTTTTTATTTTTAAACCTAGATACAACAGAACACCTCTGTTGAAATAATGGTGAAAACCAAAAGACTTGTGTAATGACTGCAACACAGGCTACCTTCATAATATTATGTACGCAGTGTTTCCATCTCATGCATGGCTGGAGAAAGGTAATTACGGTAACTAGTTGTTTTGGCACGTAAATAAAATGAATAAACAGAATATAAAACTTGTCAGGAAATGGTGCCCTATAATTTAAATTTTATGGCATAAAAAGAAGCAAGCTGTACAAGATCATCTGTTTTGTGATGGCACTTTTTTGTTGCCTGTATTTATTTTTATAGCTTCTGGGACTGTGTAAGGCCATGGGAAAAAAAAAACAAAAAACTGTTCCAGTCCTTAAGTTGATAGTGCAGGTGCTTGTTGGTGGGGATCTTTTAGAAAAACGACACAGGTAGACCTTACTTCAGTAGGTAGACGTTAAAGTAGACATTACTTCAGTGCCTTGAGGGGACCGAGAAACCTCCCACAGGGGCCAAAATCGTCTGGGCCTAGAGAAGATGTAAATGTCATCTTCCCCATATCTGTTTACTGAGGAAGAGCAGGTTTTGTGTAAGCTGTTTGTGATTCTGGAAAAGTCTTTTTGGTGCTTGACTTCTATGGTAAATTTACTGGAGATGTTAGTCATTTCAGACTTTACAGCTGAAGGAAGGCTGGAGCCAATTTTAATCAGCAGGCTGCCTGGTATACACCTCAACTACAGGGAAGAGTAGAGCAGGTAACATGAACGTTTAATTAACTAAATGTTCACCAGTTCTGATATCTCTCTATATTTTTAATTGTACTACTTGTATATCAAAGGAAACTTGTATTCTGAATGAACCAGCATCTAGAGGGTTGTTTCTGTCTTGCTACCACCAAGTTAGAAAGCTGGAGTCTGTTCTCTCTTGGCACAATCCTGCCCCGCTCCCCATGCCCCCATCGAGCAGATTGTGGCACACAGACCAGCAGCAGCAAAAAGCATCCCCACTGCCACCAAGGTGCGTTGCTTGTATTCTTCCCGTTTGAAGGCACCCGGCTGTGGGACCTGTAACAGTGCTACAGGGCAGTTCTGGTAGCACTTTGCATCTCAGAAGTTCCCTATGGTCTGGTAGTTTTCTGAGTGAGTCGAGGAGCTGCTGCCAGGTGTAAGAGTTAATAATATTAGTACCCTCTCCATAGTCCGCAGCTTCCTCTTGCTAGGTTAGGGAGGGGTTGTTGTATATATAATACTGTACAAGTGCTGGGAGTTGTTTCATTAGAGGTGTGGGACGTAAGTCTTGGTTCATTAAGACCTTCCTTGCTTGCAGTCTAATGCAGCTTTCTCTATACATTTCTACCCCCTCACTGTGTGACTTTCAAGACCAAGAACAAAGCTGTGACTCATCTCAGAGCACCGTATGGGCAGTTCCGTTTCTAAACTGGAAGCAAGTGGTATTGCTTGTTTTTACAGGCCACCCAGAGATGGCTTGGCCCTGCTCGGCCTCGGGCAGCCCCCCATCCCTGGGATGCCTGGGGTGTGGGAAGACATCTCCTTCACAGCGCTGTTGAGCGAGGTTTCGTCTGAATAAATAGCTGAACTCATGCTCAGCGTCAGAAAAGACGTGGCACGCAGGACTCTTTCCAATGTTATTAGAACAACCTCACCAAACTGTTCTGTTTGTGTGCTTATTTAATGTTGGTTATAGTGGATATTTTCAAAATTGTCCTCTCTATGGGGTTCTTTGGTTTCTATGGGTAACTTACTAATTTTGGATGGAAGGTTATGCTGAGGAACCTATGGATTCTTTCTAAGTATTGGATTTTTTTTGTCCTAGCAAGAGTAAATTTTCACTGAGAAGCTGTAGAAGTGCTTTTTACTGCTAAAGCTCAAGGTACGCTGCTTACCAGGTATGGATAAGATCTGTACTGGTAGGTACAGGAGTATAGGTTGAGTTCCTACCATGAGACAATTCTGAGCTGAAAGCTAGTTTGAGTGATTTGTATTTTTTAAAATTTATTTTATTCTTGAACTGTTTTGTTGATATTTAAACACAAACTGGTACTTTTTTTTTTTAATAAATAAAAAAAGCTTCCATTTATTGATAACAAATAGGCATCCCTTACTAGAGCACATGCTGAGATTTGCAGAACTCCCTGCTCACATCAGCGTGCGCTGTGAAACCCTTTTATGACATTTTATGCCTCTCTGGAGGGTATGCTGTAAGTTAATTCTCATGGGGAGAATGGTGGCTGTATTTCACTGTTTTCTGGGAGTGAAACTGCCCGTAGCACTGTTGCTGTAGTGCCCCAAGGAACTTGACTTTCTCTCGTTTCCCCAAGGAGTTCCACTGGGGTATTTCCCTGCAGAGTCAAGTGGATCTCCTTAGGTACATGTAAGAATCATGTCAGTTGTGTTTTGTGATGCAGGTACCAGTTGTATTTTTATGGCATTGAAGAGTTGCAGCTCCCTTAGTTCCTTAACCTCATGTTGGTAGGAATCCAGAGGCAAACCTGCTTTGTGGGGTAGATATCTCCCATAATCTGGCAGGAGTCGGAGCCTTTGTGAAGCTTCAGGTTGCAGACCTGTCCTCTCATCTGATCTTTTCAATTTTTATATATATATATATATATATTTTTCCCTTTCGTGGATAGGAATCAAACTGGAACAATTTAAGCGTGTCAAAAACTAATAGGGGAAAATGTCTTGACTTCCAGGTGGTGGAGAGAACTGGTGGTTTCCCCTGTTCTAATTCTGTCTTTGGGGATGGAGCGGCATACAGGTGATGGTTAATATAAATTTAGTTAGGAAACTGAAAGTCGTGGTTGCTGATGTACCTTGTCTTGCTCTTATACAAATGCAAATGTGATGTGCATCCTTAGTTAAAAATTCAGTGCTAGCTAAAGGACTTCCACAAACTGCAGTTGACGAAGGACAAGTCATTAGTTTTTGGATGCAGCTTGCTAGTCCATTTTTACAGGCTATGGGAGTTGTTTGTGACTGGAAGTTGTTCTTTTGGGGTAAATGATTCAGCAAACTAGGTTGCTAGACAGCTACAAGCTAACTGAAAACACTTGTAGTATACAGATAAGACTTTAACTTGAGGAAATTTATGCTGATTTTGACAGCTGTTTAATAAAACACAAACCACAAATCTATCATGTGTGTGTAATGGGTACCAGAGTGGTGCATGTTTCTTTGATGTTCCTAAAGTTAATGTACCAACTACAAAATAGCGTGCTGCTATTGCTTAGGCTGCTATAAGCCTGGGTTGAACTGATGAAGATTTTTTTTTTCTCTTAATTTCATTCATAGTAATAGCTGTGTGTGTGGTTTTTGTTGTTGTTTTGTTTGTTTGCTTTTTGGCCAAAAATCTGTGGTCTTTCACCGAGTCTGGCACCTGATGCAGAAGAGCTGAGTCTGACCAACATGGCTGAGTTACAAGGTCGGATGTTTATAGTCTACCATTTAGTTTAACATAGTCTACCATTTCTGCAGATGTTGCTAGCAGCAATTTAATATATATTTATGGAGCAAAATAAGCTTTTGTTTTAATAGGCTGTTGCATCAGATTCTTTCTGAAGTGCATATTTCAAGGTGACCTAATTTTAATCTTTTATAAACCAGAAGAGGTGTAGTATTTCCCTTGGTGACCAGATGGTGATAGTAATGACAGAAAAATATACTCTTTCCACAATGAATGGAATTTACCAGCTGCTGCTTTTTGGCTGGGAATGTGTTGGGAAAATATGCTGACTGGCAGTTTGCTTGTGCCAGCTCTGTAAAAGCCAGGAGTCCTGAGGGACGAGGACTTGAGAGGATGCTCCTCTGGGATGAAACGTGTAAAAAGAGAATCCTTTTGTCCTCCTTGATTTGATTTTAATGCTACAGGAATTCCACTTCAAAAGAAATATAAAGCAAAGCTTGTATTAAGTAAAAGATTCTCAAGTATTTACTCTTTTTCTCTTCCCTTAGGCATGGGAAAGATATGAGGCACAGACATTTTACATTCGTTTTTAATAGCTTTTTATTAAAAAAAGGAAAAAAAAGACAAAGCATCCCAGCTTTAGTCAGAGAGGATTTAAATGTGTGGAGGAATGCTTTAAGTATTTTAGAAAACAAAATGAAAGTGTTCCTTTTTTTTTTTTTTACAAGATCAAGAATATTTGAAGGAGCAACTTTAAAGAAATGATACAATGGAGTTTCTTTTCATTTTTAAGAACTAATAAAATCCTTTAAGTGGTTTTGTCTTGCATATTTAGGTAAGGCTAAATATTTCAAAAGAGTTTTGACTTTTTTTTCTTTCCCTTGAATATTAGTATTTCCCGGGTATCATTAATTAAATTAGCTCTACAGTAATTCAAAGGAGTCTCATAATGCCCATAGCAAATAAGCATTATAGGCCTATTATATTTATATTATTCTTTTTTTAAAACTGTTGAAGACATTATCATTTTATTTACCAGTTTACCATTTTTGAGATACATGTTGTTTATGATTTTTTTTACATAGATTACTACAGACCTTTTCCTTTTTTTTTTTTTTTTGTTATCCTTTCTCAGTCAAGAAGGAATAAATGGCAGAAGGAATAAATAGCAGGATAATACACTTTCCCTCCAGAATGAGAATCTGGAGGGAACCTTGCCTTTTACTTTTGTTTTTTATAGTACATCAGTGCTAAATAAGGCTTATTGCTACCTTGCTATGAATTGAACAAGATTTAATCTACACAAATCTGTTAACATTTGTAGGTAATCGTGTGTATCTGTGGAGGCTTTTGTAGACTTCAAAGAGTCAAGTGCTTCTGCATAGCCACAGAAAATTATTCAGAGCTAGTTTGGGGAAGCACATTT
The DNA here is from genome assembly GCF_040182565.1 of Anser cygnoides. Classification (NCBI taxonomy): domain Eukaryota; kingdom Metazoa; phylum Chordata; class Aves; order Anseriformes; family Anatidae; genus Anser; species Anser cygnoides. The sequence continues at coordinate 37,624,546 of NC_089874.1, read as the reverse complement.
CAATTCTCATCCTTCATATGACATTCATCCTATTTTTCTTCTCCGTATCAGCTGTTCCGCAGGGAGGTACAGGGGCTGTGGTTGCTTCTCTTCAATTTGGAGGGGCTGGAGCTGGAGAGAGGTGCCTTGTCTTCATGTCCCATGCCACTGGGACCCTCGCAGTGCTCATCCAGAATGAATGCTAAGTATTTATGTTATGAGGAACTTAGCAATAAACTCAATAATGCTGTGTACATTTCTTAAGAAGTCAACATGGCATTACTTGGGTTTTAAAAACATAGAAAAAAAGAAATAAGAAAGAGTAGTCCTTAAAACATTTTTTAAACGTCCATGAGGTGTCAGTGTGCCTCCAAGAAGAAACATGGGAAATGAACGCTTCATTCTGAAAAAAGCGAGTCAGTGGCCTTTATTTTTCAGGGCCTGAAATCACACAGAAGAGAAGGTGACAGAGGCTGGTAAAGGCTCAAAATATGTATATCTGTGTGACTTAAGTGCTGCATTTTTCTAATAATGTGTGTGGTTTTTAGTATAGCTTACAAATGTAGTTTATGAATTCAGTAGTTATCTGTTGATTGTCACACATTTTGAGGAGGCTGGCTGCAGCAGCAGAGGTTTTTGGGGGAAGACTTTGCACAACCTGGCATATATGATGTAAATAATTAGGAATATTCTAAAATACATTCTTTTTGTTACTAAACAGGTAGCTAATACATTCATAAAACTCTATTTACATTTTATAGAAACCTATTTTTTCATAGTGCTTTTATAAAATGAGAGTTGCCTTGTCAAAAGTAGTAGAAAATGACTGGATACTAGATGTTCTGTAGCCTCAGTTCTGCAAATACTTGAAGAGATACTTCCCGTTTTCATGTATGCATGTTTGCTGAACGTAATTTGGTTATTTGTAGACTCTAAGATAGCTAAACGCATGAATTTTAGGGTATAGAAGGTTATTTTCTTAATGTTTTAAATAAATAATGCACCATTCATAAGTATTATGTATCATTCTATTTTGGTATAATCTTTCTGCTTCTGTATTAAAAGTACTCCCTGTAAAGCATTTTGTTAGCTTTTTGGAACGCCAAGGTGTACTTCTCAAGTTCTCCTCTTGGTGTCATCTTAATTGAACAAATGACTGATTGAAGCCAGTGTTACCAAGAGTTTGGAACATAATTCTGATTTTAAAAGATCTCAGGTTTAACTTTTAATTAATGTATGGATGATTGTGTAAAGTTGTAATGTAGCTACCTTTTCCTGCATTCCAATATCTGATATAATAAGTACATAAACTAATTCTTCCAGATGTGGATTCTGCACGCATAATTGTTTGTGTGTGTGTTTTGAAAGCTGGGCCCTAAAATTCTGTTGTCCTTACTGCTATATGCTTTATAAATGTTGTTAGTACTATGCAGGCAATTTGATTAACATAATCGTGAAATTTCTGCAATGCGAAGTACCTTCTTTTCAAAGAAACAAACAAATTAGCAGTGGTTTATATACTGATGCACAGGAGTAAAACTCAAGTTCTTCCCCTAGGCTTTTGTATAATTGGAAAGAATTTTGAGAGTGATACAGTTGTCTCAGTTCAGAAAAGTTCAGGTTTCAGGAAAGCTGCTCTGTGGTATTTGAAGGAAGATACAAGGATTGAAGTAGCTCTGATCGGTTGCTGTTGATGAAGGGAGCTCTGCTGATGGGTGAGGTTTTGCAAAGCAATTGAATCATTTTCTATCACAGTGAGCAGTTTGAATGCTCCCACTGCTTCTCTGTGTCAGCTGTCATCCCATGATGAGCTGGCTGAACTAATTTATCACCAAGAAAATAAATAGAGGTGCTTAGATCACACAAATGCCTGTGCTGGCACAGGAAGGGGATGTGAATGAGCAAGGATCATGCAGGGAAGAGGGGAGTGAAGAATATCTCTGGTGACCAGCAGTTAAAATCAGACTCAGCCACTTCCTCAAACCTCACTTTAAACAATAGAAAAAAAAAAAACACAACAACTTTCTGGAGTGTTAAAACTGTAATTAGTGTTCTAAATTAATATTTTTCTATATTTTATGAAACTTATTCAGTATTGGAGTGCTTAGGCTGTTTAAGGAAAGTGCTCTCTTTTATCTTCCCTTCCAAGTTACTGAATTAAAAAAGGGCCAACAGAAGTAACTTCTAAGAATAAATGTCACTTTGATGCTGCTATCCTGGGTGATGTTTAGCAGCCCTCCTGGAAGCAACAACCCCAGTGAGCATTGTGGAGAAGACTTAGCAAGGTTTGAAGCAGCTGAGTAAGAAGTTTTTTTGGCTATTGCTGTATTTCCCCTTGCTCAGTTTTGGGAAAAGCCGTCCATTTTGGCAGCTGTCGAAGGTTCAGACAAGCGCTCTCATCCCGTAGTAGTGTGTGTATGTGTTTGTGAATATGTGGACTTTATCCAGCTGTGTTTTCCAGAATGGTTCCAGTTGCCACAAAGGAGCTGCTTGGACACGAGGGAAGCGTAAGGGATTCCTAAAAATTTCTAGGAAAAATACCACAGACAGCAAACCCTGATACGTGAGGCAGCTGTTGATCCACACTGTTCTGAAGAGAATCTGAAGAATTCATATACAGTGATGCCGAGTGTTTGCACCCTGAACAGAGACAAAATAAAAGCACTGATATCCATAGCAACCAGAATTCATTTTTCTCATTTGTATATCGTATTTAGAGTTTCTGGTATGTATAGAAACAAAAAAGAAACATTCCAGATGTGAGCAAGTGAGCAGGACCGTGGTTTCTGTGGTCAGAGTCTCTCTATTCATATCTACTGGAATTTACATATTCAAAGTATTGCACTGGTATGAACGTTACATGCATTTTATTTTAGTATTACGCTAGTAAAATATCTATCATTTTGTTTCAACTCTTACAACTCTTCTGCAAGAGAGAATCTGATTTTGAAATGAATTATAGAAAACCTTTTAAAGAAAGTTAATCAATGTATTCAGTATTCTCTCGTCCAAAACCCCGTGCTGAAAAAAAACTAACCAGAAAACCCACCCACTAACAGTATTCTTCCATGGGTGGGACAGGGAGGGGGAGTCTGGATCAGAGGAAGATTGTACCGTCACATGATTAATGAGTAGGAAAATCTGAACAGAAACTTTTAAAGGCAACAATTTTTCTTTTTGTTCTTCAAGTTAAGAATTTTGGAGCCACTTAGTATTTTAGCTGCTTCCTCTCCCTACTATTACTGGCTTCAAAACCTTCCCATTAGGGTAGTTTCAGCAATGACCAAAATAGAAAATAGTAGTTTTGAAGGAGTATATTCTGCTGTCCTATTGTCATTGACACAGGAAATCAAGGAACTATGTTTTGAATGTTAGAAACCATACAGTCTTCCAAGAACTGTTTGCTGCAATCGCTCTGTCATTCTAAATAAAATGTTGCCTCTTGGTAATGCTTCTTAATTCTTTTATTTACATCAGTTTTATGCTTCTGAGTGAACAATAGGCAGACTTTGAAGCTAACTTTGACTTTTCTTCCCAAAGATTTGGGAAGTGTTGGGTGGACATTGCTTTCATGCAAAGCGTCCTTTTCCTGGTGCCCTTCTTGTGTGGGGAAGAAAGCAGTCTACGTTGCTCCTACCCATTTTTAGTTTCTTTTTTTCTCCTCCGTCCAACCCATGCTACTTCCCCTCATGGTCACTGAATCACTGGAGGCCCAATGACTGCTGTATAACACTTGCTCAGATGTACTTCTGTGCTCTTTTCTTAGCTTTTCACAGGCTATTTCTCACTCTTAGTTGGCTATGTCTTCTTGTCCCCGAGACTGGATTAATGTTTTGGTCATACTGGCTGCTGAAACCATGCAACCATGCAAGTTCAAGCAAAACACAGCCCAAGACAGAACCTTACTAATACAGCTAAGACAAAACAGGTAACAGGCTTGCTGTAACAAAATTTCCAAAGTGATTTTTGCAAATACACCTAAAATCAAACTTAAATAGGTTTGGGACCAGACAATACCCAACGAGTTCGGAGGCCTCATGGCTGTTTATTGTGAAACATGTAAAACTTAAGGCCTATTTCTAGTACAGAAGCACTATTGTCAATTGTCAGTTGTTAGCCTTTTCGACTTTGGCCTACTAGGTATCCTTGATCGACCAAGCTTCTTGAGTTTTATGTTGTTTTGTTTGTGGTATTTTGGGGGGGATGGGGACACCCTTCCCCCTTTTATTCTCACTTTGATAGTTGAATAGTTCTGTTGAAAGTGAATCCATCTTGTTTGTTTGCCTGAGTAGTCAACAGCTTATTTTCTTGAATAGTCAACAGCAATTTGCTACTTGGAAAAGGGAGCTGATTCTGGAAACGTCCTAAGCGAACATGAGTCATCACTGAAGGTTTTAAATAGTTGAATGTGATGTTTGTTTCCACCCTTCCACAACTCAAAATGGTATGAATCATTTTTTTTTAGTGTTTCCCAGATAATAGTCTGGACGGAAGCAGTATGCATTTCTGACTCAAGTCCTTAAATGTTAGTGGTGTACTCCCAACTACTGCTGGTTTTGGCCGGGTGGGAATTCCATAGGAATTTCAGACAAACGTATGAAAGCAAACATTGTGTAACCATGACAACTTAACCACGGGGATTCATGTGGTTGGTGACATAAAACTGTAAAAGCCCTCCACTGACTGGCATAATGGATTTGACTTTCTTGCCTAAATTCTGTAAGAGGTATGAGATAAAAATTCAGTGATAAGAATCACTTTATCAGACCTCTGGATGTTATCATAGAACATCAAAATTTGTTACCTGTTATATTTTTTTATAGCTACCTGCTATTATTCTGGCCTGCAGAAATGAAAAATGAACCCAAATCTCTTCCATAGTTTCATATGCTCACAGTCAGATTTAGGTCTCTATTCTTTCTATATGAATTGGAAGACAGCTCAGAAGCAATAGATACTCTAGTGTATGAACAGAAATGGTGATGAGAAAACTTAGTTGGCCAATTAATTTTACAGGGGGAAGCAAAGGGAAAAGGAAGGGAATAGCAAATCTGCGTTAAATTTAAAAAAAGATCAGTATTGAAAAGAAAAGCTTTGATGTGAGTTGGAGAAGAGCAGCCTATTAGTTTATCGTGCCAAGCTCTCAAAACTGCTGCAGTGAAATTTTTTTAGATGATTTGATTGACCTCTTTGATTCTGTCACAACCTCTACTTTAACTGGTCACCAGTCACAGGCAGCAGAGGAGCTCTCATTTCTAGAAATCCACCTGACCAACATGTGCTTCTTCAGAAACACAGCTGGATTGCCATGCAGCAGGGGTTTATTAAGGAAATTATGATAAAGTTTATTCCAGGTTTCTTAGCTACGGCGCGGGTTTTACAACTTTGGATCTTGACACCAGCACTGTCCAGTGCTGAACTGGGGTGGCTCCCATTGTGTTACCTTTACTTTAAGAGTGTTTCCAGTCTTTGAAAGAGCCAAGGTTAAGAAAAAGCAAGGTGAGGATAAAGGTTACTGTTTTCTAGCACATACAGCTGAATGAGTCTCAGTAGGAAAGCTGGCTGGCTCTACAGACCAAATGTGATGTGTTCGTCATCTTATGTGGGAGGGAAATATGCAAGATAAAAAAAAAAAAGCATGCTGCGCCACACTTCTTAGAGAAAACCCTGTGCACATCTACTGATATTCAAGGATGCAGCCGTGGAGAGGCCTGTGATGATCTTGTACATTGCACCTGACCTTGAAGCCCAGACTGTGTACCATGTTTGCAAGCCTCAGGAGAAAGAAAAGCAGGCCTATTGTATGGTGAAAATAAGGCAATGTTATGTTGACCTTGTGACATCATTTTTATAATAAATTGAGCTTGATTCTCTTTTTTTTTTTTTTCCTGCTGCAGTAGTATTGCAGGAACAAATTTTCAAAGGGGAAATACGTAAAATCAGCTCTTCTTATGCTCCTCTTTAGAGCGTGACTGTAGATGAGGAGAGAAGCAGATCAAAGAGGATGTACTAATTCTTGTGTATGCGCCCAAAGGGAATTCTCTTAGTTGTTTTACCAGCTGCCCTAATATGATTTAGTAGGATCATGTTTTAGTTTGTTTATAAGTGCGTGTGCACATTGACACGAATACTCTCAAGGCAATGTGATCGGTGATACAAACCTTAAGATTAGGGATTCTGCAGTCGCTTGTTTGCTCTAGACAAGCTCCCTTTATCCGTTTCTTCTCCTTGGGAGGATTCAATAGCGTCCCTTCCTGAAGCATCGGGCTGTCGGTGCCAGCTGTGACAGCGGGTTGCTGTGTTGTGCAGCCTCTGGTTGGTGTTTTTGCTCCGCTGTGGTTGCGTTCCTGTCCGGTGTCACCTCCCAGCAACTGGCGGGGCTCTGCTGGGAGGGAATGGGCGACGTGTGGGAGAGCAAACAGGGGCTGCTGAGGCCCAGCCTTTGATTTCTGTTTTGTTTCCTTGCACTCTGCTGTTAGAGCTGGTGCGTGCAGCTGAAATTGCTGCCTTCAGTAATTATTCCTGGCAGTGTACTCTGGTTATTATTGTAAAATATAATTGATGCCGTTTCCAGCGCCAGAAAACAAAATAGGCTGTGGATGTGGTCTGAATTGGAAGGAACTGAGGGGACCAGAAGTACTCCTGCTGTCCAGTGACTTTCCTGCCTTTGCTCTGCTGACAGGTGAAAATACCTGTGACTGGTCTGTGGACCTTGCTTTTCACACTATGAAAACATTTTAGAAAGGCAGTCATACTTGCCAAAAGAACTTCAGTGTCTAATAATTGCGGTTTTATGTGGGTTTAACAAACACTGAGGTGTTTTGCCTGTTTCTCTCTTTGACTGAGCTGATGTTTCTGAGAGAACCTTCTTCACTATCCATCAGAAGCCATCTGCTGTCACTTACCTTCTCCCCAAAAGAAAAGGGGCTTTGAAACCAACCTCTCCCCTCCCCAAATGCACAGCACACTGCCTAAAGTATAGGTTTGCCTTTCTTCATGGATACAGGCCTGACTGTCCACAACGTATACAGCTAGACGCATCTTTTTGCAGACCACCTTCCCTGAAACAGCAGTTGTTTTGACTTCTTAATAAATTTTATACGAAGACATTTCCACTGTCAGACTTGTCTGGTTGTTATTTCAGACAGCTGTGGAGTGTTACAGCCGCCCTCACAGAGCTGCTGGTCTGAAGGCAGATCCGGCAGCTGAGTCAGTAGGAGCCACAGGCCGGTGCCCGCACGGCTTGTGTGAGGTGCCTCGAGAGCCTGAAGTCAGACAGACTGTGGAGGCCTGTTATTTTGGGTACTGCTGGTTAACGTAGGAGTAGGGGGCCGATTTTGGTTACAGGGTTGTGTGCTATGCTCTAAAGAGCACAAAAAAAGATAGCCCTGCCAGTGAAGTAAAATCTGGCCTTAATAAAAAGGGAAGTATCTTGGGTGGCATCCTAGCTAGAAATCAGGAGGGAAGATGCTGTTTCTTCAAATGTCTTTAAAGAAATAGGACTCTTGTATTTGCTTTGCTTCGCTTTCTCCCCTCCCCTCCCCTCCCCTCCCCTCCCCTCCCCTCCCCTCCCCTCCCCTCCCCTCTTTTTTCTTTTTTTTTCTTTTCTTTTTTTCTTTTTTCTTTTTTTCATTTTTTTCTTTTTTTTTTCCATTTGTTTTAGGAATGTCTGTGCTCAGTTCTCATTGTTTTTCTGATTGAGGCAGCTTGCTAGACTCCATATTTTGGGTATCAGTAATAAAATTTTAAATTTTACAATCACTGCGGTGGCTGTAAGGTGCTATAGATCAGCTGAGAGTTTCTCTACCAGCATATTGTTCAGATGTATAAAATATGCAAGACATCTTAAACAGAAAATCAATGAATATATTTTTAACACTTTTAGGATACTTTATTGCTCTCTGATCAGATGATATTTAGGAAGTATTTTACAAAGTTTGCATTTTTTTTAAGCATGCAAACTAAGTTTACGTCTCAAGCACAAACATGCATTTTACATGAGTAGTTTTTCACAAATGCTGTTCCAAAAGACAGAATTTAGAATGAATGCCAGATTTTTTTTTCTTTGTCAGATTTGTGTCTCGTTTTTATTATTTTTTTTTTAATTCAGTTACTGGATGTTATTAATTACAAAGTTTTATGTAGTCATGTATTTTCTTCGAATAAAGGTAGTTCTGTAGATCAATTCAAGCTATATACTTTCATGAGAGAAAGAAGTAAGACCTGCCTACGGCATCTGGGAGGTGCAAGCAAAGCTAAATTAGTTGTCCTTGGAAGCAGAAATGTGGAGTCTAGAGGTTAAAACTAGTCTCCTTTTCTGCATCCCAGCTGTGCATATGATCTGGAATAAATGGGACATGATTGAGAATAAAGGTGGTAATTTATTGTTGCCTTGGACCATTCTCTTTCCTGACTCCACCTCATTCCCTCAGGAGCAGGGAGGAAACAGCAGAGTTCAGACAAGTGACTCACAAGGCTGCTTGAAGTATTGCAGCTTATATTCATGGTGATGCTGAACACTCATCTCTGTTTATACGTGGGGAACACTTTAGTAAATACTGTAGTTAAATTATTCAAAAAACTGCTTATCTTTTGTTTGTGCACCATGCTTGTGCGCAGACAGCTATACAAGTATTATGAGTGATCTTTATCTTCTGAAGAGACCCATAGCTTATGTCTTAGTCTTGAAGAGCTGATAGAGATGGTTTAAAAAGAAAATATAAGCCTTATTTGGATTTATTTTTTTCATATTTACTGCAACCAGGCAGAACAATTTCCTTCCTTTCCTAGATCATTAATTATACAAAATACGAAGTGAAACCAGTTGGATTAATCTCAGCCCAGAGGAAAAAAACTTGATAAATGCTGGTAGTCAAGAGAGAAATCTTTGTTTGGGTAGGTTTGTTGAGACTGAAAGTTCTTCAGAGAGGTTTTCAGTGTCATCCACAGCACTGCTATACAGTCCTCTGCTCATCAATTCCTAGAGAAAAGGGTAGATCTATAGAAAAGATTACTATTTTTAGCTGTTTCCAAGTTCATGTTTTTTCTGCCTGGTGCAGATGTGGCTGCAGTCATCTATTTTTTAGTCTGCAGGCTGCATTTTTACAATGTGCTTTCTTTATATCCACCCGTGAAGGCCTCTGGGAACTTGATTTTCTTAAAGACAAATTATTTGACCATGGGGACAACTTTTTTGAATTTGCAGAAAGTTATTATATTTTACTCCTTAAAATTTTAGAGTTGAGTATGGAGATTTTATGTTGCTACTGGTTAGATACCACAGATGCTGTCAGATCACCCCTCAAGTTCCAGTAGAAATGGCTTTTTTTTTTCCTTTTAAGATTAGCCAATTCTCAACTCTTCTTTCCTTCTACTCATTTAATAAGCTTTCTTATAGGAAATAAGTGAAATTTAGTCTAGAAACTTTCGAAGGCTTTGGAGAAGATGGATGTTGATGACCCACTGAACTTTAGTTATTTAAAGTTTTATTGGGATAAACTGGGAAGTATATTTTAAGAGATGCATTATTCTTTATTCATACCTTTGTGAGGTTCTGTTACAATTCCTAGGTCAGTTTAGGGAGAGGAGTTCTAAATGAATCCTCTTGAATTTACTCTGCCTTCATTCTCTGTTACTATTATCTCTTCTCCATCTCTGAAAATTATTAGTTTCTATTTAATCTACTGAAAACCTAAAACTTTGCTTTGGTTTCTTTCAGTAGAATTGTGAACTCAAGCTTTCGATTCTTAGAATAGCTGTTACTAGCTGTTAGGTAGCATTAACAACTCGTATTTTGCAAACCAGAGGATACCTTGGGTATGTTTTGAAGCTGGAGGAAGAGATGGATAGAGATGCTGTTTCCATTGAGCTGAAGGCATTGCTCCCGACTGCTGGGGGTGGGAGGGGAGAGGATTGTTTTTATTAAGTATCCTCCAAGCCCTAGTTCACTGTAAGCAAACGTTAAATGTTTCTAGAGGTGGATTGTCTTTTGGGTATGAAAGTAATTGCACACACACACATTTGTAGTGTTGAGTGGGTTTTTTGTCTGCTTACTTCCACGGTTTATAATGCCATCAAGATCAATATAGTATTGATTCGGTTGTGCTGGTTCTCTTCCTCGTGCCAGCTGTGATGCATTGGCTTTTAGCTCTTTGACCGTAGGAATGTCACCATTCAGAAATGTGTTGTGTTGTGCAAGAAATAATACATTAACTTGCTTTGGGAAATAGTTGGTTTTATTTCAATTACAGGTAAGATTTCTAGAATAGTTACCAGAGTAGATGAAAACGTTCTTGACTCTTCTGAGTTTTCATAATGCAGTAAGTGTGGAATCCAATACTTTTTATGTTAACTCTTGAATTTCTAACTGAAAATTTTTACGTCTACTTTGGAGCATTAATTGCCAAGGTCAAAACCAGACCACTTTCAGATAAATGGAACTGAATTGTGCACTATCTCCTATCTAGCAACCTGTCTAGTTATGTAGTGGTAATTCCAAAGGAAAAGCATGGAACTCAGGTTTTATTTGCTACACAAACCTTTTAGCTTTGGAAAAGGGTTCATTTTCACTTAACATAGAGGTGTAGCAGGAATACCATTACCTAACAAATGCATGTGTACGTATATAGTATGAAAACCAAGTTTGCATTTCGTAAGTGTACTTTGCTTTTAGACTTAAAGTATGATTTTTATTTTTTTCCCAAAGGAATTTTTACTTATGCAAGTAAATTGCAGTGTCTGCTCCCTAGGGCATTTTTCACAAAAGGCAAAATATCCTCTAGGTTATTATCCTCTGTGTTCCTTAGCAGACGGCGGGGTGTTGCAATAGATGAGCCTTGAGGATATTCTAGTTTTTATTTAAATGATTTTTGCTGTGGCCAAGAAGAACATGAATGTTCATATGTATTCATATGACTCTTTGGTATTTATTTTTAATAAATTTTTGAAATGCTAGAACAAAGCAGCGCAGTGTACCAACCATTGCTCTTTTGTGATTAAAACCAGAAGTATGAAATTGCAAAACAACCAGACCCCATGTAACGAACAGAATACATTTATAAAGTTGCGTGTTATTCATATGCTGTAAATGAGAACATTTGGGAAATTTGAATCTTAGCTGAAATTTCATAGTGAAGCAGAAACGTGAGCTCTATTCTGCCATGCCAACTGTCCTGAGCTTGAGGAGCCCTAAACTAGGTAACTCTTGTGCACTTACAAAAACCTTCATCTGCATGAAGCTGTCAGCAGGTGGGTCCTAAGCAATTTATTCTGTTGCAGCGAAGCTCTTGTAGACATTATTTTAAAAGAGCGGTGATGTGAGCTCTTCCTTCCCATGGTCCCCAAAGATGGGAATTCACCGCGTCTGTTAATACCCATACCATTTAATACATCATTTCAACCTGCCGTTCTCTCTGCCTGGATTAATACAGAAGATATGAGAAGGAATGGCTTCTTGAGGAGCTGTGAAGTTCAACTTCTTCTCTCTGCTGACAAATGGTGATCAGAGCAGCCCCGGAGGGATGCTGGCAGTGCCTCCACCTAGTGCGGCACCAACCAAAGCCCTCCTCTGTTCTCCAGCACTGAAGCTTATCCAGCGACTCTGGCAGCAGCCATTTACATAATACACCCACAAACCAGCACTGCTTCAGCAGATTCAAGCTGAAATATTTATTTAGCAAGTTGCAGGGCTTCATTATATTCTGATTATACCTCAGGTATATTTTTCAGGGACAGGGCACGTTTGTCTGTACTCATTGCAGAAAACCGTGGGTTTGGTCATTAAGGGCTGGCTTTTAGCAGTCACCTGATTGTGTTAAGAGAGGTCTTATCTTCATTTCATTTTCAGAGGATTTATGGGGGGAGCTCCTTGTCTTCAAGGAGTTAAGCAAGGGCTGTGGTGCTGCTCTGTCCGGTGCCATACGAAAGCAGTTAAAACGCTGGAATTGTTTACTGCCGAAATCCTTGTTAGTCAGCAGAGCCACTTACACCAGATTTCTTTGCGGCTTTTAGTGGAAAATATTAAACAGTCGCTTTTGCTTCAGTTACAGAAATTTTACGTTTTCGGCTGAGTTAGTCACAGAGCTGGCACAAGCGTATCTGCGAAGACTGCCCCAAAAAAAGGCGCCTTTTTCCTTTTTTTTTTTTTTTTTTTTGTGCCAGAGGAAGTTGCACTGAGAGCAGCAGCTCGGCTCTGTAAGTGTGACATGTGAGCATTACGAGGCATTTCAGCCTGCGAGCCTGCAGCCGGTGCTCAGTTGGAGCGCCGCCGTGGCTGCGCGTCGTGCTCTGCTCGGACGGGCAGGCTTGTATAAGCTGATCATATAATTTAGCTTGTCAGGGAAAAAAAAAACAAAAAACCCTGATAAGAGGATAACCTCTAACCGAAGAGGAAAATCAGGTTGGCACAGTGACAGCTGTTCGAATACAGAAGTTGGCTCAGAGAAGATGCACGGAGTCTGATTTTTTTTTTCCTTTTTTTTTTTTTTTTCTCCGCTCGATCTGAATGAAGACTATCATGGGAACTGCATTCACGTGGTGATCGAAAGAACCACTTGAGTGATGAACTGCTTTTGCAGAAGAAGTCTAGGGCAGCAATTTGAGCTTCTGTGTGCGGTGGCTCGCTCGTTTTGCTGAAGCCTTGTGCCTCATCGGTGTTCCTGCCTGACGCCTTCCCTGGTGGAGGAGCCACGGCTGCTGCCTGGCGAAGGGAAAAGGAACGCTCCGCATCGCTCCTGGCACTGACGGAGTAAAACTACCCGCGCTGCTGTCAGCTGGGGAGCCTGGGTTAAACCGGCGACATTATTCGAGGAGTTGCATTGTCCCCGTGGTCTGACTCATCGCATGTAAATGTACCGCAGCCTCGCCGTACATTGCAGATATTTTCATCGCATGGGAAAGAGTTACTTGCCTCTCTCCGCGTTCTGAGCAACTGCTGGAAAACAGATGTCCTTTTTGGACGGACTCTTTTCGCCGCCGAGGGATGGAGCCGTAGAAGCGCGGCAGGGTCAGAGCCCGCGTTTGTTTTCGGGCAGCAGAGAGCCCGCTGCTGTTGGCCGCCGCCTGACCGTGCAGGACCGCGTCTAGCCGCGGCCGTCTCCGTCGGGGCGATTGTTCCCCGCTGGTGCTCTGCGGAACCGGGTCGTGGCTCCCGCAACAATGCCTGCCCTGTGCGGGTAGAGGCGTGCTGCTGCAGCGGGGCTGGTAACGGGGGCCGAGCTGTCAGACGGCGCTGGTGTAAGCGACCTGGATCTAGGGATATCGGTGTCAGCTGTTCCACAGCCCCTCCGTTGCGGTTTCAATGTTTCGTGGCGTTTTATGTAGGAGAAGAACTTCCTTAACGACTCGGGGGGGTTTGATCTGAAAAATGAAGCGTGGGGGGGGATTGCGATGTCCTTTTTTAATCAGTCGTGCGCCAGCAGCAGCACTCACACGTCCGTGAGTGTGTGTCAGACAGGTGAGAGCACCTCCGATGTGCTCCCTGGTGTGATACCTGCAGCCTGCTTCCAGAAACACAGTCGCTGGCGTTTTTTTGTTGGCTTTTGCTTCCTCAAACGGATCGAATGAGTCGGGTCTGTATTGTTGTTTTGGAGGAGGAGGAAGATGATGCTCCCACATTTATTTCCAAATTGCCTCAGGAAAATATATCTTTACGTCCATCGCCCTCTGGAAACGTGCTGGTAAGGCATGTTGTCTGTTGGCATATTCCTCCTTTATAATACTGTTGCAAATCCCAGTGGAAACTTTCATAAGGTTAATGCGAGCTTGCATGATGTTGAAATGAGATGAGGCAGTAAAGCTGACTATGCTAAAGAGGGAAAAAGTTGAACCTTAGTTGTAGAATGAATATTTGCAGGGGCTCACTGTTCTGCATGTAACTTTGTTTATGGTGCAGCAGTAACAGATCTCGACTCTTGCAGAGCAGCAGAGGAGTTTTAGAGGGCTTGGTGAATGTGTTTCCCTCGCTCCATTCCTCATTCCTCAGTGGTACATTTATGCACTACCACTTTAGAAACTGATGTAAGGATTATATTGCAATTATATGCTGTGTTTATTTTGAGAAGTGATACAGTGTGCAATGTACATTGAGCAACAGCAGTTATAAGCTAAAATAGAAAAATAGTATAAGCCATAATCTAAGTGTAATTGTTCAATTTGAGTTATCACTTATGCAAAATGGTCAACGCTGTGGGGACTGGGCTTTTATTTCTTTAAATTATTTTGTTAAGTGACTGACTAAAATCTTGCTGGCATATCTCAGCAGCTTTCCTTACTTACTAAGAAATCCTGCTATATTTAGTAATAGATGTGTGTGAGTGTGAATTTGTTGCCATACTTCTCTGATGCACTTTGCTTTCTCACTGTTTCTAAACAGGTGAAGAATTTCTAGTAAGTTTAGTCACTTGCTATTGCAAAAAGGGAGTTGTTTACTTATATTGTGTAGAATTCATGGTATGTAATAATAGCCCTAATTTTATTATGAGGGGTTCTATTTTCAACTGTTAAAAACTAGTCTATTTTATTTTATTTTATTTTATTTTATTTTATTTTATTTTATTTTATTTTATTTTATTTTATTTTATTTTATATGTTTCATTGGTTATTGCAGTGACTTAGAGTGTGTTTGTATGTCTGAGCTTTTTAAAGTTTACAGTTCTTTCAACTCTAAATATTGCCTCCGGTTTCTTGATTTCACTGCCTGGAATGTTTGATTTTTGTCCTCATCTTGTGTTTGTGGTATGTATCAGAACACCACACATGTACTGCTAAAAACTGCAATGGAATTATATTCTAAAGTTTGTTTTTCTTCATTTCAGCCACCATTGGTTCAAGCTATATTTAATGGAGATCCTGATGAAGTTCGAGCACTAATATTTAAGAAAGAAGATGTTAACTTTCAGGTAAAACCAAACATCATTAGCTTTGAAAACAGTCTAATTTTGTTTTGGTACAGCTTTCTGCTCTACTAATCACTTTAAAACTTTGCTAATTCAAGACCTGTAAATTCTAGAGCTTTTATGTAATAGCCGAAAATAAGGCCTATATGTACACTTAATGCACTTAATCCTTAAAGAGGAGCAGAGAAAGTTGTATTCTTTTAGCTTTCTAGATGTGTGTTGTTATTAAAGACTTAGTTTTATATTTCTTTCAAATGTTAGTTCTGCAGTGCTGGTATAGCTGAAAAGTTTGTATATACAGTTTAATCAGAGCTTTTTAGAAAGTAAGACTAGTTACAGGTGATGTAGAGTTTGATTCCTTTTACATGAAATAGAGCATAGTATATATTAGACAATTAAAGAAAATAGTTTGGAGCTTCCAAAGGTAGGCCTAAGAATGGATTTTAGAGAGGGAAGCCTAGTGATTTATATTGACCTGTAAAATAAGAAATATTGCTTATGTGTCCTGTTTGTGGTGCTGTGAACCCAGGCACTGCAGACTTTTAAAAATTGTACTGAAGATAAATTGAGTTTGTTCCAACTTGGGTGAAATTCAAAGATTTGAACAGCATGTGGTTACCGTATTTACTTTCTATTAAAATCCTCATATGCATCTCTGACATTATGCAAGATAATGTTGCATAAGCTTTTTATATCTATTAGAAATTCTTTTGATTATTAAGTCAGACTGACATTAGCCATTTAAGGTGTAGCACTATAGCAATGTGGGTAGTTGTTTCTCCTCCAACTGCATCAGAACAAGAGGGATACTGAAAAGCTAAGGCTAA
Organism: Anser cygnoides; assembly: GCF_040182565.1. NCBI lineage: Eukaryota > Metazoa > Chordata > Aves > Anseriformes > Anatidae > Anser > Anser cygnoides. The sequence continues at coordinate 37,608,846 of NC_089874.1, read as the reverse complement.
CGTCTAGGTGCTACTTAGTGGCCAGTGTAAGACCACGATCATTGTTTAACTTTTGTCCTTAACAGATGTAGAACCAAAAGAAAATATTTAGTTAGGCACGTGTATTTTGACATTTCAAAGCATTCTGTGGGATTTGTATCTGACCAGTGCCAGCTGAAGCATTTGGGAGTCCTGCCATTGTCTTGTGGAACTTGAGTAGGGAGGGCCTTGTAAAGAAACTTGCTGTCCAAGTGAAAGTTTTGTTTGATAAGGTTCTATTTTTCCCCCTCTCCTTTTTTCATTAGTTTTGCATGTTCTTCAGCAAAATTCTGTGATGGATTACATATTATCAAACGACATCATCCTCTGCTCAGTCATGAGAGCGCTTGTTCTGTATGTATGTCTTTCCTGTCTCTTCATATGGACTCTGATCATGTCGTTGGCATGTTCATTTTTAAAAACCCATTAGTCTGTATTATTTCATTTCTATTTCTCTTTGTACAAGTCAGGTTTAGCATTCACAGATGTAGTGGCTGTAAACAAAGCAAGGATTGTATCTCTCTGCTTTTTTGATTATTTATTACAAAAGCCTCTGCTAGATTTCAGAATGTACACACTAGTGGTTTTGTTTAGTTTTCGTTCTGTCTCAACATTTGTCAAACAGGCATTGTCCGTCCATAAATACGAAATAAGTAGATGTGCTTAAATAGGAAAGCAAGTAATTGTTTTGTGCTTCATCATAAAGAGGGTTACTTTAGACTGCCAGGTAGCTATAGTGAAGAAAAATATTGTAAATAGAATATTCAATAACCTGTTTGTTTGGTTTTTACATGTGTATGCGTGCTAATTCTTGCTAACTCCTTGCTGTGGATACATCTCCCCTTATAGACCATGTATACATCTTAGACTAGTGCCACCCAAGGAATATTTAGAATGTATCCAGAACAAATACACTATTTTTTTCACAGCCACCTTCTTCAGCATAGGCAGATGCTTGCCACACATGACCACTCCTTTCTAACATGGTAGTCCTCATCCTGCTGCAGTGTTTACCACAGTATTCACGTACATCCCTTAAAACACTGTTTGTCAGGACTGAACGAGCATAAAAAACCCTCCCAGTTGTTTGGTAGAAATGAAGTAAGCTGCCCAGTGAACTTCGTGCGTCTGTCTGCATGTGTGGTGTTTTTCTTGGGTTTTGCATTTGTTGTATGTACTTGACTGGAGGTAATGTATTCCTGTGTGGTCTAGATCCAAACTTTTCCCCTGAGTTGTGTGTTATGAATTGGTGTGGACAGAAGGAAGGGGAAAAGTGAAGAAAACCAAGTGGCTATGTATGTTTCCTAATAAAGAGAAGGATCGTGATAGACTGTTGTGGACTCTATTAGAACCCGGGTATGTGTTGGATTTTTTTCCATTTAGCTATCCAAGTGCTTCGGTACAGTTGTTTGAATTCCAGAGCCGTTCCCTCCAATGCCTCTGCAGAGTCTTTTCCCCTCTCAATACCAGCTAATTATTTTGCAGTTTGTCTCCTAATAGCTAGGATTCCTTCCTTTCTTCCATGCAGCGGCGGGTTGGGTTATGTAACTGGAGACCGACTTTGGCAAATAAATTGTGCCCAGAAGTGAACTGAAGATAGAACTGCTCGAGGGCTCTGTTGTGGCAGCGACGTTCGTCTAGGGAAGGTGTTGGTGGCTTGATAAAATGTCTTTTTCTTTCTTTCTGTTATCATCCAGCTTCATTTTCCTTTTTTACTTTTGCCATATATCATCTTCAACATTAATGACAACCAGTTTAATACTCTGTTAGAGCTGGGTTGGGTCTGTCTGTTTGGCTTCCTAAAGCTAGGCTGTGGTTTGCTCCTACAGTAATGCCTACAGATTACACTCAGGCTGGGCTCTATTAGAGCATTATTCCTAACGCAGCTGATGTCTTGTCCCATAGGGTTATATTTAGGAAGAATCTGAGACGGGTGGCCTTTCATAGCACGAGTTCCTGTGTGCCAATGCTAAGATGATGTACTGATAGCAACCTTTTGCAGGAAGAAAACACAGCTTTTTCAGGAAGAAGATTGTTCTCTGTTCATGTCACAGTTACCAGCTCTCTTGAGTCAGTCAGAGTCTAGATTTAGAAAGTATGTATTGTATTCAACCCTGCAGTTGTAATGTTTTGTGAAGAAAGAGCAAATTGAGTGTGTTCTTTACCTGCTTAAACTGTGGTTCAAAAAGGCTTGCCTTCTTGGGGTGTGCAACTTTTTTTCAGACAAAAATGATTTATGGGAACTTTGATCAACGATATTTTTGGAAGGTGCACTCTCTGAGGCTCCAATTATGGGAAAAATGGAGGAAAAGGGGTTGCATCTCCCTCCCCTTCCCCAAGAGCACTGGAGGAGCTGTGGCTGCTTGTTTCATGAATCAGGCTTAAGTCACTCACATCACATATGTCGAGCCTGATAGAATTTCTGTTATCCATATTGTGAGAGAGAAAGAGAGAACACACATGTATATATATATATATATATACTTCTTATTAATGTTTTTCCTTGGTGCCATCCTGAGCTTTTGAGACTTGGCAGGAAGGAGAATGTTGTGTGATAACTGATACAGTTAGTGTCAGTTAGAACTCTTTATTAGTTCATGGAGAGCATCAACATTTCCTGCTCTTGCTGATTAGGATAACATGGATACTTTGAATTTTGTCCACTTTTCGCAGTTAATTTTAGCTAACTAAATGATTTCAGCATTGCCTTTTATCAGTCAGGATTTGGCTTTTTTTTTTTTTTTAATGTGGAAGTCCATCACTGTTGTAAACTTGTACCATTTCATTTGTAACCCAAACCTTTTATGATGTATGAGTTTCATAGATAATGAAAATGGAATAATTCATTTCAGCTATCTGTTACCAGTATGATTTTGTTGAGGGAATAGCAGCTCACTCTCAAAGGCTGTACATCTTACTATTGAAATGATTGTTCAAAATCAGAGCAGTATTTCCTCTTTCTTCTAGACCTATCAGGGTAAGATTTCCCACTATGAAAAGGGATCCTTCAGGTAACCCTATATTCAGGCTTTATAACCCGATTGCACTTGATCTTAGCTGAGGGAATCTGATCCTGTCTGGAAGCAGTGTCAGTGTGCCCCTTGCTCTTTGCACACTGAAGCCAAACAAGCGCTGCATTTGGAGGAATCCCAGAATCACACAGATGTCTCTCAATTTTCAAGAGTGCTCACTGCTCCTATTTAAAATAGTGATTGACACATGTGATTAGTGACTTAAACATGAAACACCTGTGTCTTGCTGCTCAGTACGCTTTGTGAGATTATAATAGATTTAAACTATGAAGCTGATTTCTGTATGAGCTGTTGTTTTTTTTCCAACAGAAGATGTAAGACTGGAAAATGAAATCCCACGTGCTGTACTAGGGACTGTAGCAATCAGGATATCCAGGTGCTTTCTGCTCTACATGGTTGGCCATCTAGCACAGCTCTGAATTTAATGGCACTTCTCTATAGCAAGTAACCAAAAATATATATAAATTAGAGCTACTATTTTGCAAAACACCAACACCACCAATGAAACAAAAAAATGGCAACAAAAACATACAACCAATTTTCCCCCCATGTATTACATAGCAATAAAGCGCTGCCCATAAATCACAGTTTTGTTCCTGGGGCTGGCAAGGCGAGTGATCCAGTAGCACCACCACTGTGCCAGGTAGGAAGAGGAGAGCCAAGTGCTAACTAAGCAAGAGCTAAGTGGATCTGCCTTTGTTATTCTGAGCTGCAGGGCTGCTGCGTGGACAGTGCTGCGGTAGAGGTGTGGGCTCCATTCCCAGCCCTACCAAGTGTGGGTTTGCATAACTTCTTGTTGGTGTTATTTGCATTTTAGGAAAATGTTGCAGAGTTTCCCCCTAGGGTAAGATATGACGTCTTACTTGATTTCCTGTTTTGTTTTGGTTTTTAATTTATTTTATCCTGCATGTCATTGCATATACTGACAGAGAAAGAAAACTGTCTTGTTAGTCTTGTTGCAAGGGTAGTACTGCTCATGCAGCATTGGGATTGGGCACCAGGAGAATTAGAGGTTGCTGAAAATATCAGTTATCTGAGTAATTTAGGAATAAATAATGAAAAGTAAAGTACTTTAAAAAAAAAAAAAAGATTCTTTGGCATGATGCTGGTGTTGGTCAAAATCCTAGAGGAGGTTAAATAGAAAAAATAGGGAATAGTTTCCTGGTTTTCATCTTTATACCGATCTCATGGGCTAGACTCTGGGGTAACTGTTTCTTCTCTGGGCTTAACAGTGTGGTGTAGAACAGGGAAGCCTGAATTAGCTCGCTGAAGCATGGAACATTCTATGAAATTTAGTGGAATTTGGTGTTCTGATCATGCAAATAAATTATGTACTGATTTTGGATCTAAAAATCTCTTTTATATATTTTATGTGAGAAACGAAACCACTTTATGCTGTAATTCAGCAATTATTTTGAAGTACCTCTAAATGTATAGAACCTTACATAGGTCTTGCTTAAAATCAGATAAACAAAAAGTCATAATATACAATGAGGGAAAAGTAATCTTTAGGATTTTTTTTTTATGTTTCTGTTTGTTATCTTTCTGTAGCCATTTATTTTACCAAAGTAAATGAATAATAAGAGGATTTTTTCTGATTTTAAAAAAAAGCATGCATGCAACTACAATTGTAAATTTTAATTTGACACATCTATGACTCTTAATCTCTTTTGGCATTAATTGCTCTGCATAGATTCTTTGTTATCCCTTTTGTTCTCAGTAGGTTTTGTAACCTAAGTCACATTAGGGTAAGAATTTGCCATTTGAGACATCCGGAAGACATTGCTTAGAGCAGGTTAGTACGTGGCACCCTTCAAACAGTGGCAGTCCTCTGCAATACCGTGTTTCTTGCTTGGGGGTGTCTGGGAAGCCATTGGGAGGCTGTGGAAATAGGTCTGAAAGCAGTGGGGAACACTTGGACTGCTTTGCACAGAAATTTGCATGCGTCAGATAAAAGCAGTAGGGAGACAGGTGTGTGCAATCCATACTCCTTTCCAGTTCAGGGATACTCTGGGCATTGATCAGAATAAAGTTTTGTCATATTTGTGATGTTTTTTTTGTTTGATCACATGGAGCATGCTTGCAGTTCAATCATTTTTCAGGTCAATTCATCCTGTAGCTGCTGTTGTTACAAGGTAAAAGCTTCTGGCAGTCAGAATAAAGCCACCATGGGGCCTTTGTATCTAAACTGATGAGAAGAAATAGTAGTTAAAGCCTAGCATATAATGTAGCAAAGCCTAAGCAGGAATGGTGTACCATTTTTGACTCTTCAAGCAGTGTTTTTGAAGAGATGAGAGAGCATGGCTTTACTAACCAGCCTATTTGTCTCAAGCGTGCATCAGACGCAGTGCTGGAACTGTTTTGTCAAGTTCATGCACGCGATGTAGACTGTTTGCATGAAGGGCTTTTTTGCTGGCAGCTGCGGTTGGCAACAAAAACTTGCACTAACGTATTTGGTACTGTGAGGCAGCATCTTATTGTATTCCCTGGCAGCACAGACTGTGCAGGCAGCTCTCTAACTTCTGGTCTGTTGACTTGAATGTCAGGGAAGAATTAACAAAACATCGAGGAAAAAAAATAACATATTTTGAAAAACATTTTTTTTTTTTTGAGTTCCTATCTTAATAGTTCAGAGTATGAACTTGCCCTTTCTTTATGGAATGGAAAAATCCCAGATATTATGGATATTTGCGAGTTTGAAGAACTTTACAATATGATGAGAATGTGTGATGAGTTATAACTGAGTTTGGCATTAGTTATTTTAATTAATTTTCATCCTTTGAATTGTTTAGCAGTGACTGGATGCAAGGTTTCGTACAAATAAAATCTGTATATTGAAAAGACAGAGATGTACATCTGTATATGTATACATCTATATAAGTTATACAAGTTATATATAAAATATGTGCATACATTAAAAAAAATAGTTTTTCTAATGCTAGTGGCACTAAACATGCAGTGAACTGAGAGTGAGAGCACGCCTTTGAAATCCCTGTAGGAGGTCAGAGAGGAAATGTTTCTGTATAAGCAAATACTAATAATGAAAACTGAAATAAAAATAAAATAATACTAATAAGGAAAAATCCTCCAATTAAAACACACTATTTAGAAACATTTAGCTTGATTCAATGCAGCAATTCTTGCCTCACCATCTCTATTCAGAGCCCAATTTCAGATTCTGTAGCAGAGAACCTGAAAAATCTTGTATTGGGCAAACGTGGGCCCGTGAGACCTTGCAGAGAGCAGCAGGTGAAGTCAGGATTGGAATAAATCATAAAACAAATAGAATATGCCTTGAGACACTTGCACTGCTAACTGTTCATTGCGTGATTTTTGTTACCCATCTTACTAACAGAAGATATAGCCATCATCTTCAGAAAAGAGTTCTGATGAGAATTGAGAGAGCTTTTCCAATTAGTTGGAGGCATTTTAAGCAGTTGATGGCTGTATTTAATTTGGGATGTTTTTTACTTTGCATGGGGTATATGCAAATATATTTTTCTTACACTACTTTCTACCATATGTATAATCTCAGAGATTCATGGTAGCACGCATCTTCTCAATCTTGTTTGCCCTTGGACTTCCAATAAAATACAACCATAAAACAAGCTCAAGATGTTTTTCTCCATAAACTTTTGCTTGGACTCCCCTCCAGAGTGCATTTCAATGTACCATATTGCTTTCTGATGCTAGATACTCTCTGAAATAAACTTTCCTAATGTTTCCACCACAAACAGGAACCCTCATTTCCTGTGTGACCAGCCTGATGAGTCATGAGACTCCTGCTTTATGAAGCATTCACTTAATTGAAATTTCCTTACATACGAAGAAATGGTAGGAAAATTCTGTGAAGAATCCTCTTTGTTGAGAGTGTCTGTGGTCTTTTGCAGACAGGAGCAGGTTCTGCCTGCTCAGAGGTGGCAGGCATGCATCAGTACGTAACGTGGCCCTGAAGCAGTTCACTTGCAAGAAGATCTCAGGTTTGTCTCTTAGAATGGCATTGTGAGCATAGAACAGGTCAATGTGTGAGATTTTTTAATTAAAAAGATACAAAGCTAGCTTATAACATTTCTTGCCACTGAACATGGCAGAGTTCAGTGAGATTTTTTTTTAAAGTAGATAGTTTAGCACTACCATAGGGGAATATTTGGGGGTTATTTTAGTAAAGAGTTAAGTTCTTCATAACAAGAATATTCATGTTAAGGATCTGAAGGGGATGAGAAGAAACTTTGCTGCAGGGAGTACGGGGAAGCTTTCCCTATAGGAAAGTTTCTTCTACTTCTTAAAGGAACTGCTAAGAAGCTCTTTGTTTCATGGATCTGAAGCATGCTTTAGAGACCTAATTCTTCTGAGTGTTGTGGAAACTTGCGGCAAGTTGTGTCTGTATACTGTTAAGAGTATCCACCAGCTGCTCAAAGATTTAACTTTGCAATATAGTAGTTATTTACTGTTACTTAACTTTATTACAGTTGTAGGTTTCCTGTTCGTTAGTGTGGAATGTTTTTCAAGCATGTCATCTGTAATGAATAATCAGATCGCTTATTTCCTTTCAATGTGGCTTAGAGAGTGAATCATGTTTTTCAGCCTCAATATAAAGTGCGTCCACATGGTGTTGAGTTTCTCTTCTGCTGCAGAAACATATTCAGAATGTTTTAAATACAAACCTGTCTAATTAGGCCTCTTCCTTCAGAATCAGAACCCTTAAGGACAGAACCTCGCAAGTCCAAAGAGAAATAAACCTTTGCTTTATGTTGGCAACGCTGATTTTAGTCTACGCAAATGAGATTTTCAAAAGAATTGAATTATCACTTTTATTGGAGGAATATAAACAAACCTCCAACAGAGTTACAGGATAATCTGACTAATGTCAACAGATTGCTGCTTGGCACGGTGCATTCTGTGGATGGTAGCTCTCAAAAGGTACTGCTGCATAGGTTAGGACTTCCTTTTTAAATGAAAAATATGTTTACAAATAAAAAGAAATATTCTTTAGAGACTTAGTAAGAATTAATAAGAGAATTAATGTTAGTGTGGTGTACTACTCACACTAATATATTCTGCTTCTCATCAGGTCTAGTAAGCTTGCCTAGCACTATGCTAATGTGGTTATAATGTTTGCTAAACTGGGCAAACAAGCTTCGATATCTACATGGCAGTGCTTCTACCCTATTGGTTGTACACTCTATTTGTTTTACAGTAATTGGGGATTTGACAGACAAGTTTTGTTCTGGTCATTGTTATTCTTTAAACATTGAGAAATTGGCATCGATTTAGAGAGCCATGAATAATTAGATCAAATTCAAATGCATTTCAAGAATCCTGTGTTTGAATCTCCACTGTGATTCTTGTTAGTGATAATGATTTTATAGATAATGTCTGATTTGTCATAGTACTTTTAGTGATTGTAACCTTACTAAAGTTTGTAGCCTTCAGAGAGTATTGGAAGTTTTGCATTTCCTGCTGCTTTTACAAAACAAACTTACAGCAAGGTCTTGAATAGTTCCAGCTAACTGGGGTTACTCCTGGAACTCGCTGTGCCTGTCATGCACAGGGCTGGTATGTGAGAACAGAACATCCCTGCTCAAAGAGCAGAGAGAAGAAAAAAAACTCTGTAGACTTAATGTGTATTAACATCCAACATCGACACAGTTCTTAAAGAATGCATTGCTGGTAATAGCAAGAGAGGATTTGAATTTACTGGTTATTTATAGTAACTTTCCAGGAGAAAACTCTGTACGTATATGCAGAGTACCTTTGAACAAAAACAATTTTCTCTGCTCTGTAAGTGGTTGAAGCTGCCTCACATAATAGTGGAATATCTAATGAACCGTCAGTAATCGGTCCCTTAAATCTATTCCAGCAAAGGTTGGATGTATATCAAAAACTTGAAGGAGAAAGTGTCATTTTCTTGCTGCGCTTAGTGGGGAGGGCTATCCCAGAAATGCCTGGGGAGGAGGGTTCCTGTGGGGCTGTCAGGAGGCAGCCAGGCCTGGGGAGCCTCACACTGGTGTCAGGTCGGAGGGCAAGGGAACTGGATGTTCCCTTTGAAATGAGGCTGAAGAGCATGTCCAGAGTTCACATATGGGGTCTCTATGTTCTTTTTTTCAGTCTTTAATAAGGTCCTATTTGATTACAATCCTTCCTAATCATAGTTTTCATCCCCTTTGAGGGATGGGGCATCCCAGCTTCTCCGAGCAGCCTGCTCCAGTGCCTCACCTCCCTCAGAGTGAACAGTTTCTTCCTCATGTCTAACCCAAACCTACCCTCTCTTATCTTAAAGCTGTTACCCCTTGTCCTTTCCCTATACCCCTGGACAAAGAGTCCCTCCCCAGCTTTCCTGTAGGCCCCCTTCAGGTACTGGAAGGCCGCTATAAGGTCTTCCCAGAGCCTTTTCTTTTCCAGGCTGAACAACCCCAATTCCCTCAGCCTGTCTTCATGCGAGAGGTTCTCCAGCCCTTTGATCACCCTCGTGGCCTTGTCCCGGACTCACCCTAACAGGTCATACTTCAAATGAGATACATCCTGTGTTTACAATTTAACTTTGTATTGGCTGAGATTGTCTGAGTGTTATAAGCTGCCTTGAGCCAGTATTCAGGGGTAGTGCAGGGGTCTCTTGCCAGAGGGACTTTGCCCGTCGCTGCTAGGTGACTTTACTTGACAAAGCCGTTTAACTTAGCATGCACAAGCAAAATGTCATAACTTACTCTGAGAAGAGGTATTAACGGTGAACATGCAACCTGAAAATCACGTTTTTTTTGTCACCAGGACAATGCAGTTAGCGAGGTGAAGACCTGATTTACATCAGACGCGTACAGGGTTGTCATGCTAACGTTGGCCTTTGCAATGAAAAAGGCAGAAAACCCAGCTTTTCTGAACAAAAGTGTCATTGGCCTGGACATAATGTGGTGGATTTAAACTGGGATGGAGATGTGCATACCTTACCTAGTGTGGTGTGATCTTTCCCTGGAGCATAAACAGAGACTGTATTGTACTGTTTTCTCTCTTGGCATATTTTCTTATTTGTGTCCTCAAATATTACAGATAGATTACAGGGTGAGATGAGGCATTCACTATCCCTTACTCAGCCTGCTGTATGAGCACAGGCTCTGTTACATAATGTGCTTCACAAAGACTCTGTTCTCATGATGGAAATTCCATCTTTTTCACATACTGCTTTATTTTTTTTCAAAACCAGTTTGAGTTTTATTGTATTTTATTGTATCTTTCTTACCAGCAACTACAGTCCAATTAAGAGCTGGTAATTTTTTTCCACTATACATTCCAGGTAGATGTTTGCAAATAATATATTTAGCATTTGGGAAGGGGAAAGCCAAGGAAAAGTATTTTGTCATGAGATTATCATGTCTTTTTTAAACAAACAAAAAAAACCACATAGTTTTGAACTCTTTAGACGTTTGTGTTTTGGGGGGTGGTTTTTAATTTCAATGTTGTTTTTTTATTTTTAATTTTTTTTTGTAATCATCTAATATTTTAACAAACAGTCTGGGCCATAAGAGTTGCTCTGTTTTAATCCCTGATTTAATCCCAAATGTCTCAGCTGTACCATTAGATCAAGTTCACCTTAGCAAAGGGAGAGAATAGCTCTTTATTCATTCCATGTATTGAGCAAGAATTTACTGGCAGTTTTTAGTGTTGAATGGGACCAAATTCTTGATGGTTGAAACTCAAAGTGAAAGGTTTTGTGAAGGGCTCACAAAACCTGTTCAAAGGTCTTTATTTGATACCCAAATGGATGGTTGACTTCACTCACAACAAATTCTAGCTTTTATAATTTGGGCAAAAGAAGTTATGTGTACAATTTTATAGAATAGAGACCTAGGTTCAGCTTTTCCTATGAGCTGCGCTTGTTCCACAAATGAGTTTGAAAACCTAAGCAGCAAGAATTACAAAAGTGACGGGAGCATCACAAAACCTGCATGGAACATGCAGGTGAAGGCATATGAGAAGTTGCATATTTCCAAAAAGCACTCTGACTTAGTGCTTTCAAAACACAAAAATTATAGAGAGGCATTTTTGTGATGAATTGCTCATAAGTGGAAAGATAGGGAGATGTTTGTTGTTTTCAAAATGTGTCTCCTGAAATACTTGAATATAAGTCAGTATTTTTGCTTTAATAAATAAAGATGTCTACCAGAAAACTCCTAAGCCCTTTTGTCCTCATGTGTTGCTAATGATAATTTTTGACCTTTAGGAGTAATAAATTAAAAAAAAAAAAAAAGAAAAACAAAAAGCCTCCTTTTGTTGTTGGTAGACAGGAATAAGCCAAGTGAAAAAGAAATGCTGTATTCCACAAAATTTATGCTGTTTTCTTAATAACATTTTTGTGAAGATTTTTTAAATACTTCAAAAAGGCCTTCTTGAAAACAAGGCATGTTCATGAGCTGAATCTCAGTTTTTAAATGTCTTAACCACATTAAACTATTTTTTTGGGAGTTTATTTAAACAAGAAATTTTTACTCTTGTTTTCTGACCGAGAGTTTAGCTGGCCGTGGTGTCCTGCTATCATAATCATAGATCAGGTTGAATCTTAATAGCTCTTCTTTATGCAAGACGGAACTCACTTTTTTTTTTGTGTGTGTTACCTTTGATGCCTCTGCTGTACAGTCACGTTTGAACCGTTTTGTGTCATCAGATCAGTTTAATGCTTCTGATATAAAGCATGTAACATTTGAAGAGTAGGTTTTTTGAAAAGATGTCCAAAATACCGTTACTTAACAATATCGTTCTGAACTTCAGAACTGACTGGATCTGAGCTACCTTGCACTTTCTAAAAAGGAATTTTTAATAAGAGCTGGTTGAATATAAATGAATGTTCCAATATAACATATATGAACGCCTGAATGTTTTTTTCTTCACAAACCTAGTTTTAGTGATTCCTACCAGGTTATTCTTACTGTGCAGATGCTTTGGAAAAGAACCAGACTTTGAATGCACATTTTTGTTTATCAGATTTTGTGAATGAATTGTGTGTAATGGTTTGGTGAGGATAGGTTTTTTGATTAGATTTGTTATTTGAGTGAAATAAAATAATCCTTAGCTGAATGGGAAGTAAACTATTTTTCATGCATTTTTAGTGCTGCTCTGTGAACTTGTACTTCAAATTCAGTTCCAGAAGTTCCATTAAAAAATGCCTGGGGGCATTAGGTTAAATGAGGATTTATCTGGGATTGCAGAGTATGTCCGGACAGCAAAGCCATGCAACATGAGTTCTTTTCCCCCCATCTCTCATTTGTCTTTGTATCCTTGTGATGTGGAATGGGGCGCAGAAAGCAGCTTAGATCTTCTTGTAGATAAAGGTAAAACCCAAATGTTTGACCAACACTTTTTCTTTAAGAGTTCAGTTACACTTCAGGTTTTGTGCAAGGGAACAAACGTGATTGCCTGATCTGTTCCAGTAGCCAGAAAAAAAGGGGATGGCCATTCTGATACAAAGTGCGTTGCAGTCGATCACTGTTGTTACAGTCTCTAAGACTAGAGAGTTTAGAGTGCCTTTATACTTTTTTTCCCTGAAACTCAACACATCAGGCACTTCAGTGTCTCAGGGAAGGAGATTTCCTGACCCATGTCCATCCATTGTTGTTCTCCTCTCTGATTTGAGAGACGAGGCCTCATGCATGTCCACCAGAGCATACATCATGGCAGCCTCCTCATGGCCTGCTGGCGCTGGCACACCAGCCTCACGTCGCACCTTTGAGACTTTGGAAATGCCCAGCTCTGCCTGTGTTCTGTGGGAAGACCTTCGTGAAGAAAGTACTGGTACCTGCTGCCACCAGCCTCTGCTGCCCAGGCATGGGTCAGGCCATTTCCAGAGCTACCTACCTAAAAGTTGTTTTCCTCGTGGAGGAAGTGTGGTGGATGCAGCCAAAATATTTCTGTAGCCCAAATTCTTAGCCTTTTATCACTTCCATTAGTGACTAAATCAGAATAGATCAGGTCAATTTCTGTAACTTTTAATGCCGCTCAGTGTAGGTTTGTCCCTTTTTCACCCAATTGGCCAGGCCCAAGGTAAGCCTTCGTTCTGCTTCTGAAATTTGTTCACCTACAAAACCCAAGCAGCTCTTTGGATTATCCATTTACAGTTGCTGAGTTGTTGATTTTGATTAGGAAATCAAATATTGGAGCATTAATGTCTTCCTGGCAATTATGTACCTAATAGTTTTTTCTTCGAGCAGCCTAAGAGTACTGTGCATGCCAGTTACTTTGTGTGACTGTAGATCCATTAAAAATTACCCGTTTATGTGATTTTTTTCTTGTTCAGAACATTGTGAGCTTATGTTCTTGAGGAACATGTGTTCATAGGGTGAAACTTGCATGTTTTTTATAAACTTCTGATATTTCCTAAAATTGTGGTTTTGTGACCTTTTTTCCAGGTTGCTTCGTAGCTCTCTTCTATCGTAATCTCTTTTTTTCCTATTGTATAACTACCACTGCCATCTAATTTTTTAGGGACTTCCCAAGCAACAGTGGCAAACACAAGATAAATGATTTAGTGGTTTACTCCACAGTGAGCCAGTTTTTGATTATTATCTAGAACCAAGTCAAAGAGCATGCATTATTAAATTGATATTGAAGATCTTAACTAGGAAGAACACCAGGTTTCGACAGATTACAACTGAAGCAATCCTCCTTGCTATTACTAAAGACATTTATTTTCCCCTACAAGATAAGGTCTCTAGAGCATCTGATTATTGCTAATGTAATGAACAAAAGGGTAAGATTCCTCTTCAAATTTTGTGATTGCTTAGAAGTCAAGATTTGCTCTGTCCTAAGAGATGGCGTAAAGAGGATATGTCCTGAAATGTACTACTTAGTGATAAAGCCAGATTATAGAAAAATTAGAATTGGGTTTTCAGAAATGTACCTTTTGAATGAAATACAAGTGTTTATGAAAATAGTACCGTGAGCTAATTGTTCAAGCAATTAATGGAGTTTGTATGGCAAATCTAGTCTTTTCACACTATGATGGTATCTATCACCTGGCTTCAAACAATACTTTATGGTTAGCTATGTAATGCATATGATTCTTGTGGCTAACATAAAGTAGTATGCTTTCATCCTGTTTTTAAGCATGCAGAAGGCAGACCTTTATTATAGCTTGTTAGGCATTCTCACTGTATTGAAGCTACATTTTAAGTTTGAAATACGAGGAGAAAATATAGTTCTGCTTCTAAAAATGCTGTTAGCCAAAATCAGTTAGAAAATTATTTTTATGACAATGTCAAGTTTTGTATTCTAACTGCAATATCAATGTCAGAATAATTTAAGGAATGGTATTTTGAAAACTGAGTTAAGAAATACTGAAAAAATCCAAAGAAATAGCAGATAAATTACATTTAGGTTAGGGATAGGAAATTAAGTTACTTGTCACAGATTTGTAAGTTTTGAAAACCTAATACTTAATCTTTTTCTTCTATTTTCAGTTGACAATATTTGTCAGCTGACTAATTTTCAAGTTCTAGTGAGTTATTTTCAGTTGACAATATTTGTCAGCTGACTAATTTTCAAGTTCTAGTGAGTTATTTGTTTTTAAGGTACCACTTTGTTGTTGGACATGCTCCCAAAGAGTTAGTGGCCCCGATTACAGATTTATGCACCTAAACTAAGCTTTGTGTAGTTTAAAGTTCAAACATAAAAGCCAAATACAGGGTGTTCTTTTTTGGGTGGAGGAACAAAAGGTTATTTAAAATAGAGTTATTCTGCCTTACAAAATGATGGTCAAAAAGCTGTATTTGACAAAATTTGCAAATATAATATAGTGTCCTAGTGAATCTCAAGTGCAGCACTGGTGACTTGGCACTGGTAAGAGACCCCTGTGGTACTTGACACTATCAAACAATTGCAGATATTTTGTAACTGTGTTCTTAAACATTATCTGTGGACCTAGGAGTTAGCTCAAGCCATACTGGTTGAGTAGACCCCTCTCACTAACCTAATGGGAGTTACTGTTGGTCATTTGCTGAGACAGAACCCACACAGGGATAAATTGTATCTCAAATGATACTTCTTTAAAACAACAACAACAAACAAGTGTATTTGAATGCTGCCTATTTAATTTAGCCTTAGATTTGTCCATTGTTTTGCTCCCTTAAGTACCTATTGAAACAGCCAAAGTCTACTATTTTACATGACACAAAGGAGGCATTACCCTTGTTCCAGGTTTGTTGAAGACAAGGGGAGTTATAAAGAAGTTCTTAACACTGCTGTTCTTGTCATTTTATCCCAGATTTGGTTTTAATGAGGTCATTTTAGGAGTTCCTCATGCTGTAATCCACATCGAAACTCCTGTGTAGATAAAATGTTTGAGAACCTTGGGAAGTAGAAGGAAGTACTACAAATGGAATGATTATATGTTTTTATGTAACTTAATCCAAAGGTGCATAAAAATATGATAATGGGAGAGTTTTGTGACATAGAATCGTCATTCTGAACATTGATTCCTTAAGGAGATTTTTTATTGCTTTTTAGTTTGACAGTATTGACCAATATCAGGAATTAAAGTTTGGAGTGGAGGAATATAGAACCACAGAATCATTAAGGCTGAAAAGGGCCTCCAAGATCATCTGGTCCAACCGTCCCCCTACCACCAATGTCACCCACTAAACCATGTCCCTAAGCACCACGTCCAACCTTTCCTTGAACACCCCCAGGGACGGTGACTCCACCAGGTCCCTGGGCAACCCGTCCCAATGCCTGACTGCTCTTTCTGAGAAGAAATGTCTCCTCATTTCCAACCTAAACCTCCCCTGGTGCAACTTGAGGCCGTTCCCTCTAGTCCTGTCACTGGTTACCTGTGAGAAAGAGGCCGACCCCCAGCTTCCCACACCTTCCTTTCAGGTAGTTGTAGAGAGCAATGAGGTCTCCCCTGAGCCTCCTCCAGACCAAACAACCCCAGTTCCCTCAGCCGCTCCTCACAGGACTTGTGTTCTAGGCCCTTCACCAGCTTCGTAGCCCTGCTCTGGACATGCTCCAGGGCCTCGATGTCCTTCTTGTAGTGAGGGGCCCAAAACTGAACACAGTACTCGAGGTGCGGCCTCACCAAAGCTGAGTACAGGAGACAATCACCTCCCTAGTCCTGCTGGCTACACTATTTCTGATGTAAGCCAGGATGCCATTGTCCTTCTTGACCACCTGGACATGCTACTGGCTCATGTTCAGGCGAGTGTCAACCAACAACCAATTAAAATATAAGTTTATAGTTTCTACTGTGGGACAGGAACTTTTATGTACAAAACTCCTTTTTTGAAATGTTTGTTTTAGTGTCTTTTAGGTTGAAACAGAAGCAACAGTAGGGCAGTTGTGGGCTGTTGTTTACATTAGTATGATGTATCAGTGCTACAAATGCCTGCTTACAAAGTTGCTTCTTAAAACTAAAATCTTGATTAGTTTTATCCACTGTAATGCTCTCAAAGGTTTTCTTTTTGTATTTGCTGAAGAAAGTTGTTCATCAAATGATTAGTCTTTTTAAATAAAAGTAGTTGATCTGTATAGCAGTATTTTAATAGCATACAAAAAAACACAAAATTTCTTTAATTTTATCCTGATTTCATTTATTAAAATTCACTTCAAGTGGAACAGGACTAGAATTTTCTTTTTAAAGGAAGCTGACTTGTGCATACTAATGAAAGCTTGCTGAAGGCAGATTTTCTGATTTTATAAGAGGGTCTAAAAATCAGGTCTTTACTAAAATAAAAACTTTCCCACACGGAAGTTAATTTGTTAATTAAAAAAAAAAAAGTCACAGCTGTGAAACTAGGGGAAAAGTCAGGGCTTCTGCTAAAGCAAGCTCAGCCTGCAGAATACTTGCCGTAGACCCAGACCCTGCCTGGGTTTGGGGACAGTTGAAATACCAGGCTCTGGAGCTGGCCCAGGAGATGACGAGCTGGGAGCACCCCAGCAGAACTAGGAGTCGAGTTTTTAGTGTTTTCAAACAGTGCTGCCACAGAGCAGCAAACCTGAAATATTTGCATGACTGGGAACACATAGCTTGGAAACATGGGAGCACTCGAGTGAAAACATATCTGAGCTGTTTTCATGTTTGTGCCTTGGTGGCTTCAGAACGCTCAACTGTTCCCATTATCAGAGGTTGGATTTGGGGGAAAGGGGACTGGAATTTATCAGAAATTTGAATCATCAATGTTTCAGAAAAATATACTTGGGATTTAGTGGTTGGCATTTCTCTAAACAAAAACAGCTCGTTTCTCTCCCATTTTATTCAAATCAGACAGGTTACTTTTATGACTTCTGTCACTACGATGTTGAAAACAAAAAAAAAGGCAACCTCACACCAAATGTGGTGAAAATTTTAATAAGACGTTTTGTCCTTTAAGTGAGGTATGTGGCTTTTGCTGGAATTCTTGAGAGAAACAATACTTCTCTATGGAATACCTTCTCTACAGAAGGATATATTCATGACCCATCTTGTTTCCTCTAGTTCTGCAATGAAGTTGCAGACAGTAAAATACTGTACTCATTTTTTGGTTGAAAGGTCTGCATTTATTAAACTATGGGCTATATTTCTTAAACTGTGGGTAATTTGATAATTTAGCATTAGCAAAGAGGCTTAAATGAGGTTGCAAATTATTAGCTAGCTGTACTAGCTTGACATCTGCAGATTGGAGGAACAAAGACTGCTTTTAATTGCTGGCTACTGTTTCATTAATTTTTCCCTTGTGCTTCCTTTTTTTTAATCTCTCTAGATGAAAGATGTCTTTTTCTTTTTTTGTCATATTTTGTAACCTGCAGTTGAGACATCCTGGCATGACGTGGTGTTAATGATAAGTAAGTAGTATTGATTCTGATTCAGGGTCAGGAGTGTACTGCTCAGTTTTGAATTACTTGTGTGTAATTCAGAAAATGTAGTTAGGAAACATTGATAATATTGTGAATGTGTAATCTGGACATTTTCTGAGCAGGGACAAAATGGTGAAGATAGTTTAGGAGGAATTTTCTTCTTGCATGCTGCTAGTCCTGTTAACCCTCATGCAGAAATTCAGTGATTAAGGTGATTTTGGCAAGGGAGAGGAAGTTTCTTCCCAAAAATGTCATTTAAAATGTGCATTAAATTTACCATAGTTGTCAACAACAGTTGAATTAATAGAAATGTCTTGCTGCTTCTCATCTTGATTCCTCCTCCCTTGCCCTCACAGTGTACTTGACGCTCTACTAGAAAGATCTGGAAATCTAGGCAGAGCTTAAGCCAGGATGCTTGTGGTGATCGGTTTCTTTTGTAATTTTTCAGCAGCCTTACCCCAAAGAGTAAATCGGATGATTCTTGTTCATTTCTATCATTCAGTATGACCTGAAAGTGATCTTATTTTTCTGTCTAAACTATAAGCTGGCGAAGGGAAATTGACACCAATGCTGCAAGTTTTGAGAAATATTTTGTTCCAGTCTTTCATAAGTGAATGTTATCTTCATCAACAAACATTGTGCATGCCTAAATTCTCTCGTGCCTAAATACTTATGCCTAAATACTTGTGCCTTCAGGACACTAGATCAGCCTGAACTAAACAACAGTGCTGAGTGTTTCCTGCAAAACGAACTGCATCTCTACCTCCTCTTCGCTCACCTGCAGTAAACAAAACAGCTGAAATTTCAGTATTTCTGCCTCTGCTCACTCCCGTTTCTTTTCTATTTTGAGAATAACAGCTGAAATTAACCTTAAACTGTCCAAAGAAAATGTTTCTCACTAATTGTTGCACATGGAGTTGAAACATCTTTTTTTTAACTGTGTAGGACAGTCTCAAGTTCATGTTTCTGGAGACAAGTGAATGGTGACTTCTAACTGATGGGTTTATCTTCAGGTGCAATGAGTATCTGTCAATCCGTGTATGTCAGGAGAACATGGTAGCTGACTGTAGGTGTGTAACAGAGCTCCTTAGGGAGGAGTGTGCTTGTCTCAACAAATGTGGCTAACATCTTTAGAGTAACGATGTTTTCTAAAATGTAGAATGTACAGTATTTGGAAGATGCACTTTTATGCAGTGTTTTTTCATTACTCATGCAGAATGCTAAAACATACTTTTTTGTTTTAAATAAAACCTTTTTTCCCCCCTCTTACCACAGGATAATGAGAAAAGGACCCCTTTACATGCTGCTGCCTATCTGGGAGATGCAGAAATTATTGAACTACTTATTTTATCTGGTATGTTCTGTTCCTGTTAATGGAAAAAAATTACCTCTATGCACATCCAAAGAAATATTTATGTACATCTTAGTTTATGTAGTTTTTATTGAGATATTTAATGTACTAGAAACTAAAGAAACTTATATTGAAATTTTGGTTTCCACTCTTATCAGTGTTACGATACCATGTAGTTGTGCTCTAAAGTATTTTTTGTAGAAAGCTATCTCAGTTTTATCTCTTTTTATTTGTAGCTTGATCAGCTTCAGGTAGTTCAATGCTAGTTTAAAGAAGTAATAATGTATATGTTATAGATAGATGTTAGCAGCATTGTTTTGGTCTTATATTGGCCTTCAGAAAAATGATTAAAGTGAATGCAGAAGATGGAATCCAAAGTTGGTAACAATATTATTATTCTTAATAATCTTTTGCTGTAGGCTTAAATGCACAAAATGTAGATACGATCAGCTGAGATTTTAAAAATTGTTTGTCTTATTTTCTGTTTATTTGTACTAAGACAAAGGGCAAGTTCTCTAAGACAGTTCATTTTAGTCTTTAAAAAAAAAGTGGGGGTGGGGGGGGAAGAGAACCAAGAAACCAAACCAAAACCTGAAAGCAGAAATTCATTATTGAGGTACTGAGTTGATTGTCTTTGATCTTAGACAAACCTACCCATCAGATGGCTTGAGGTTAAATTCATGATATGGAACTGCTTTAAGGTTAGATAGAAGGATGAAAGCTCGTCACAGTCCCGTGATGGTACACAATACTTGTGCAGAGGTGGCTATTTTTCCCCACTCATTGCAACCTTTAATAGCAAATTTTCCTTTAAGGAAATGTCACTGTAAAGATATAGGAGTCACTTCCAGATTTTCAATTGAAATTGCCAGGCACGATTTAATTTGTTTATAATTTACCAAAATATAATATTTCCAGTTTATATTACATGTAGTTATATATATGATTATAATTAATATCACATTATGTACATCTGTGTGTATTTACCATGGAAATATTCCATAATGAAATTTTTTTTGACCAAGTCAGAAAAAATTGCCCAGAAAATTTCAACTGTATTTCTGAGAAGGTGGGTCAGAAAAGCATGCTGTTTGTCCCTGTCCAGAGGTAAAAAAAAAAAGTCGTGGTGACTCTTAAGAATATAGAATGACCCTTTTCTTCTGAAAAGGGATCGGGGACTTGGCAGAGAGATTTCTTTTTGTTTGGGTTTTCACAGTAATGAAAAAAAAAAAGCCAAATTACAAACTTTGTGAAGTTGTAGTCAGCTGCCTCTGGGACTGAAGCTTCTGACTGGTTTGGGTGAACTGAGTCCAGTTCCCAGAACTGTGACTGAAAAGAAAATCCCTCTCTCCTTCTCTCAGGCAAAGGGCTAATGAAAGGAGAAACATCCTTGTTCAGATACTAATGCAGCAAGACCCCGATTGGATGATGGTAGTAGAAGAAAGGTTAGTCATGCTATTTGGCCACATAGCCTGGGAATAAGTGTAAGAAAAACTGGAGAACAAAGGAGGGAAGTGAAGAACTAAGAGTTAAGACTGTACAACTAGTCCCAAGTTGAATTGGTGCATGGAGGAGAGGATGCAGGGTGCTGCTGTGTCTGGAGATTGTTCAGGAAGACTGGGAGGCATTGATACATCTCAGATGAACTGTAGGTAATGAAAATCACGATTTACTTAAAACAACGTATTACAAAACAACATCTTAAATAGCTGTAGAGTCACACGCTTTGAATGCTGTGGAATGTCTCTGCAATATCAGCCTAACCTGGCTGTGCTTCTGCATTAAGCTGCGGACTTGAATTACGTATTTGGGGCTTTCTGTGGAAGCAGTGCCTCATGAATTGCACGAGGAGGGGCTGCTCTGGGAATGAATCAGGGTGGTACAGTGAAGGAGGCACATGTGCCAGTTATTGCTGCATTTGTAAGTGAATGAAGAGGGGCATTAATTGCAGGATGAGAGAGTGATGTCTGCATGGTAAGGCTGCTCAATATGAAAGGCGCTGTGCTTGGGCTTTGATCTATCTATTTCCCGTTTGCAATCTGGGATTTTAGGCAAGCAGCTTAAACCAGACTCTTTTTAAAAAGTAGCCACTAATTTAGTCTTCATTTCTGAATGCGGGATTTGAGATCTTGTAGTTTGTGGAGTGTGAGTGCTTACAGCTGTATCTGAAGAACTGCACCAGCTACTTCTCTGAGAGATTGGGTCTAGGTCCCTCAGTGCACAAGCCAAGATTTTTCTTCTGACTTCCATCTCTTAATTGGAATTTAATTGGAACCACTTAACAGATCTTATTCTCTCCATTTCCTAAAGATACGGAAAATTAATCTGTTGTGATTCAGCTGGAGATCAAATCTGCCCTTGGGGACAGATTTAGGTTACATTTTTATAATACATGAATGTTAAGGAGCAAATAAAGTACATCTGTTACCACAGTAAAGTTTGAAGAAAGTTTGCCATGTTGCAAGGCCTCTTTTTGAACAAAGAGTAGGTAGTTAAATTAATACCTATGAATAGCAATCTGCTTTGTGCAGTCAATTTGGATGTAAACATTGTGTGGCTCATAATTGACCCATTGTAATATATTTGCACAGGGGATTGAATTAAGCATTGTGGACTGCTTTCATATTGGCATTTCTGACCATGCAAGAGCTTGACTTTGCAACTCGTAATGTCTTCTGATGTAGTTTTGCTGGTATGTTTAGGAACCATTTTGAAGTTATACCGCTAAGCAAGCTATCCTCAACTTTTTTATTCTTCCTTCCAATCGATCATCAGAACTGCCAAAGTCAATATTAATCTTTCCACTACTCAGTGGCTCTTATCTGACTCTTTCTCATCATCCACTATTCTTAGTTAAAGCATGCATTGTACATTACCTAGACATAGATTTTTAAATTTTTATTGGAGTTTCCCTTGTATCCCTCTCAGTGGGTCCACATTGCTTTCAAGTAAGCATTTTGAATCATAAATTGCTGTTACAATATCTTTATATCACTTTACTGTAGACCTAAGCAACCCATATAGTGTTTATGCAGATGAAACTCATTGAAACTATTTGCAGACTTCTAGGAAGTAAGTCTTCAGTCTTACAAGCATATTCATTTTGGTTTTGAATTCTTGAGTGAGTTATTTTCCCACCAGCCTTCGGGGTTGCTCTGTGACCTCTTCTCTTGGAGGTTTTTGGCTGGGCAAGGATCATGAAGGTGACAGTTTGTGAACAGCAAAAAAAAAATTGATTTGGTGGCTCCTGTCTGGGGCTTGACATTTAGATTTTTTTGTTTGACTGATTTTTGTTTTCTAATCTTGAGGCAGCGCTTCAGTGAGTTTACTAATAAACTTGTCCCCTAAAGATGTGAATGTTTTACAAGAAAATTCTCTTAACACTATGCTCTCTTGAAGTCTGAATGTTCGAATCGTTTCTCTTCTTTAGATTGCAGTTAGATACACTATTAACATTACCTAAATTTGTTAGATAAGGAGGTGAACAGTAAATATGAGGCATAAAGATGCTTGTTTATAGTTTACAGAATGGTGGAACAAAAGATCATATGGAACAAAAGATCACTTAAAATTTTAGAAGCGTTTTTTTTTCATATTACGCAGTAAAGAGTCATAACATCCATCGAAGTTGTATTATTACAGTGTGTAATGCGCAACTTGGTGTCCTGATACAAAAGTATATCTATTTACTTTGCTTAATTGCATTGAATTTAATTGTGTAAATACTTGATGACAAACTACTGAGAAGTTGAAAAGCAACATAATTTAGACTTGTGTAAGTGGATGTCAAGATCCAACTTTTTGTTCTTTCAAAGAAGTCCTGATAAAGACTCAAACTCTTCTTTCAGCTAAGTCCTGCAGGGGACTGTTTTGATGGGGCTTATTCTGTTTGAAAAATCTTTTTTTTTCTTTTTTTCTTCTTTTTTTTTTGTCCCAAACTCTTTTTTTTTTAAATGCTATCAGAGTAGTTCCTGCAGGCAGGTGAGATGTGAGGAGCAGGATGGATTAGTATTAGTACGATCCCAGATTGTGTTCCCTTGATTAGTAACTTTTTTCATGTTTTCTTTAACATAACATGCAGACTGTTATTGCTTTCACTGAAATTAGCGTACTTCATGAAAAGAAACATGAGCTATGTTGTTTACTTTCAAGTAGGATTAGTTACTGTTATTGCATTGATACTTAATACTAACATAACACATTTCTGTTTGTTTAACCCCAAATTTTCACTGCATGGAGCTCAGCATACATAAATGTGTGGTCTAAATCTCATAAAGGTTTGGAAGCCTGCAAGTACTTGTTGTGCTTTCTTCTGGGTCAGCTGTACTGTGTAATAATCGTCCTGATGCTGGAAAACTATCATTAATGTAACAACACAGACTTTGTAGGGTAGCAAAGACCCTCCAACATTGCTCCACTCAAGCTGGGTTTCTTTCAGCTAATTCTCAAGCCATGCAAGTATTAAAAGTCCGTGCAATGGCAATCAAACAGTTGAGCTGTTGAAAGGCTATCGCTGCAAAAATATCAGTGGAATGAAGCTTCCTTTGTTTGGGTTGCAAACGTCCCCACGTGCAAAGGCCTGTGGTTTCACTGGCACTCGTTTTACACTGGCTGTATCTTTTGTTCGCTTCCTCTTCCTTCCTTCAACAATGTGAGCAACAGTTTTCTTTTTAGAGCCGTCTTCACTGCCCTCTGGCAGCAGTTGCTGTGTAGAAGGTAGCTGAAGGAAGCAGCTCTAACTTTTTATGAGAGAGACCAACTCTCATAATTTATGAAAAAGTACAAATGTTCATTAGCTCAGGGAGTCTGAGAAACTTGTGCTGCGCTTGGAAGCTCTAGGATTTAATGTCTGAGAGGTGGCAACAACTATTTAGGCAAGAGAAATTCTGGAGGATAACTTTGACTTGATTGTGCTTATCTTCCAGTATTTCTCCATATTTTTTTTTTTTTTTGGTAACAATAAAAATAAAAGTAGATGTTGAAGAATAATTGCGGCTGATCAAAAGACATTCCAGTCCTATCCCTCTCAATTTTTATAGATTATACTATACTATAGATTTATACTATTATAGATCCCCTATTACACATTTAGCTTCTACGTAGGTAGAAGCTGTCTCTCAAAGTCTTACTTATGATTTTTGCAGCAATAATTTTCCAAGTTTCCAGTTTTTCAATAAGAAGTTAACTTATATTTCACTAATTGTTCAAATCATCATCTGAAGTCATCTTCTACTTTACAAGTTTTTTTCTGCATCTCTCCTTGAATATTCATGTGTTTTTCTAGCTGAGAAGTTTTTTTTCATCTGTTCATTCCACTGCAACAATTTCTGCCTGCTGCTTTTAAGTATTTCCATGGTCCTAGATAAAAAGTGGATCAGTCTAAAAGGAAAAACCTTCCCAAACTAATACAAGTCCTCAGGAAAATAGTTAAATAGAATCTAATCACAGTGTGGACCATTGGTTATTCTTAGTTATTTGTACCTGGGAACTTCCTAATTCTGCAAAGGTGATTCCTAGAAGCACTCCAATATTCTAGATGTTAACCAAGTTTGTTGTTAGCTTTTTTAAATATAGTCTAAAGATCTTATTTACATCATTTACTCTTAAATAAACATGTTTTCAGAGTTTCGAATACTGAACAGTAGGTGTCTATTGTATATGCAAGTGAAAACAGTTTTGCTTTATTTGCTTATATTATGATATTGTACAATTACCGGCACATCTTGTGCAATAATAAGGGGAAATGTTGTACTTGACAGCCTAAAAATACAGACTACAAACAGGCAGAATGGTGGAAGGCAATTCAATACTTAAAGTTAGTACTGTGGGCTAAACGCTGTAGTACTTCTTCTAAAGAAATTTACAAATTGGAAGAATTCTGGTGTTGAGTAGCAGGCAGGGATTGTCATGGCAAGCTAGCAATATTTCTTATGGAAGGAGAACAGAGGTGAAGTGGATGAAATATAGCTGCATATAGTTGTATGGGACTTTATGGATGAAGAGAGAGGTGTGTGACTGTTTCTTGTAGCATTTCCTGCCCGGTCAACTGTCCATTGCCTGGACAGGGAAGAAGGGTTGAGATGATAGCGCCTACTCAAATGTAAGGATATTGAAACCAGTGAAGTAGCAACTGGATCACAGAACCATATGTCTGGGTATTGGGGGACATATGGATGTGGCCTGATATAATTAAAGTTTTCAAAAATCATTTGATAAATTGATGCATGTATTGAGTTCAATACATATCTCTTGGAAAATAGATTTGCTAAAAGTAAACACAGGTGGGCTTTTCAGAAGCTACTGTACTAGATATATTAAACAAAATATGTCTTCGTCAGTCTTGTACGTGCAACTTTGCAAAATGAGATTTAATATTCAAGGACGTAAGAAGAATTTGTAACACTTCCCTCCGCAGTTTGAAGAGCAAAAATCTTCCTTTCAAATTTGCCTGCATTTGTAAACTTTCTAGGTTGTACTAGCAAAGTTGTTGATGAAGGGAAGGCTTTGCTTAATATTTCAGCTGAGTACACCAACATGGAAGGATATGTTGGTTTGTTTGGAAGGTGCGGTTTTAG
The DNA here is from genome assembly GCF_040182565.1 of Anser cygnoides. Taxonomy (NCBI): domain Eukaryota; kingdom Metazoa; phylum Chordata; class Aves; order Anseriformes; family Anatidae; genus Anser; species Anser cygnoides. The sequence goes on along the minus strand of NC_089874.1, from coordinate 37,583,059 downwards.
GAGAGCATCATTCAAACAATCAGTTTTTAAGTTCAAGCAAAGATTATGGTTGTTCATGCCCAGTATTATAGAGATCTCTGGCAAGCCCCCAACTCCTTTTCCTGCAAGCTCTGCAGCATTAAAAGAATTAAAATACAAAAAATAAAAATAAAAATTGCATTAAGTAAAGATTGAGCAGTTTTAATAAACGTGTCAACTATTAATGCAGGACATAATCGTAGGGCCTTAGAGGAAAACAAAATAGCGTTAAGGGGTTTAAATGCTGAGGGAAGACACTGTCTTAGTTGTTGAATATAGTTTTCTGAAGTTGAGGCCAGCCCCTGGGGTCTGGAAGACAAACCAGGGTTAGAGTCGTGCTGCACCTACCTCCCTCTGAAGGAGCAAACCGCTGCACAATGTGTGTTAGCAGGTATTCAGAATGTGAGCGGTGCCCTGGTCGGCACATCGGCGGGTGGAGCTTCACAGAGATAACACAGCCCAGTAAATATGCATGCATGCGTTCAAATCATTTTTAACAAAAGACAATTCAGTAAAGGTGTAATATATTTTCTAACATATATTTGCAATGATCTGATGTAGAGCTTTACCTCAGAGCATAAAGGATGCGAACTTTGTCCCTGTGGGTATGGGTATGTTTAGGTTTCAGGGAGCTTTCTGTCTTGTGTAGAGCATCTGAAGGGGGAACTGAAGCATTTTCTCAAAATCATGCTGTAAGAAGTAAAAACAGCCTAGAGGGGGGAGTAGATGCAAGGTTGTTTGGAGAGTCTGTTTTATGAAATTTAAGTCATTCTTGGCAGCATGTTGTCTTGGAGAAATGTAAGGGGGAACATATCTTGGTGTTGATTTAAAATATTATTTTGTTTAATGTAGGTAGAGCTACATCTCTCCTGATTCCCATAGTATTCCTACGTTAATAGTGCGCACAAACTTTTTTTTTGATAGTACATCTGTTTTGATTATTATTTTAACTGCCTTTCAATCCAATGGGTTTGGAACTCTCAGAGTTTTTTATTGTGAAGAAGCAAACTTGGTAGCTTTTTCTTAGATGAGTGCATCAAAGATACATGTCTTTTGTCAGAAGTGAGCTTTGTTCTTTTGTTGTCAGAGAATCTACAATTTTTTATGCATTTGAAAAGATAACTTGTTTTAGTGTTCAGTTATTACATTTCTTTGATGAATATAGGATGTCCTAGACTTATGTTAAGGCTTATTTCTTTAGGTGGAAGATCACTTAAAGGGCATTATTGTTCTGTGTTTTGTTCTTCTGAGGGGCCGTGTTATTTTTAACCATCACTTCAAATTTCTTTAGATGTTTCTTTAACTACCTCTGATTTTCTTTCCTACCAGAAACAAAAACACCTTTTGGTATTCTTTTCCTTTAGTCCTAGCAAGTTTGGTTAACTTACCACTGATAAAAGCTTTTATATGGCATCTTTTTGTATTTATTCCTGCCCTCTTCTGATAGGATTTTTAGACTGTATTAACCTACCAAAAATATCGGTGAGTGACTTGGCTGAGCCCATAAACACATTGTGGAGCCTCAGCACATTCTCATGGAATTTAAGTAATTGCCACTTCCTTGCAGTAGGAACGTGCTGGGTGTGGGGCTCCTCCTAGCTCAGGCCTGATCGCATGGGTGGATCTGACTTGACCTCAGACCCTGAGAATGCATTTTCCTGAGGAAAATCAGAATGGTGATTAACTCCCTTAATTCTTACCATGTATCATACTTTGCTTTAAAACACTTCAAAGACATTTGTTTTGTAAAGTTAGAAGCAGAAAACAATTACACTTTGAAAGTCCTCGTTCCTTGGTTGTTGGCTCTAGGTGTGAAGTTAGGTGGAGCTTGGTGCATCATTTTGGCTCTGGCTTTTGTCTGATATGCTAAAACCAAGAAGTGGCTAAAAATAACCTGGAAGACGGTCAAAAGAATTAAAGACTTCTGTCTGATATGTCACACATTGGTTATATTCTCATTTACTGATCATTCAGGTTATTGCTTTTTGGGAAAGATTACCAAAAATCCTAAGAAAATTCTGCTGACATTTATAAACATCAAATTGTTTTTCACTTGGGCTCTATGCAGAACTAGATACAGTATACTGTGTTATGGTACCTGGATATGATGCGGTACAGTAGGTCCTTATGATGGTTGACAAAAGTAGATGTTTATGCAAAGATTAAGTCTCTCAAACTTTTGTTAGAATATGTTTTTCTCGAATGGTGTTAGACTTTCTTCCCATTCCTTCAAACTTATTTGTCAAAAATTTTAGAACTTGGAGAGACCTAAAGCTTCTGAAATTTAGATAAGGAAGGAAAGAAGTCCCTAAAATTGTAGGGAACAATTAGAGACCAGGCTCTGTCATGTACTTCGAAGACCTAGGGTCAAAGCAGGACTTTGGTTCCAGAATCAGCTTCTTAATTGTGTTCTTAAATCAGAAAGGGAAGGATTGACCACAAAAAATAAACTCACAGAACTGACTTCACACCTTTCTTTTGCGTTGTATATGCAATCATCAGTTTGCATGGACAGCTGAGTTTCTTGGTTGGGTTGTTCAGATGAACTGGGAAGGATTTCTTTGTTGGTGCAGGTCAGGCAGACTTGCACCAAAATATCCCATTTCTCAGCTGAGTATCCTTACCAGTATCCTGACTAGTAGCTTGTTTGATGCTTTGTGCCTTACTGGTCTTTCATCCTTATTTATTTATTTATTATTTGTATAGAAAAAAAACTAATTTGGTTCTGAAATAGTACTAATATGGTTAGCTTGAGAAATCAATAATCTCTGACCATGTAGCATTAATGTTACTGTAAGGTATCATCCATTACTCTATGAATTATTTTTAAGAGTATTTCCAAATTATATTTGCCAACATTTAGTTTAAATTCTCATGTCTCTGTAAAATCTTCTGTTTCCAAATACAGATAGCTAAATTTCCACACGAGGTATTACAAAATGTATAAGGCTTTGGGTACGTGTATATACACACAGAAATGTATATGCATATGCACACATCATTAAAAAATTAAACCATTATGCTTCTTGTTTGAAGTTCACTGGAATGTTGGAAGTAGTTAAGTTGCTTCCTTCAGGAAAAAAATCCCCCAGCCTTCAGGTCCTGCCGTGGGCTAGGTGCCCTGGTGGAGTAGAGGAGATGCGTTCCCAAATCCCCAGTAGAAGAGGAAGCATCATTCTACCCACCTACCATCATTCTACATCATTCTTCACCTAGACAGCAGACTGGCCATGACAAGGAAACTGGAGGCTCAGGGAATAGTTGTAGCCTCTTTCTCTTTTTTTAAAGGAGAATTTGATCTGCAGTGGGAAACCATGAGATTTGTGATGCTGAATGAAAGCAAGGAATCTGTCCTTCTAACCCAACAGTCTTTTATGTACCTTTAGAAATGCAAAAGATTATAGAGGATTACCTGGTATAAAAAGATGAGTACATTTTGATGGAAGAGTATTATAGATGGAGTGTTAAAAAGAATTTTCTCAAAGGGTGGACTTCAGCTGGTGCAAAGACTTTTCTTTTTTGGGTGTTGTGCTATAAGCCTAGAATAAGTATCTTCCAACAGTTCTATCCCTGTACATGAGAATATTTAACTCTTTATTATAAACAAATTGTTAATTTCTGTTGTTCTTATATTTTTTGTTACAGGAGCTAGAGTTAATGCCAAAGACAGCAAATGGTTGACTCCTTTACACAGAGCTGTGGCATCTTGTAGTGAGGTACGCTTTTTTTTGACTGCTTTGTATTAAGATAAGACATCTCAAAGTACCTTCTGTTCTTTGTTCAGTTTTTTACAAAGTAAAACTCCTCCAAACATTTGGAATTGCAGAACACTTGAAACAGTTTGTTTAACATATTGACAGTATATATATATATATCATATGTCTGTGTAGGAAGAAAGGAGGAAAACAATAAACTTGCAGATTTCAGCTTTGCTCTTTACTTAAATGCCATCTCCCTAGCAGAGAAGATTCTGCATGCGATGTTCTGAACTCCAGTGTACCTTTTTTTTTTTTTTTTTTTAAGGTAACCAGAATGGTTCAGCATGAGGGAACTAGAGTTGAAATAGGATTTAGTATGTAATCTGCAGTACAATCTGCCTTTCTTCATGTCTTAAGAAACAAACGAAACAAAACCCAACCCTAATGAGTAATGATAGTATTGAAAATCACTTTAAAACTTATAAATGAAATATTTATAAAGGTGTTGAAGTCTACCAGTAACACAGTTATGAGAATGTCGTGATTTAAGAGAGAATTTGTAATTGTTCCTCTGTTGTTGATGTTCTTATAAAAATTTAAATATATGTAGAAGATCAAAACAGAAATGCTGTGTTTGTTATGTGGAAGAGTTTATGAAAAATTATCTCCTTTGAGATCCTGAGTCAGGCTGATGCTCACTTCAGTACGTCTCATAAGGAAAGGTGTTTTGGTTTGAGAGGTGTGTATGTTCTTTAAGATTCTGTGCACATTATTGTTTGAGAAGATGGAATTGAATAGTTTGGTTTTGGCAAGCACGGATCTTCAAGTATTTGATCCACAAACTATCTAAACAGCCCTTGTTTCAATTTTTGCTTTAGAATTCCCTGGGTAAATTATATTATTTTGTCACTATCATTAATAGCTAAGTTATATGGAGATTGTGTTATTCAAAACCGTGTTGGAAAATCAAGGGAGCCTTATTCACAAATGCTGTTTGTTCTTTTTGAGTTTTTTTTAGGCTTCAGTCAGCTCCCAAAGGAGCTGAAGTACCAAATACTGCATTCCTCAGAGGAACAACAAAATTCATTAAATCAGTGAAGCTTGTAGAGAGGAGTGCTGCAGTCAAACTGGACCTAAATGATAACTTCAAGAAATGTGACCATGCTCATTTTTTTACACATGGAATATTTTAAACAAAATACTAACCAAAGGTGCAAACAATGCAAGTAAACCGATCTGACTATTTAGCCTAATAGCAGTGATAGGCTCTTGTCAGAATTTTCTATTTATAAACATGGCACATCATTGGAGACCGCATAAATGGAGAGGTGGTTGATATGCGTAGGCACTGGTTTGCAGCTGACAGTCGTACGTGGTTTTAAGGCATTAAATGAAAAAAGCTGTAATGACAAAAACCCTGATAGTGATTTCAGTAAAACATGCGGTCTTATCCTTGAAGCAAGGGCAGTTGCAGTCAAATAAAGACACTGAATGATGCAAAATAGCTGGTGTTATGGATTTTGCTGTCAGCCGCATGAGTTCAAGCAACTTCATGTCAAGACTGTCAGGCTCCAGACCTTAATGTTTGCATACCCAGTCTACTTTGCTGGGGGAATCTGAACAGATTCACTAGTTTTTGAAATATCTTTGAAATATCTAAGTATTACATCTGCTTAAGTTTTTCTTAGAGAATAAAAGTTGTTGCATTTATCACTTAAATTACAAGGTTATGATGCAGTATTTTAACTTCTATATTTGTTCCTATTTTCTTTTTTATTAAAGTAGAAGAAATTTCAGTTTCTTGAATATAATTTACTGCACTAAATAGAATCCAGTGTTACTTAGTATTCTGCTCATGGCTGAAAATGATACCTGGCTATTGTACCACAGTGTGATTTGAAATTTCCAGTAACTACTTTTCATAATATATTTTAAATTCAAAGTGCCAGCCATTTATTTTTGTGCTCAGTGTTTGAGTTGGAAGTCACTTAAAGCAATTAGTGAATTGTGGAAACGTCATAAAGTTGATGTAAAATGCAGTATTAATTGTCATGTTAATGTCAATAAGTCATTTTTTTTTCTATCTTTCAGTTTTGTGCACATATTTTAATTGGATTTGTTTATCTTGCCTTATAAAATTTTTATAGCTTTTGCATTTAACAAAAGGAAATGAATACTGTCTTTGTGAGATGGAATTTAGTGTAATATTTTGAAACAGTTTTTTCAGGAGTTTTGCAACAGTATATACTGAAACTGTGACATTGCTTTGTTTTATCTGTGGTTCTCTAAATGTACATTTAATAAGTTCATCTGTCTCTCTGATATTTCTAGACTATGGCAGTTCAAAAGTTTTGCCTAGCAAATTGACGAAAGTGCATTGTAAGTTCATAGAAACTTACTAATCCTTGGCAATGGAGGAATTCCTGAGGAGATTTATTGAGCTTTGTAAATTAGTTGTGATGATGAAGTAACTTGCCAGCTGGTTCACAGAATTGGAAAAAAGACCTGGAAATGGTTGATGCAGTTGAACCCTGTAGGGAGTATATTCCTCATGTCCTTGAGAAGATCCACAAAGCTGGATTTATGATAAAGTACCAAACCACAAGAATATGCTTACAGAAGAACAAATTACAGATAGTTTTATTCCATTATACTTTATATATGGTGTATGCATACGCAAATATATATTTGGATTTAAAGTGTAGCATTTAAAATCCTTACTAAGTGGCTTGTTTTTTATTTATATGTTTTTAAATGTTTTCAGGATGCTGTTCAGGTGTTGTTAAAGCATTCAGCAGATGTCAATGCTCGTGATAAGAACTGGCAGACACCCCTACATATAGCAGCTGCAAATAAAGCTGTGAAATGTGCTGAGGCTTTGGTGCCTCTTCTAAGTAATGTAAATGTGTCTGATCGAGCAGGCAGAACTGCGTTGCATCATGCAGCCTTCAGTGGACACGTTGAGGTATGAGTTATTTTTCTTAGCTTGTTTCCTATGTATAGTTCTGTCCAACACTTTCTAATTTTTAGTTTCTCAGGTAAAAATTATGTTTCTCCCTATCCCTTCAAAAAACACAGGCCAAACCCCTATTTTGTATTTCAGTTTGTCTTTTGCATGGATCTGTGTACAGATTGTTTGTGTTACATCATTTAGTTGTAATATTATTATACCATACCTCTCTAAAGACATAAGCAAATTTATCCGAGTTAACTGGAGTCTAAACTAGTAATAGATAAATTTAAAATGGAAAAAAAAAAAAGATTTTTCTGTTCAGTAGATAGTAAATATATGGAATCTGTTGCCACTGAAAGGCGAGAAAGTATATGCAATAAGCTCCAACTTACTAGTTTTCAAACCCTGAAAAGTGATTCTTGAGAAATTCTTATAGTAATTGTGGTAGGTAATTGGAGACAAATTGCCAGTAGGCTTGCTTTTAGCGATTGCCTTTAGTACATCCCTTAGCCTGAAGATCTCAAAGATTCCACAGGTTCGTCATATTTTATTTATAAATCTTCTTGTTGGTGTCGAATTTTCTGTTCCTTACAGTCACTTTGTTATTGCTGCCAAGGTGGATGACCAATTTTTTAAGCATGTGGAATATTCAAAACCACACACATTGAAATTCTTTGAAACACACACATTTTTGTCTCCTCCTATGATTTTCTTTGCCTAAGTTTTAAGTAGACTTTTCCATTTTGAATAAAGGATTTCTTTTCTTTCTGTTTGTCCCAGATGGTCAGCTTACTGTTGTCTAGAGGAGCCAATATTAATGCATTTGACAAGAAAGACAGAAGAGCTATACACTGGGCAGCATATATGGGTATGTACATATTTGCAGTTGATTACTATTGTGGTAGTTAAAAAAAAATCCCCTTACGTTTAGTGGTTTTGTATATTTCTGGGAAAAATACTTAGATGATAAGCATTAAAGTTATCTGTGAATCTGCCAGAAAACCATTAATAGTACACTTCGAATTGCCATGTAAATATGTTTTTGTGGTAGGAGAATGAATTTGTTTGAAAAAGAAAAATCAATTTTTTTTTCTAAAAAGAGGAAACTATGTTCCTTACTCAGCAGGAGTCTAATCATAGGTGAAACTTTGCAGTAGTGATGAACAAAAAGCAACCAATTACTACAAGAGGCACCTCAAACAGAGGATGGTTATGCCAGCTTGCTTCTAAGTAATTCACATGCAACTGCTGATTGTATTTGTCATTGCAGAATGTATTGTGCCTGTTCAGAAGCCAAAAAACACTTCAAAACACATGTTCATTTTATGCCTCTAACTTTCAGAAAAAGTCTAAAATTCTTCTTTGACGTGTGCAATGTGCCATATATGAACAGTGAACAGCTAAGTTTCAGTACCAATTTCAAGAAGAAAACAGTTGATGATTCCATAGTTTTACTTGTTATTCAGCATTTTAGCTCATTGTTTCATAACCTTATCCAGCCAAGGGAAAAAAGTAAAAGCAGTAGCAGTCTTGTGTGAATCTACATGCCTAGGAACTTGAAGATGAAATGTGGAACTAAAATATGATCATATGTAATTTGTTGTTCCTGTTATGTTTTGATGATTTGCATTTTTCTTTGTATTTAATATCATGAAATGTTAGATTTCCCTAGAAAATACGTATTTGTATGCATATGTTACCATCTTATGAAACTTAAAGAGAAGAACATTCAGGAGAACATGGTCATATTCTTTACAACATTTTTTTTCAGAGGTGATTTAAAGATGTGAACATTGTGTGGTTTTTTTTTTCAGTTAGTCTAAGATAAAAATAGGACTTGAACCTACCGTCTCAGTGAAAACCTTGAACCGTGGTTTACAAAGGAGCATCTTGTATTTAAATTAATGTACAAGGAGAATAATTTCTCTACTGCCCCTTCTCTGAGTAAAATTAACAATTTTATTGTATCTGATATCAAACCAAAAAAATAAATAAATGCATGAACTAGGAGATTATGTAGACATCTATAAGTCTAGGGTAACTCTGCCTTGGCAATCTGATCTGAGGCAAAATGTCCCTGAATATGCAGTTTGATACTCATGTTCATCATTAGAAATTAGACACTTGCTTATAAATAAGCATAATGCTTTGTAATGTTTATGGGAGGGGGGAGGAGCAGTTCTTAACAATGGATTTGAAGTTGCTAATTAAACACATTTCTCACCTGTTATTCAAAAAGTAGTGACATCGAGTATCTTACAACTGCTTTCCCAGTCTTGCCATGAAAGAGGAAATGGAAGCAATAACTTAAACATAGAAATAAAGTTTTAAAATCAGCTACCGAGCAAAGCAAAAGAGCAGCATGTATGTGTGTGTTAACTTACCCTATTTAAATACCGTTTGATGAAAAACCTTACCCTGAGTTTCAGGGGATTGACAATGAGTTGTTCATTGTATGAAATATGCTTTAGTCCAAGGACTAAAAGTTCTAGTCTTTACGAATGAAAAAGAAGCACTCATTTACAGATTTAGGCTTCACATAAAAGTGATCATCTCACAAATGCCTGGATTTGTTCAAAAGTAGAATTATTAACTATTGTCTTTGCAGATTTCTGTGGTTTAGGCCAATTTCAAATTAGTCACATGTACCTGACAGTACAGGTCTGAAATAATCTGACAGCAATGTAAAATAAGGCTGTGAAATCCATGTGTGAGATGCTAAAAAGAACAATAGGACAGTGCTGAGATGTCTTCAGAAGAAAAGATTTGAAGATGCCAGTAAATTTTGAAGAGATTGTGACAGCATTAATAGTCTTAAGTTATTTTTTGAAACCCCGTGATATTGCGCTTCAAGTACTGATACCAGTTAAACAGAGAAGTTGGAGAACAGCCTTCATTATTGATCCAACATTCTTTGGAATATTTTGTATTAGTATTTTGTAACCTGCTTATATATGCAGAGAAATTTCTTTGACAGGACGTTCAACCACTCTAAGGTGATTGCAAAATTTTGTTGAAAGAAAGTAAATGCATGAGATGGGAGAGATTTGACAAACATCAGACAGACGTTTTCTGGCTTGTGCTCACCAAGATGGAAAAAAAAGTCTGTTTTTCAGATGAGCGACATTTATTCCAATTTTAATGAGTGCTATTTCATAGGCTATTAGCAGGAAATTCTCTTAATGAACAGAGTGGGAAAAATGTAATTTATCTGATGTCTGTCATCCTAGAAATACTTGCACACAATAGAGTAGGAAAAAAGAACTCTTAGAGAAGTTCAAACAAGCAAAAGAAAACCTCATATCTCTCCCTCACAATTTCCAGCCATTTTACATGGCTCCAGTTATTAGAAGAAAGCCTTAAAGCTTTTCCACTGTATAAAATAGACTGTAGAGTAAAAAAGAAATAAGGCATTTCGTCATTCTCCTATAAATAACTTTATAGGGTTACATCCATTGTTTCCCTTCCTTCCTGCTTTTCACCCGTCTCCTTTGCTGTCCAGCAAAACCAAATGTTCATGCTGCAACCAAAATGGACTTGGGTTTGTGAGTGTTAGCGCTGCCCTTGTCAGCGTGTGGGAACGGCTCCTGAGCGCTTCCTACTTGAAGTGTCTCGTTCTTCTGTGTGAGTGTCTTCCACTGATTGCTGCTTGCGATTAAATGCAGGTCAGGGATTTTTGATGTTTTTTTTTTCTTTCACTTTAAAGTTCTGTGCCACTGTTCTGTTCAGTATTTCTCTTCCTTTCGCCACTTTCAATATCTTTCGTCTTCTGTCCGTCATACAGGGCTTGTTTTCATTCTTGTCCCCGCTCTGTTTGGGTAACAAGATGAGTATCATGTTTATATTTCTCTTTCTTGGTCTTTCCTGCAATACTGAAGTAATGCAGAAATGAAATGCTGCAGCACCTCCCCTTGCACTGGTTAGCTCTGTGTGCTTCTGATCTGTATAGCTAGGTGAGGGTCTCTGTGTATTTTGGAGGCATGCAGTACTGTGGTGACTGAAAGTTTATTAAAACATCTTTGTATTCCTTCGGGTAGATATTTCCTTTCCAAACTTGTGCACATTATTTTAATCATTGAAATAGCAGTCCCCCTCTGTTTATGAAGCACTTAAACTTAGAGTTGGATTTGATGCACGGTACTTAAATGTCTGACTGGATAACCGTAAGTATTCAGTGTTCCCCCCTCCTTCCCCTCTCCCCCACATTTTTTAAAAACTGAGATAAGGGTTTCACTTGAAAGGTAAAACAACAAATCCTACTTCTTTCTGTCTGTGATTCAGGTAAAGCACTAAATCTATCAGTCTATTTACATTGAGTGTTCTCCTTTATTCTGCAGATTTTGTCATGATTGTCTACGTGGCACAAGTTTCTGTGTTTTCAATAATAGATTTGTTTGGCAATTAAATTAACTGAGCGAGAAGGACAGATTTTTGGCTTCCTCCTTTTCATAGCTTCTCTCTTGGAGCACAGCGTCAGAGTGGCCTGAAAGCTGAAACTGGAGCCAGGAGACGTGGTCAGGGAAAGAGCTCGACTGTGCCTTGCAATAGTGTGATTACTGGAGGGGGTTATGTTGAAATACCCTCCTCTGGAGGTGAATAGTGTATGTGGCTTTTATAGTTCATGAAAGAATTAGAGAACAACTCCTTACTTTCCAGATTAGGTCCAAATGAATAATGTTTAGTTCGTGTTACAGTAATTGTACAATTATTCCATTTGTAAATCTGTTCTGAGTAATATAAAATGCAGCTTTTTTGTTTTGTTTTGTTTTGTCTTTATTCTTTTAGGTCATATTGAAGTTGTGAAATTACTTGTGGCCCACGGAGCTGAAGTAACGTGCAAAGACAAGAAATCATATACACCCTTACATGCTGCAGCATCTAGTGGGATGATCAGTGTAGTCAAATACCTTCTAGACCTTGGAGTTGATGTAAGGAAGAATAAAAGTGATATTTTTGTTGTTGTTTGAAATGCTCTTATTAGTATTGTAGTACACTATTTGTGTGTGTGTTTATGAAACGGTGAAAATAGTGAAAGTATTTCTGACGATCTTCATGTGCTTTGTTTTTTTATTGTTGTGCTTTTTTGTTACAAAATTTAATTTCCCCAGGTAACTTTAGAGCTTTGCAGTTTTTGCAGAATTATTTGGAAATAGATCTGTGTTTAATACTATTTTTGCTCACTTGCCATTTCTGACTCCTTAGACTGGAACGCAGGAAATAGGAATTCCGTTCCTAGCTTTGCCACACACATCCCTTTTGAACTGCAGGAAATTGAACTCTTTTGCCTCAGTTCTTTGTAAAATATAGATGTTACTGAATTTCTTACACCACATATACTTTGAGAAATGTTATGGATTGTCAGAAACTTTAATACTAGATTAAGGAAGGCCATATTAATGTAGAAATGCAAAATAAATTAAAAGACAGTACAGTACCTGCATATAGGAAGTACGTTAACAGAAAACTGTGAAACCATGTAAGAAAGGTACATTTTGAATCATATTTTACCTTTGCAAGGCTGCAGAATGCTGCCCAAGTTTTATCTTGAGAAGTAGATCAGAATTCAGTATTCCATTGTGCACAACAAATTTGATTTCTCCCCCTTCCCTTCCCCGACTCACAAAAAGTACATACTTCAGAGTCTTATTTGGTTTAGAGATCAGATCTGATGTTTTCGGTCTTGGATACTTAAACAGTGACATTTATATTATTGTTCATTAGCGAAGCATGTGTGTTTGCATTTTAGAAGTAGTTCATAACCAAAATTCCTGTTACCCTCAGGTCCTGAATTTCATTAAGAAGTCAGCCTGCATTTTTGTGTGTGTGTGTCTGCATCTGGGAGCTCTAGATTTAAATGCCTAAAACTTATTTTGGGGAGACTCTCAGTCTTCTTGACACCTGTTTTTAATAGAAACCTGCACGTGCTGTTGAGAAATGATAGAGATCCCTGATGTGCTTAAGCTGCTAGTCTGTAATGTCTGTGCAAATTGTCACTGCTGACATTCTTCATGTGTATCCAGTTGCATACTGCATACAGGAAACTGGCGTGGACACAATTGGAGGAGGTTGGCTCAGTTGAAAAACAGTTATACCCTTCCCCTTCTCAGTCAAAGTAGTACATCCAGACCTTGCTTTTAATTTCTGGCTTTGAAGAATTCAAAAACATAGTGAAGTTGTCTCATGACACCAAATTTCCTTTGTGGTAATTAAACACTGCAGTAATACAGGTTTTTGCTTATTAACTAACCTTTTTTTTTTTTTTTGTTGACAGATGAATGAACCAAATGCCTATGGAAATACTCCACTCCATGTGGCTTGCTATAATGGACAAGATGTTGTAGTGAATGAACTCATAGACTCCGGTGCTAATGTGAATCAAATGAATGAGAAAGGTTTTACACCTTTGCACTTTGCTGCTGCATCGACACATGGAGCATTGTGTTTAGAACTTTTGGTCTGCAACGGAGCAGATGTAAATATGAAGGTAGGTGAATCCAAAGTCATCCATTTACTCTTATAGATGCGGTATAGCTTTATTAGAGGTGACTTCTCAAAACTGTTGTTGGGGCAATGTGTAGAAGTTCTTATTGATAATTGGAGTCCTTCTGTGAAAAGTATTATAGAAAAAATGAAATTGCTTCAAGAAAGTTGGTCTAAATCTTAAATCTATTGGATGTAGTAAGTAGCCCAGAAGGAAAAGATGACAATATTATCTGGTCAAACTTTATTATGTCTAAATGTCAGAAGTCCCTGTCATCTTGTTTTCCCGAGTCTGTTTATATGAGTAAGAGCAAATCATAATGCAAAAGAACGTATTTTTCTTATAAACAAACAGCATAAAAGAAATCAAAGATTTTTCAGAGAAACGTGTATGAACCAGCTAATGGCTGGAGCAGTAGTATGAAGGGTAAAATATACATAAAATACAGAGGTAAGTAGATTAGGCCAATGGAAAGTCTTGAATGGATGAATTTTGAATTACTCCAGCAAAACTTTGCAAACGGTCTTGACATTCTTTTAACATCTCTACTTGGTCACATGTCTTTGGCTGCAGAGTGTTCTGTAGAATCCAGTCTTAGTGTAGAGAGAATTTCTAATCCACACAAGTATAAAAGCAAACTATAACATAAATATTGTATTATCTTCTTTTGTGTGTAGGTTAACGTCTCAAGGCATGAGAGAGATGAGATCTTTCTTTTGTGTGAAGCTAATTTTGACTTAAGTAATAAAAGCTTAATTGTGTTCAGAAGTATTCCATATCAGGTGTCTCGACAGGCTGGGGCAAGTGGGAAATAGGTATGTGGAAGGAAGAGTCCAAAAGTACAGTGGGTCTAATTGCCTGTACCTCTGCTCACCTGTCATAGGAAGAGAAGTATCTATACTTCTGTTTCTTTTTTTTATGTGTGTTAATAGAGTTATATCAATTTCAGCACTATTTGAGTCAGAGGTGAATATTGGCACAGTTAAAAGATTGTTTAAAATCTTTTTTTTTTGTGGTTAACTTTCATGTAAGAACTTCACACTAATTTTCTGCTAATTCTAAAATACCATTATGTGTCTATTACTACAAAATATATAGTCTACTGAAAATTTGGGAGTGGTTTAAAAATAATTTATTTGATTTGTAAAAATCTTAGATGTATGTTACAGCTCACTTTTACATATATTTAAATGTGGAGCTCCTTTAATGAAAATGTGCTTAAAATTAGTTGTGGAAAAATGCATCACTGAAGTGCCTTGGAGATGTAAAGAGCTACACTATAGGGTTTACAGCCAATTTGTCATAAAATCTGCAGGTCACAGTTCATTTATTCTTGTTGCCAGCTTTCTGCTCTACTGATGTCCCAGACTGGATATGACTGAGGGTTTAACGTTACAGAGCTGTCTTCTGTCCTCCATCCCTGAAACCACATTTCTCAATAATGTATGTTCTCTCATGAAAATAATCCCACAATGTTAAATATACTAATGATTATGTACATATGTTGCATGCACAAATAAGAAGAAAAAGAGAAGAATCGATATTGCTAAGCAAAGAATTACTGTTTCCCTATACATTGGTTTGCAAGGGCTCATGACTTTGTACATCTGATGTAGAAGAAAAAAGTGGGGAGGAGTTCGTTTCAGAAAAATGTGCAGTGAGCAAAGTTTTTTTTTTTTTTTTTTTTTTTTTTTTTGCTATTCATTTTCAAATACACCTTAATGATAGGTTAGGAATGAAAATGAAAAATCTCCAACATTCTGTTAGGATAATTAAACGCTGCTAAAGATTACTATAATCTTTATGGTTGAACTTTAAATAAGAATCTTTATTATGGTATACGCTCTAGGTATTGACTACATTCAGTCAGTTGTAATATTAAATAACCTCAAAAATTGTGCAAAGAACAGCTAATATCTTCAAACTGACCGGCAACGTTCCTAATTCTTTGAAGTTTGCGATGTGGGTGAATTGTTTGTAGGTAACAAAAGATGCATTGGCATCAGAGAGATGTATTGTTGCCTTCCTTCCCACTCAATTTTAAGTTACTGGATCCAAAGCCTAGATTTGATAGTTCCTCCGATTAATAATAAATAAATGATCAGAAGTTTTCACATGGGTGAACCCAGGCTTTCTTTTAAAAGCATACTCTGATACGAGAGAATATATATATTTTTTAAACCTGATGGCTGGAAACGTCTGCCTGAAGCATATCAGAGAGCTGAGAACTTCAGCTGAAGTCTCCTAAGAGCTTGGTACAGATTGGGCTACTGAAGTTTTGTTTCAGAAGAAAAGGCCTTTATAATGGAAAGGGTTAGTCGCTATCACAGAATCATCCAGGTTGGAAAAGACCTCTAAGATCATCTAGTCCAACCTTTAACCTAGTACTGAAGTCCACCACTAACCCACCACTAAGTTCTAAATTTACATGTTTCTTGAAGACCTCCAGGGATGGTGACTCAACCACTTCCCTGGGCAGCCTATTCCAATGCTGCACAACTCTTTCTGAGAAGAAATTTCTCCTAACATCCAACCTAAACCTCCTGCAACTTGAGGCCATTTCCCCTCATCACTTGGTGCTTGGGAGAAGAGTCCAATCCCCACCTCACCAGCTTAAGATATATGTGGCTGTAATTACAACATGTTGATTTACTAAGTAGCAGAACTATGAAGTGCAAAATTAAACAGGTAGGGTTGTGTAGAGGTTTCAAGCAATTATAGCTGGAAAATATAATTCGTCCCTTGTTTGTGCACCAACATGTGTCTCCATTGTAATTCTGTTAATAACATTTCTGTGGATTTCTATCTATGTGACTGATTTTGGCCTGGGAATCTAGACCTGAAGGTGTGGACAGCCTTGCATTGTATATGAAAACTTACCACTTGCAATGCTAAAAAGTGCAAGTACTGAGGCAAAAAAAAATAATTTCCAAGTCAACATCTGCTTCCCTGGAAAAGCCTGTGAAGATGAATCTTGGAGTTAATCAGAAGAATAATCCCTAAAAAAAACAGAGGGAAACTAAATCAGAAATCGTTCTGTGGCTAATAATAATTTGTTTAGTTAAAATGGGATGTTTTTAGAGGATTTTAAGAAGTATTTATTGAAAGCAAACATGTTCAGTTTCCAGATACTGAGGATGAAATTCAAAGTAGTTCATATAATAGTTCATATAATTGCTTTTTGTCACCTCTGTAGGGGTAGGGCATCATTTCATAATTGTTCTTGTACTTTGTCAGTACCCATATACTACTGTTACGTACCGCTCATTGTTGCAGCGCTCGTTCCTCACCATTCAGGATTTCCATGCAAGGAAGAACACTTTGAAATAGGATGGTATTAATTATTTTATGGACCCCCTGGGTGCTTGAAAATTCTGTGTCCTAAATACAATAAGTATTTTATTTCCATTTCTGATACTAGAACATAGGAATTGTTGCTAGAGGGAGATTTCACTTGGAGACCCGCATTTCCCCTGGCCCTCGGCACAGCTTGGTAGCCTAAGTATAGTTAATATCTGAGTACTAACTTCACAGAACACCTTGTGCTGTGTGTTCATTGTTTCAGTCTAATAGAAATTACTGCTCTTAGCATTTTTTTTCTGATCCTAAGTATTTTGTGCATATGTTTTCTCTAGTGATAGAGTGACTTCTTTCCTGTTACCGACACATAACTGAGTTTCAGTGAATACAATTAAAAGTTATCATTAGCCCATAGCTATTTAGTCATGTGCTATCAAATCTTGTAAGATTGGACAGCTATATTTACCTTAATATTTAGATGTAAGACCTTGAGGGCAGGAAAAAAAAGGAGATTGAAGCAAAAGTTTTGAAGATAACCTCCTTGCTTATGAAGCCCAACCTCCTGGCATCTCAGGAAACGGTTACGAAGATTTTACCCAATATGTTGAGGCATACTGTCTCGTTACCTAAGAAACTTGATTCCTTGTTCTGATTCTGTATATCCTTCCCTAGTGGCAATGTCCAAGAAGGGAATTCTAAATACCATCTTATACCTAGAAGTTAATATTCAACGTGGAAATTATCACCTTAATTTAATTTTATACCTTTTCTATGTTTATATGTTGATAGACAGTTGCATATTGTACTATTTCTGAGTTGCAAAGAAATCTGAGACTATTAGACTGGAGAGAGACGCTGTGAATAATGAAATCCATCGTCTTACAAATCTGCGTTACATACTTTTTAAAGTAAACCGGAGCAGAGTGAATCTAAAAATACATTATTGATTGTATGGTGTTTTTTTTTCCTTTGAACTGGAAAATTATTTTGTTGCTTATTTTGCTGTTCTTATGTTGTCTTTTGACAACTCGCTTGATCACCACACTACATAGTTTCTGATACTGTCACATTAGATTATATTTAATGTCCCTGTGAGATACTCTGTTAGTGAGACTTGGATTTGTTTTTTTTTTTGTTCCATCTTCTTATTAGCCTTCCTTTGAGATACAGTTTTAGCACCTTCTGTAAAAACTGCAGTTTTAGCACCCCCTAAAATTTTTCTGTCTTTTGTTGACTTGACTAATTTATTTCCTTACATTCTCAAAGTTTTCTTCATTCTATTTTAGAATGTTAGTTACCAAAGCAGCTTTTGGTCCCTCATTCAAACTAAGCTTATTTTATACAGTCATTTTTCTTATATTTATGGTTAGATAGAGGTAGGTAGATGTTAAAAGAAAATTATCTTTGCAAAAATAAATAAATAAATCAGAGGTTAGAGATTGCTTAGGGAAGTTGTTGTTTATATCGTGTTTATTTGGCCTTTTTTAAGGCCTTCAGTGACAGAAGTTCTTGAAGTAAAAATGATTGTCCAATTCCTCTAGTGGATTTCAATTAATTTTTCCATGTTTCTTTGCTATTACTATATATATGTGGATGTGCCTTTTGGGTTATTTACTGTCAAAGAAATCTGCTAGCTGAGACATCTGGAGACACCTTGGCTGTTGTCATAAGGTGTTTTATTTCTTTCAGTCCAGGTCTGAAAAGTTGATATTTCCCATAATTTCGTTGTTCTAGCTGTTATATGCTGCTTTTTGCAGTGATGTTACAAAAAATTCCATGTTCAAGTCCATCTAAAAGGATCCATAGCAGATTTTAAGTAAAACATCCTTAGAAGCTTGGTCATTTGGTTTCAAAGGAAGAGTAAAGATGGAGAGACACTTTTGCGCAGCAGTGATCAATGTTATTACAAAACATATGCTCATATTGTATGTTCCCCCTTTCCTCTTTCACTTGCAAACAAAAGTGCTTTTATTTTCTGACTGTCGGGTTTACGATTTTTATGTGCATTTGTAAGAACTCTTTTCTGCAGTAAAGCTTTCCATTATGTATGATAAAGTATAGGAAAAAAAGTCATCCTAAAGTAATAATCACAGAAAAAACTGTTTCTGTAAGTGTGTTTAGATTGTGCTGTTAAAAATTGCAAGTCTCTTATGCATTATTGTTGGCCTACTTGAAGGGCATATTTACTTGGTGAATGACTAAGTGTACGCTTGGTATGCGTTTCAAATGTATAATGCCTATTATGTTTGAATAGTTCTACCCTAGTATTACTGGTGGTTTATGATAAATTACTTTCAAGTATTGCTTTACAGAAATATTAGTGGAACATGTGAGCTTTTTAATGTGTTGTCTTCTGATATAGTGTGTAAAGATCCATTGTAAGTACATGGATAATAATGAAAAATAAAGTTGTTTTCTTTTCAAGAAACAAATTTCATTTAAAGAAGCATTTTGTTATTTTAGACTTGGGTGGGGGGCATAGGCTTGTTGCTGACATTGTGTGCTGTCATCAGCCTCTTGAGAGTGATTATCCAAAAGGCATAATTGTGAGTGAACAGGCTTCATTGAGTTGTCACCCAGAGCTGGAAGACTGATTAAGAGCAGCTCTTTTGAAAAGCTTACCAGGAAGAATTTAAAGGAGAGAGTAGAGGGGAGAGGATTATGTCCTTTTCCTTTGTCAGTTCTGATGGATTACTCTGGTTATAAGTAAACACTTGTTGTTTTTTTTCTTTTTCAGAGTAAAGATGGGAAAACACCTTTGCACATGACAGCAATCCATGGTAGATTTTCAAGATCTCAAACCATCATTCAAAATGGTAATAATAATAATAATAATAATAATAATAATAATAAATGGGTAGGAGTCGTTTTGTCATCAGCTTTCCGATATTACAAGTATTTTCCTCTTCTCTATTGATAGCAATGTGCTGAAAGTTTGTTGGTTTTTGTTTATATCCAGTGTCCAGTAGTAGTTCAGTTAATGGTGGAGTCTGGTATCTCTGCCTATAAAGTTTGAAAGAGTTGTTTATTTTTTCAGAATGCAGGGAAAAATATTAATTTGTCTTCCATAGCCAAGTTGCAGAAGGTTTGTCCTGTATTGGTAGATAAGAAAATACATTTTGCTTATTGTTAATACTAAATAGCACCAAAAGCATTACAAAATTAAAATCCAGAACAGTCGTTCATGGACAATTATTAATGTTGCTTAAATTATCATCAATACTGTTTTTTCTAACAGAAGTATCTGTATGCCTATGTGTATTCCTAGGTAATAATTACTTTTTTATTACAGGAGCTGAAATAGACTGTGAAGATAAGAATGGAAATACTCCTTTGCACATAGCAGCTAGATATGGCCATGAGCTATTAATCAACACTCTGATTACGAGTGGTGCTGACACTGCAAAGTAGGTAACATTTACTGACATGAATGCAAGCTGAGAGAATTTAGAAATGTATTTATTAGACTATCAAGACTAGTGTGATTTTTTATATTGTATTTAACTTGAAATAGGAAATACTTTGTGAATTATCCTGTACTGTTCTTTTAAGTAGCTACACAGTACATCACAATTGATGCAAAAAGGAGAATCAGTTTTTCTCTGTAAAGCAATGTATATGAAATAACTGAAAATTTTAATAAACTATTGCACTGAATTAATGCATCCTGCCTAGTTTGTAAGAAATTGTCTAATATGTGAGGTTTTCGGTTGGCTCAGTGTTCTAATTAGATTGTTTGTTGAACAAACCATGCATGAATGCTTTGGCACAGTCGTGTTTGTTTTATTTCAATTGTAATGAAACTGTGATACCTGATTATGGTGTATCTTAGGCGGGGTATACATGGGATGTTTCCTCTCCATTTGGCAGCATTAAGTGGATTTTCAGACTGCTGCAGAAAGCTCCTCTCATCAGGTAGGATACTCTTTAAAATCTTATGGCTGCTTCGTACTTCAGTTTTTATTCCACAGAATAGCTTTTAATTAAATCTTAATTTAGTAATACATAGGATTCTTTAGAGTGCTAGGGACAGTGCTTGTTTGTTTGCTTTTTAATGGACAGTACATAGGAAAAGTGAATGCAAACTTTTACAGAAGTAATTTCTTTACCCCCCCCCCCCCAAATCATCCAAATTGAAAGAATGTCTCTGTAACTTCTAAAATGTTTCAAGTTGGCCAAAGAGGTGGAATGCTGGCCCAGGCCATAATAGACCTTCAAGGACAAAAGCTAATGTTCTAATGACTTCATCCAGCATCCTTCATTTCCCTTACTGAAGATTCAGTATGGCAAAGAAATCCATGAAGAAAACTTGCAAGTGACTTCTGTGACTTTTACATGAACTGAGCAAACTTAGATGAAAATCTAGCCTGGAGCAAAGTATCAGTTGCTTGACCATTTATAAAAGTCAAACTGAAAAGACTGGATGCTGCTAACATTTTAGTACATGCTCTTGGTGTGGGGATTGGTGTCTGTGGACTGTGTACCCTTTTTGGTTTTCTGAGGAAGGGTCTTGTTTATGTGAAGTAAGAACCTCTGACGTTTAAAGTCATTAATATTCGTTTGACCTTGGGGGAAAAAAAAGCGCTTTGTTGCAGTACTGAGAAACATTTAAGCAGTTAGTGGTACTAAACAAGCATCCTAGGGATGTGCAAAGGTATTAAGGATTACTTTTTGATTCAAGTAGGTAAACTATCTTAACTTGCTTGCCATGTACTTCTGTTTACTCAAATGGGAGGAGAAGGTAATTGGACATGTAAAAACTATATTTTGTGGACATACAGCCTTCAATAGTAGTACTCTTGAACAACACGTCCTATGCTGTTCACTGTTCATGGCTGTTGAACTATTCTTAAAAAAAAAAAAAAAGGGGGGAAGAAAAAGCATTCCCATGCAGAAGTACCAACATTGGAGCTCTGGTGAAATTCTGCTACATAAAAAGAAGACTCTTAGGAAAATATTGTACTTCCCTCAAACAAAAAAAATGCAGCTTTGAAAACTGATTTAAATAGTAATTTTCATGTCACGATATATGATTAGGTGTAGAATTGCAGTTAGGGTATCTTAGATAATTTTAACTCTGCTACTTTGCCTGTGTTTCAGCCTGCAGGGTTGTTGCATTTTGTTTCAAGAGTTGAAATAAAATCACAAAGGAGAGCACTGCAGGATAAACACACCATAATCCTCTTTTGAGAAGTTTCTTTCTAACCTCCAAAATTTTACTTATGCCTTAAGCATAACATTTTTTTTAAACTCTTCAAGTAAACCTTTTGTGCTAGTGGATCTTGATGCTTTGGTTATTTATATGGTGTCTGATATTTTTGAACTAAAATTTTAGCTGCTGTGACACCTGTGGATGTCATCTGTGTTCAGTGAATTAGTTAGAATCATAGAATATCCCGAGTTGGAAGGGACCCATAAGGATCATCGAGTCCAACTCCTGGCACCACACAGGTCTACCCAAAAATTCAGACCATGTGACAAAGTGCACAGTCCAAATACTTCTTAAACTCCAACAGACTTGGTGCTGTGACTACTTCCCTGGGAAACCTGTTCCAGTGCGTGACAACCTGACAGTTTTATGATATTTCTGGTGTTTTCTCTCTCGTGTTTGGAAACAGTGAAATTTAAAAGCTACATACCTTTTTTATTGCATTGTTACGTTTGTTATACACCATTCTTTGCTTTCCTCTGTTTACTTACTTGCCAAACCGGAAGAATTCTTCAAATGCTTTCTTGCTCCAAAATAAGTTGAAGGTGAGGGCATGGAATTGTGTCAAGGAAGTTTTATTTACTTGAAACAATTCTCAAGGAGTATAAATTCAGTACAAGTTCTCATTAAGATGAAAAGTTATAGTTGCTCTAATTTATTATTACTTTTGTCTGCATGGATCTCGTGCCAAGTTTTATGGGGTAAGTTGTAATAGGAGTCAGTTTTGTGTGTTTTCTGTAGTTAAAATTGCCCAGAGGAGAGGATTTGTGCCCTTGTTTTTAAAATGCTTATCATGCTACTCTGTGACCTCTAATTCAGGTACTGGCTTTATAAATTTCTCGTTCATAGCACAACAGGCTTAGAGTCAATTAGGGAGCAATGAGTTTGTGGGTAGAAACACATGTGTGTGCTAATTGCTGTCAAATGATAGAATCCTCCTTTGGAAGAGGGCAGAAGGGATTGTCCTGAACATATTGTAATTTGGCTGAGGCGCACAGTTCATTTGATTGCATAGACTTTACCTTTGCTACTACAAATACAGCTTTTTATTCAGATACCTATCTTACCACAAAGGTAAGGTTAACCAATCAGACTATTTATTAGTTTTTAGTTACTTATTTAATAATGCATTAAGGACAGTCTTTCTAGCAGGAATGTCAGAGCAAAGTTAAGGCTCCTACAGTAACTTTAACTATGGATCTGCATACTCTCAAATACTTGGCTTTAAATATTTGTGTTCTCAAATTTTCATAGCCCAAATATTTTGGGGAGAGAACAACAACATTCTTTACACGGCTCCTCTAATTGCTGTTTACAGCCTTCACTCCAGCTTAGTGTAGTTCTTCCCCTGGGACTAGAGAGCTAAAATGAAGGATGAAATGTAAGTAACTTCTGGATTTAGTAATGCTGACATCCCCCTCTTTACATAAAAAATAATTTTTAAAAATTCTCTGCAGAACACTTAGAAGTTCTACCTTATTCTTAGATTTTCCTATTATCTTCATGGATTTTATGTCCAGTACTAAATTATACAGAAATATTAGGAGGTAAGTAAGATAAGAAAGAATATAGCTTCTTGCCTCAGCACTGCTAATTGTGTTTTCCCTTAGCCTTTTCAGTTAAAAATTAACATATTTTTCAAAATACTACAAATAGCAAGGATTTGTTTCAAATCAATTATGTTTATGTGCTTCACTGCTTTATGCAAATAGCTGTTAGGTTTGCTTTGCAAGCATTTCTCTTAAGGGTAGATGAGAACAGTTTTGTGAAAGCTTCTAGTACATAATGGGCTTTACAAATATTTGATTGGTAGGTTTTGACATAGACACACCAGATGACTTTGGCAGAACTTGTCTTCACGCAGCTGCAGCTGGAGGGTATGTAAAAAGCATTCATGCTTTTATTTTTGGTGTCCTTTTTTTCAATTGCTGATTGATCGTGTTCTTTTTTTTATTATTATTATTTTTTCCTCTCTGTGTTTCTCCTACGCTCTCCCCTTGGAATTATGTAAACATGAAAATAATTTCAAGATGGATTCTATCTACAAGCAATAAAAATAAATAAATTAAATATTCAGCTCTATAAGTAATTACTGGAGTACAGTGTCCAGGTATCATCAGCTTTACCTTAGGTTTATGCTTGGGGATGAACTGGATTTTGTTTTAATTTCCCATGGGTGATGATATAGTTTCAAAGATGTCGTGCCCTGCTGTATCACTGTAGGACATGAGGTAGAGATCAGCAACTTTGGTAAAAAAATGTTTACCATATCCATAAACAAAAGCTCAATCAAGCTAAATTATAAACCATAATTAAATTCCAGAGTTTAGGTGGATGAAGTGGTCAGAACAACTTGTTCATCACTTGAGTTGTGATCTATATTGATTATTGTTATTGTATTGTAGGTTATCTATAGCAGCTACTCAAAATTGCCTGGAAGAATTGGGTAATAAATCTCATGATACACTTTGTGGGACACAAGAACTCCATGATAATGATATTTTCATTTTTCTGTTTCAATGTTATTTAAGTAATACTGCTAAGTAATCATTCTAAGTCAAGAGATATTTGATAGGTACATTCTTGTTACAAATGATTAAGGTTAAAGTGCTATCTTTTCATATAAAAACACATGATTTGTGACTCATTCCCTCATTCATTTCCAACTTAGAAAAGTTATTAAGATTTTGTTTAAGCAAGCAGCATTGTACATACGTTATGATGATCATATTGTATTCAAAATTAATTGCACTTAAAATATTTACATAGCAACTTATATTTGGCCTTAAAATATATACATTAAAAACTTGTTTCTGTGCTGCAATCCTGGTAGAAAAAATGATGTGCTGTGCAGGTGTTTTTTTATTTATTTTTTTAAAGAATTGAGACTTCTGTTAATTTAGGTTAATGTTCATGCACTTTATGCATGCCATTTGATATCAATACAGTTTCTATATGTGGACTTGAAATAATTAGTGTTCTTTCCTGTTTGGTTCTGCAGTTGTGAAATGTATTATTACATATAAGAAGTCATAAAAAATAAATGTTAATATAGTTCAGTTGTAAGAAAAATACCGTATAAGGTGCATTTTTAGCAGTTCTGATATTTGTAAAGGCCAATATTAAGGACCCATAATCTGCAATGACAAACAATATTGCATTAATTTAACAGGAATTTGGAGTGCCTAAATCTTCTCCTAAATACTGGTGCAGACTTCAACAAAAAGGACAGATTTGGGAGGTAAGAGATTCTAGATTTGTATATTGTAAAGGGTTACTAAAGTAGTACAAAAGTAGCATGTCATTATGTGGGCAAGTCTGTGCATTCCAGTTTCTGTTTTTAAGAAATGAAGTCTGCTACAAACTGTGCTTCAGCATGTGTTACCAAAAGTTGTGGTTGTATCTTCTTTATTGTCTTGTTTTTTTTTTTTTTGTTTTGTTTTGTTTTCTTTTTAAGTAGGTGCTTAGCCTTGTTTTTAAAGGCTGTGTTACATACTCAACTGCAATTTTTATGAGCCTTTTCTGCTTACAGCATGGCTCTAGTGAGTTTATGTTTCTCACATCCAAGGATATTAGTGATGTTTTCCAAATAATGAATTAGTCAAATCTATATATCCCTTGCTGTTTCTGAGTTGTGTGGGGGTTTTTTGTTTGTTTGTATTTTTTTTTTTGCTGGAAAAAATACATTTTATCATAATTGCTTCACATTTTCCCTTTCATTATATCCATCAATTTCTGTTCCTCTCCTTGTTTGTGCTCAGAACTCTTTTGGAATGACATTAATTTCTATTTTTAGTATAGTATTTTTTAAGTTCAGATGGCACCATCAGTACTTGTGCAGAATCTCACATCACATCCTGGAAAATATAATTCACTCCTGTGAATGGCAGGAGTAGGGCATGAAGGGAACATTATGGCTGTAAAGCTGTATTTTGCTTTAAATTCTTCCATTCTTTCCTGAGAAAGGATCAACTGTCCGTTGCAGCTTTTCTCATTGAAAGTTTTAATAGTTAGTTTTAACTTACGTGTTATGCAAAACAATTATTTGGGGGGAGGAAAAAGATTAAAATAGTTAAAAATTGAGAAAGAAAAATAAAAGTAATTTTAAGGGAGAGGTAGAACACTTCAAAGTGTCTGTTTCCTCAAAACTGAGTCATTTATAGTAGCAATCCATCTTTAAAAATAGAAAATTGAATTCTGCACCATTGTGGTACTTTTGAAATTATGTGTAAACTTGTTTATTTTGAGAATTGAAGTTTAATTTATAAATTTCCTCTGAGAGTATTCAGCAATATTAATCTTTCATGGTTTCGTTAACAAGAAAACAGCGTATATTTTAAAAAGTTTTCTTTAACAACGCATCTGGTATGTTACTGTAGTTTAAAAAATAATGCATGTCTGTATTAGACAAAATTCTGATCTTTTTTTGCAGAACATATCTACTCACTAACTGTTGTATTTTGACCTTGTTTAGTTGCTATGCAGTTCTTGGATTTGTCCATATTTTTTCATGTTGCTTGAAATTACCAATATACCTAAAACCAATGTCTAATGTAAACTATTTTCCTTTATATGTTTACACAAGAAAATTCATGTAAAGCTTCTCTTAAGACAGAGTTATGTATATGTATTGGCTGACAGATACATCACCTAGATAGTGTTCTGCATTATTAAATGGCCCTAGAAAATAATTTATAATATTTATGCATTCTTCACCGCAAATACTTGTTAAAAAGGGAAAGGAGTATTTAAGTTTCATTTTATTTTGCATTTTCTGTCTCTCTAGTATTATTTTGTTGTTATTTACCATTGTACTTTTTATTTAAATGTGTACTAAAGAACTCCACTCCATTATGCTGCTGCCAATTGTAATTACCAGTGCCTGTTTGCCCTTGTGGGATCTGGAGCTAGTGTGAATGACCTTGATGAGAGGGGTTGTACACCTCTGCACTATGCAGCTGCATCAGACACAGATGGAAAGTAAGTGCAATGCTTTGTACTATAGATGGTATCCTTAGAAATGTTTGGGCTGTGAATTTTGAGTACGTTTTGCCTTTGGTTTTGCTGAATGCGTGTTTTACACTTTTAAAGATTAAAATTGGCAGTGGCTTCTTAATTGTGTGTAAAATATTTTTGAGAAAAAATGAAATAGATTGTAAATAGTAAAATGTATTGTCATTTTTTGGTTATATCCTGTAATGCAGGTGCCCTAATTGTGAACAGAGTTTTTAATTCCACCTGCTGTGTAGTGGTTGAGTAAAAATCATCTGCGAGGTTATCATGCAACTTTCTGATGGTCATAAGCAATAGGATAATGTTAATTTAAGATCAAATTTTGACAAATGATGGTGTGTTTTGAGGAGGGTTCTTAATGTTGCCCTAAAGTCTGTGTAGTCAGTCAGAAACATGCTGTAAAACTAGTGTGTGAGTTACGGTAGGCCTAGATAGAGATGGACTAGACTTATTTAAATAGAAGACTGTTTTATCCATTGGGATTTAATTAAACTATTCATATTTGGCATTACAACTCTCTTGTTAGTGTAAATTTTTGTGAAATAATTATGCTTTTATTTATCAAATGCATCCAGAAATCTTCAAAAATCCATAAATGTCTTTTGTGTGTGTTACTTTTGTAACTAATGGTTGTATTTAACATAGTTTTTAATTGTTTCAGTGCATACATTCAAAGCTTATGCAGATAGCACAAAATTGGTGAGGTTAGATAAACTGCAGACATCGTATGTGTCAAGCAGACTTTAGGAAGATACCTCCTGCATGTGTACACGCTCACATGGGGGTCAGAACAGGCTGGCGTGCAGCATCACATTTCAAATGGGTACAGTGACACCTTCAGTGGAGAAGAGTGCTTTTTAGTGCTATATCATCATGTTTTAATACAGCACTTTTTAAAAGGTGAGGTAGCCATTGGAATGAGGTGGCATGTAGCTTGCACACGGAGTTCTGAAGGATAGATAAAGAATATTTCCATTTAACTAATGTTTAAAGTAAATGTAGAGACAAATTTAAAAACAAAATTGATTGACATTTTTTACAAATATGTTCAATTCCTACTGGAATTTGTTGAAACAGTACCACTTTAACTACCCTTTTACAATTTGAGCTAGGATTAATTTTAGCTTCACAGTTGCTGAGAAAACTTCCAGACTATAATGGTTTTTCAGATGGCATCATTTTGCCATCTGCCTTATAAAAGGGACAAGCATGAATGATGATGGCAATATAGCAGATCTTTAGAAGATAACTCAAAGAATTGTCGCTAGCAGCCTCATAATATTACTGTTCTGATGAACAGCTGGCTCTCTGCAAGACAGACTGCAAAGCAGAATGGCCCAAGGAGAAGCTTTTTATGTTGATGCAGCAAGATGATTAGTAACAGCTGGAAAACCAGGACTACTCAGCTCATATTCAAAACAGGAAAGAAGCTAAAAATGATTACTAAGTTGGAGTATAAAGCCTGGGAAAAAATATCAGGAAATTATCTATATAGAAATTCCAAGGATATTTGTGTGCGTTTTTATAGTCTTTGTTCAGATATCTTTAAAGGCTGATTTTAGGGACAATGACGGTTTTTGTTGAAAATTATTTTCCTGTTTGTGCCCGTTTGCAAATATTTCTTTGGTATCCTTTAACAAATGCTTCAAATCTGGAAAATACACTAGTACGCCTTATTTTGACAATATTAGAGAGGGAAAGATGATCACAGACTAAAATAAACTAAGCAGCATGTTAGGGGAGAAAAAATGTCGTCTTTCTATATTAGAATTATTTAATAGAGAGTACACTGCTAAATAAATGGGAAATAAATTCAACTTATTTGGGCTGTCAGAAATTTTGATTGATCTCCTTTTTCAGAGGCCTTTTGAGGACAGTTAAGTATTCAAAAGATACAAAATTAATCTCCTTGCTGGATGAGAAGAAAGAGTAAAAAATACTCATCTGTTTTGCATTGTAAAGAATGCTACTGGAGAACTTTCAGAAGACTGCTTTCTGTAGAGTATGCAGTGGATTAAGTTTTATGTGAACACACAAATGTAGAAAGTACACAAATATTGAAATCTACATAGGTAAAGTCAGTGATGTTCTATGTATTTTTGAGCTGCAAATGTTAATATAAAATCACTTATTAAAATGAACAAAGTTAGATTGGCCAAATGAAATGTAAGGATGGTAATTCTGATGTGATGGACCAAATTGACTTGGCCTTTGGATTTTCAGAAATGTAATTCTGTTTGAATTTAAATTAAAAAACAAATCAAAACATTGTCATTAATTAAATTCAAGCATTTGTTTGCTGGGCAAACAAAAAACAAGTTAGGTGGTTAAAAGCATAGCTTCCAGTAAAGCATAGCTTTGTGTTAAGATATGTTGAACTTATAGTAAAGTTACGTACATCTTGTGTAACAAGTTATTTTTTAAAACTGGAGAATTTATACCATTTTCTCTACCTGCTTAAGTACTTTCCTCATGTATGCTGGGCACAATGATAAAAGTGAGAGCATGCCTTGGCTTCACTCATCCTCTTCTCAACTTTGTAGAGAGACAGAGTACTTTGTAATTAGGTACTTCTTT
The DNA here is from genome assembly GCF_040182565.1 of Anser cygnoides. Lineage (NCBI taxonomy): Eukaryota > Metazoa > Chordata > Aves > Anseriformes > Anatidae > Anser > Anser cygnoides. The sequence continues at coordinate 37,553,810 of NC_089874.1, read as the reverse complement.
TGTTGATAGTTAGCGCTTTTTTTTTTCACCTTTTTACCCCTTCCATTTTCACCCACCTGGATTTTTTTGCTTTTAGCCTTTGACTTGATCTCCACTGAAGATTTCAGCTTTCACAAAAGAAGAGTGATTTTCCAGCCATGTGCCTTCAGTGAGGACTTTTTAGATTCACAGACAGCATTTCTTTTGGAAGAAATGGTTGTCACTGTCTAGTGTAGTGAGAATACTCCCCTCCTTTTCCATGGTGACAGTAGAAGACCGTCAGCAAATAGGATGAAAAAGCAAATGTCAGGTCTCCACTTCAACAAACTGCTGTTGTTGCATGTGAGGTTATTGGGCCCTGGGTCCATTACAGTTGTCTTACATTGAAATGAATTTCCATGTCATCACAGCCACTACTGGGTCGCGTTCTGATGGTGATCTTGTGCTTGCACTGTTCCTCTGTTGACTCCAGGCCCTTCCTTGAAAGCTCCTTTAGAAAGATTTCTGATATTTCAGGGTCATCCCTCAGGAGATGACTCCTCTGGTAGAATTTCTGCCTGTATTTCTCCAAGGTTTGAATGATCAAGTTTCCTCTTTCAAGAATAGATCAGAGGTCATATTAGGATTCCTGCCCCTCAGATCTAAAACTGCTATACTCTACTGCAAGTTTTTCACAACAGCACAGCATATTGTACAACTACAAATGTTGAAATTCCTTTTTTCTTTTTGTCAATTGCCTTTGAGATAAATGGGAACTAAAAATCTCTTATTGTCAGTGTATCCAACTGACCCCTTTGTAACTACTGGTAATGATAATCTGTGAAACCTGCAGATAAACTGCTCTAATGAAGAAAGATTCCAAGCTGGATTTCATAAGATAATTTTTTCTTTTAGGATTCATATCCATTTTATTGAACTGATAAAGAAGTATTTCAATACGCCAAAAAAGGAGGAAGGGTGACGACCTGTCGTACACTTCAGAAAACCAAATGGTTTCACCAGCAAGTTCAAATTCAGCATAGTGACTAGCTATAAACATCTCTGCATTCCAAGGGCATGTATTCATGCTTCTTGACCTACAGAATCCATCTTTCCAACTATCATACAAAGTATGTGTTGTGTACAAAGTAGCTTCACTTAAAGGTGTTCCTCAACTGTTATCAAGGCAAGGTTCTCCTGACCAGATTCACCGCAGCACCAACAGTCCTAACCCAAATGTTTTAACGAACTATTTCAGAAAGACTGGAATGTCACTCTCCCTGTCTGGACTTCTGGCTGGTGAAGGGGCTGTACAGAGGTTGGGTCTCTTCAGACTTTCACTTCACAGATTTTGTTCAGTTCTGATTCAGTCTCTGGAAGCCATTCTATTGCAAGATATGTTCCAAGTCGTACGAGAGGTTATAGCACTTAAATGTACGACTGCCACCTCAGTGATGTCTTTCTTCTGTTCTAGTCACAAAGCAGCATATAGCTTCATGGTAGACTACTTCACAACACTTACAAACCTCGCTCCACTCTGGACACATGGTACCTATGCTGCTTGGTGGTCCTCTTCTGAATGGTTAGCTGGTGTGGCGAGATGATCTACCCATTTCATTCTTCTTTTTGCTTTGTTGTAACAGGTAATCCTTCACAGGCAGAGATCACTTGTGGAAATCATGGATATCTCAGGGCAAAAGGGCCAGACATTTCTTACCAGCATTCTGGAGCTCAGAGCTGTGTAGAATACGTGCAGAGCTTTCTGGTATTCTCTTCAAAAATACCGTGCCCAGGTCTCAACAGAAACTCTAATCACAGTGTACAACGTTGATAAATGGCATGTCATATATTCTCTCTTTCGCTGCTTGAAGCAAATGATCCAGTCATTCAGAATACCAGCAGATGGCTTTAATCAATTCAGCTTTGCTGGACGCTAAGTGGGAGATCAAGTCCAGTGATATGAAGTCCAGCTGCTTCTTGCGAAGAACCAGACAGTCTGTTCTCGCATTAGGCAGGGTCATGAATTTGACTCGTTCTTGGTTCTGTTATATAGTTAAGAAGCATGTGCCTCTTCCCAGATCCTGAAGGTCCTGATTAAGGTAGGACATGGGGAGACTCTTACAATCCTAAATGTTTGAGCAAACAAATTGAGCAGACAAATTTAGTATGAGAATCATCTTCATCTGTCAATAAGAAGTCTGTAATCTGTCTTTCCTACTCTGTTAATTCTGAATTTTCAGAGGCTTTGTAGAATCTTGATCTTGCTTAGTTGTACACCTCACCACATGGATGTTTGGAAGCCCTTATTATCCTCTAATGAACAAGTTCCCAAATAACCTGACGCTACTCTAGGACTGTTTTTTTCTCACTGGTCTCTATCTTATCCTGAAGCTCTTGAAGCTGAGATTGGGTGTGTACAGTAGTTTGGTTTAAGCCAACTTCCTTCCTCATTTTGTTGCTTCAGAGTTCTCATTCTCATTGTTTTTAAGCTCTGCAAAATGTTGGTTAAAGTGTAGACAACATAAAATTATGAATGAGTGGGGTTATTGGTTGGAATCATTTAGTGTGCATGTGTGGAGTCTCTCTTAAAAACAGAAAAATAGTAATTGTTCTTTAAGAGAGGGAGCTGACATTAATACCCAGTTTTTCATCCTCCTGGCTTGAGTGTCTGTAGTTGAAATTGGTGATCATGTTCTGCCTTACAACATCATGTAATAAGAGTAAGGATTGGTTAGGATATGAGTATGTCAACAACTAATTGTGGTTACTATATATAAGTAGATATAAATCAATAAATTAGTGTCTGGTAGTGGAATAGAGTCTGTGATTCTATTGGACTGTGTATCCTGAAGAACTCATCTGTTTTTTCTCTTCTTTCTGTGTTAAGTACAGAAAAACATACTGATACAGTGTGGAAAATACAGAAATAGTAATCATTTATATTAACAAAGGTCTCTGCAATCTTATTAGCTAGGAGGAAAATAGCCATGGAATATTAGTTTTAGCCAAGTCAGCTGATTTAGAGGATTCAGGATGCACACAGAGAAGGATTCTTTCAGATTTTGGAAGCGTTGTGATTGACCTTAACACTTGATGTACTCAGGTGTTCTTTAGTCAATATTGTATATTAAATCAGTGTTCTTGTTTGCTGTATTCTATTTTCCAATTTAATTGGAATGATTTATCACTTACTGTAAACTTGAAATTCAACATTTAGATATATGGTTGCGTATTTCAATTTAAATAGGTGCCTGGAATACTTGCTAAGAAATGATGCCAATCCAGGGATCCGAGACAAACAAGGATACAATGCAGTTCACTATTCTGCTGCTTATGGTCATCGCTTATGTCTTGAATTGGTAAGAAAACATTACAGATGAAAGCTGTAACAGCTGTTCTTACGGAGCATGATGCAAAGGCCAGGGCATTCCTCCTTCTTCATTCTTCACGTGTTAGCTTAGGTTGATAGTGTTGTTCATCCCCTATGATAATAAATATTTAAGCACTTGTTACTCTTAAAATAGAGGCAAGGTGAGGAGCTAAGATGGTAGATACCAGCTTAAAAAGATAATAAATTCCGAGATGAAGAGGTAACAGTGGTTGAGGATATGGGATATTAGTTTTGTTGTTGTTGTGTTTTTTTTTAATTTAGGATACACTGCTATTTTTTTTTCCTGATGGCTGAAGTAGAATAACCACAGGAATCCCACTGAGGAACGTTAAGAAATTTCACAAATGTCATCTGAAGAGCAAATTAAAAGATAGGGAAAAGCTGTAAAGTAAGGGTGTCTTATAAAATAGTTAACATAATGCTGAGTTCTTACAGTAATTAATGGCCATACAGTAGAATTTTAGATAATAATAAGGCCTCAGGGTAGTTTTTGATGGATTCCTTTGCTTTTGTATGGGATCAAATAACATAGCGTGTGTTATTCGATATGAAATGATTTTATATTTTCTGTGTTGTACAACTTAATATTTTAATACAAATTGTACTTTCCTGTTCAAGTGTATTAAAATATGACTTCTGAATGTTTTTAATTGCAGATTGCGAGTGAAACGCCTCTAGATGTTGTAAGTGTGTATGATTTCTCACTGTTAAAATACAATACAGAAAAAGGGAGCATGTCATTTTAAAAATACTGCTGCTTGTTTTTAGACTTATTCAACCATTTCTTCAATGCTTAGATGTATTACATAATTTCAATTGCAATTTAGATTTAGTTGCAGTAGTTGCCACTCGAACTCTTTAAAAGATCAAAACAGTTATAGAGTTCCTAAGGAAACTGCAGTCCTATATTACTCTTTCTAGTGGTCTTTTTTATTTTTCAATATGTGTATGCTGGAAATAGAGCAATTATTTCTGAATGTTTTTAAAGGTGAGGGTTTTTTTCACTCACTCAAACTTTCTCTGTTAAGCTTATGGAAACATCAGGTACTGATATGCTGAATGATTCAGACAACAGAGCACCTATAAGCCCACTGCATTTAGCTGTAAGTATTTAATTCTTCAGTGATGATAGCTCATCTAATTGCAAACAGCATAGTTTTGATTCATTCTGGTTTTGATTCGTTTGTTTTTTTGTTTATTACTAGCCTATTTAAAAACAAATAATAAATTAAACCTGAAAAATAAATATGTAATATTCCCAAATGAGCTGTACAGGATGATTTTTGCATTTCACTTGAAACTTGCTGCATGGAACAGCCTTCGTTTGAAATCTTATAATTAAGATTTATGTTATATTAACATTTATGTTATGTTAAAGAAACTTTTAGAAAACTTCTATAATTATTTTTTTTTACCATTGTTGTTTATTTTGAAGGATGTTTGTCTTTAGTGCTTCAAGGAAACTTGCCAAAATAGTACGAAAAGAGGGAAACTGGTGAAACTGTCTATAGAAATGTGGATTGAAAAACAAATCAGCTCAATATGTAGCTTTGATCTTTTCACTGGACTTCTACCAATGGAAAACCCTCAGTGTACTTTCTGAAAATAGCCCAAGTCTCATGCAGTACATATATTGCTATATATATGACAAAGGGAAAAGTAATCTAATACTGGTAAATGAAAGGAGTTAAAGAGTCTATTGCTGGAAATGAGTTTTGTCTGGGGACAGAGGTTACATATCCATGAGTAGAAATTCAAAGTTTGTTATGGAAACTTTAAAACCATAGCTGCAGATATTTATTTTCGTTACTAACTTTAATGCTCTGTCTTGACATATACCAGCAGAGTATTGTCTATGTTTTGGTTTGATTATGATTCTTATATATCTATTCTGATATCTTAATGTTTCATTTGCTAATTTCCTTCTGTTTTTACCAGTTATGGTTACTGTAGCTATTTGTATTGCATTTTTTGTCTTCAAAATTTTAGACCTTTACTTTTTTAGTATTTTGTTTAAAGAAATAACAGGAATTAGGTCTGTTTGCATGTGTTTGTCACTTGCAATAATATAACTAGCATAAACAATGAAACCTGCAGAATTCAAAATACTGGTGGCTGTACAAATAGGAGACAGAGACAATTTTCTGAAAGTACTTTGTTGCTGATTGAAAGCATGAAATGAAAAAACACCACCTTCCTGCTGAAATTATTTCTGAAAGTAGTTGTTACTATTTTGTAACTACTTACGTGCTGTATCAGGAGCTCTTCTACATGTTAAAACAAAAATACTATCTTCACAGTTTCATTTATGTAATCCTGGTAAGAAGTGGGGAGAATGTAAAGGACAGGAAACCTGAAGAGTTTTTTTTATTCTCTTAGGCCTACCATGGCCACCATCAAGCTCTGGAAGTGCTGGTACAGTCACTGCTGGACCTTGATGTGAGGAATAACAATGGGAGGACACCACTGGATCTTGCTGCCTTCAAGGGACACGTGGAATGTGTAGATGTGCTCATTAATCAAGGAGCATCAATCTTGGTGAAAGATTATGTTGTAAAGAGAACCCCAATACATGCTGCAGGTATGTGCTAGCTGGTAAACTCTAAAATCTGGGCTTTTGAAATGGATCATCTTCATATTTAGAAGTCTTTATTTTTAATGTTCTAAGAAATAGTGTTTAGGAATGGATGATGACTTTTTTTAAGTTACAGTTAAGGTATAAACTTAAGTTAAGACTTACAGACCTATATGGTTAATTTAAGGTGTAGACTTAACCCCATATTCACCCCATAAATCATTCCAACTTGAGGAGTGCTGTTCCATGCTACTCTCTAAACAGGTACGTGCAATGGTTTAGATCGGAAGGGACGTATAACAATTTATTTCCAGCCCATGGCATTGTCCTTTTCCATTCAACTAGCAAGCCTAGTTGTACTGACAGGTGTCAGTGATGTGTTCTTGTTTCTCTTCTCATCTTTCACACAGCCCAAATTTAGATACGTGAACTGTGTTGCCTGTCTTGGCAGTAAAATGCTTCTAAAAATGACTGGAGTCTTGGAGAATTCTATTAGTTTGCAAAGAGACATGAAAACTGTGCTTTGTTTTTTCCATGTTTTTAAATCACTCCTTGCTGCATGTTTTCAAATAACAGCAATCCTTTGCAGTATTTTCTCTCTGCCTTTCCTAGAAATCATCTATAAATTTACTTTCTCAAAGTCTGGCATTCATGCTTTATTCTCATTTTTTCCTGTCTTTGAAAATAGGCTCATTTAAATTGACATTATAGTTATGATGTTACAGAAATGTCGCAGTAAAAAGAGCATTATGTTCAAAGCATCATTATTCTAACTGATTCATTTGTTCTGCTCTGAGCACAAGCTATTTGACTTAGCTCCTCCTAACTTCTGTTACCATTTCTGTCAGTTGGAGAGTCATGAATTGTCACCGTTCTTACGTGGACTGAATAGAGCAGCTGTGTGCCAGAGATACTTTCTCTTCCAACAAGCATTCATTTGTCTTTCATGAGTTGCATTTAAATGTGATTTCTCATTTGTTTTGTTTCTTTTCTTCTTCCTCTCTTTGCTTTTTTTTTTTTAACTACTTGGTTAATCCTTCTGCACACTGTTTCCTTCCCCTTCTTTTTAAATGTGATTTCAGTTATCATTTCATAACTATACACATGCTAACAAAACCCACGTATGATTGGCTAGGTATGTGTTTGCTTGTTTTAAGGCACAGGTAAAAGTTGCGCTAATGATTATATTTGATTATTCCTTCTTGTGGACATTGCATAAGTATATAGATATGGTTAAATGTGTGCAACCTCATTTATGAAAAACAAATACCTGTTGGGAAATTACAGTTGGAATTGATTCTTTGTAATACTGTATAATCTAGCAATAATAATCATATGATTTCTAAAATTACTTTTGAGTGGTCATTTTTTGTTTTTAATTTAAGTTAAAATAATGATAAAGCTGTATGCTGTGTTCTCAAGTTATTGGGCTTTACTATGAGGAAGTTACTGGTCTATTTGAGCTGCATACTCAAAGGCAATTAATGTTAAACTTATTTTAATGATGTTTTACAGCTACAAATGGTCACTCAGAATGTTTGCGACTATTGATAGGAAATGCAGAGCCACAGAATGCAGTGGACATTCAAGATGGAAATGGACAGTAAGTTTAAAAGATATATTCTATTCTTCACAAGTCACTGCATTTTATAACGTACAGTAAACTAAATAGTATTTTACATTAGTGATTTTTCATGTGTTACTTTCAAAGGAGATGATATGTGAACTAGGACAAATGAGAGTGCATATTTTGCTATACACAATATTGGCAGTGAAAAGTAGCCTATTCAGTCTTATCCTAGTAACTTAAGCAGGAATTCTGAATTAATGGAAATTAATTTATTTTCTTGAATCTAGTGGCATTCTTGGAGTGAAGGTAGTGCTAGAGAAGCTTACTGATTGTCTAAATTTTACAAGTGTTCTTCAGAAGGGTAGAAGTTGTTATATTTCAGCTGAGACCTAGTCTGTTAAATTTCCATGTAGATTTCACTTCATTTCACTCTCTGTGTAGGACTCCTCTGATGTTGTCAGTTCTCAATGGGCACACCGACTGCGTTTATTCACTCCTTAACAAAGGAGCAAACGTAGATGCCAAAGACAAGTGGGGAAGGACTGCATTGCACAGAGGGGTAAGAGAATATTCCTTTTCTGTCCTTTCCAGTATTCTACATAGTAATTTCAAATACAGATTTATTTTGTAGCGTTAATGAATTTCTCATTGTTTTCATCATGCCAGTCTTAGCTTTCAGTTGTCTTTTTAGTTGATTTCAAGGGTAGCTTTTGCTTGTTTGCCAGATACCCTAAAAATTCTGTTGGGCTTCCTGAGTCTCTTAATCTTGCTGTAAATTGTTGACTGGTATCAAAGTACAGTTTTGTCATGGGGTGTGGGTTGTATTAATGGGAGGAAGAAAATCAGAAAATTATGATGTATGCTATAGGCCAAATAGATTTGTTTTTTAAATTTGTGCCATATAAGATAACTGAATGAGCCCTGAAGATTTGTAGTTTATTCAGTATTATTCCAGGAAATCATCCTGTCATGAATATAATAATACATTGCCATTTTTCCAACAGAATGGCTGCGTCAAGAAATAAAAATAGTAACTGTGCTTATTTTATTATTACTTAAAAAATCTAAGACATTGCCTGTAGTTGCTTGCTGTAGTTATGCACCTTGTCTCTCTCTCTATGTAAATATTTGCAAACATGCTATTTCATCTCTCTCTCTCAGGCAGTTACTGGGCACGAGGAATGTGTGGAAGCATTGCTTCAACATGGTGCTAAGTCCTTATTACGAGACTGTAGGGGGCGAACCCCTATACACTTGTCAGCTGCATGTGGACATATAGGTGTTCTGGGAGCTCTCTTGCAGTCAGCTACATCTGTGGATGCAGTACCTGCGATAGCAGACAATCACGGCTATACATCGCTGCACTGGGCCTGTTATAATGGTAAACATGAAAACAATGTTCTTTGGTTTAGAAGCAGCTTGGGGGGAACTGACTTGCCATTTTTATTTTTTTATTAGTTCCGGAACAGCATAATCAGCACATAATTATAACTTCCTCTTTAATGAATTAAGTGTTGGCAGTGTTTTCACTTCAAATCTTATGTGGAATATGAAGTTAAATGTCAGAATTCTCACTAAATTAATAAAAGGAGCCAAAAGTTTGAGTGAAAAGTTACGGAACAAAACAATGCTGATGGGTACAGTGGTGTACCTACGACAGGTCTTGGAAATCATTTCATTAATAAAGATTTGTAATCTACTAACTTTGCTAACTTTTATTCATGGAGGCGCTGGTCATTTAAGGACAACTTTAATGTTAGCTAATACATGTGTATATATTTTATTGTATTCTGCAGTTAGTCATGCAGTTAGTCATATTAACTGTAATTAATGAAGACAAGTGACAGAAGGAAGTTGTATATACAGATAGTTCTGAAATGCTTATATAGAAAACATCTTTTTAACTTAAATAAGCAAAGTTAAATTGTAATCAGTGGTGACAAGAAGTACCCAGGTGGTTTTTGGTTTTGTTTTGTTTATATATATATTGCAAAGTAACCTGTTCTGATGTTCATTTATTCTTACCTTCCTGGAAAGAAAGGTATTCATCAATTATAGAATTATGAAGTGTACATTTAACTCTTACGGCTTGATCCATTTTCAAAAGTGACCACAGTGTCTGAATAAAACAGAACTGAAATATTCTTGATTTACAGAATGAAATTTTTATGGAACTTGTGAAAATGCAAATCTTCAGGTGATACGGATTGGTGAACTAATCTTCACTGCATATATGCAGCAAAGATCAAACAAATGTTTATAATTTTTAGCTACCTGAGCACTGGTATGCTGTAGAATTTTGAGAATAATACTATGATAGGTTGAACGTGTTATTTTTGAGCTGTTGCTATGACTGTTGACTTAGTTTTTCTTCAGATTTAGCAAGACAGTGGAAAAAAAAATCCTCATATGGTAGAGGCACTTTCATTTACACTTAGTGATGAATGTACAGAAGAGTTTGATAGGTGAAGATGTAAAGAACTAAACTGAATGTTCTGTGTGTTCTTCAGACAGCATGAGATCCCTTTAAATTTCACAAAGTTTATGATGTTAAATATCACTTTGATTTTCTGGATTCTAAAAATTTCCTAGTTTCTAAACTTATGCCTATCAAATTTATAGCCTGTGTGTCTTTAAAACTTTCAAATAAATCATTGCTTAATCTAATTTAGGTAAATGCTTATGTTCTAATCCATAAATAGATATTTTCCATTTTTTATAATGACTAACTTTACATTTTCTTTAGGTCATGACAGCTGTGTAGAGCTCCTCCTGGAACAGGAAGTTTTCCAGAAAATGGAGGGGAATTCTTTCAGTCCGTTGCATTGTGCTGTGTAAGGAAGAGCAAAATTATTCTTTATAGATTTCATCACAGTATTTAACAAAAGATTTATCATTCTGTAAATAACAGTCTGTTTAATTTTTTATAGGATAAATGACAATGAAGGTGCTGCAGAAATGTTAATTGATACACTAGGTGCTGGTATTGTAAATTCAACAGATTCAAAAGGAAGGTAAGTATGCATCTGTGTAATGAAAAAATTTACATAATGGTTGCATTGACTGCTAAATTCTATCATTATTTTATTTTTAATGGCTCTTAGTTATTCCTTGATTGTTTTTATTCTTTGATGATTTTTTATTCTGTGCTAGAAATTTTAGAATGATTTTTTTTAATCCTATTCTGATTCAGTAAACTTGAATTAGCTTTTTATTGCGTAGACAAGTTCAGGCACGCTTAAAATTGCATCGCTTTTTGGGTAGTATTTTATGTGTATTTTTTTTCTGAATCAAATTATACCTGTATTATAAACTACACAGATAATAAAGTGATATGTATGAAACTTGAAGGTGATTATCTAAAGGCACCAGTCACAACTCCAGCAATACTGATACTAAATGACCAACTGTCCTGTCTTTTGTACCTGCACAATCACAGTATTTCTCTTTGTATGAGTTAGAAAGCCAAGCTGAACATGACCATATTTTGATTTATTGCAGGACTCCTCTTCATGCAGCAGCTTTTACAGATCATGTCGAGTGTCTACAACTTCTGCTCAGTCACAACGCTCAAGTAAATGCTGTAGATGCTTCTGGGAAAACACCTTTAATGATGGCTGCAGAAAATGGGCAGACAAATACAGTTGGTAAAGGGAAATTTGTATGCATTTCAGCTAAGTTTGTTAGTCTTACTGCAGATAAAGTTGCCTAATAGTTATGTTATTGTGGTTATATTTTGTCAAAATAACACTTTCATTTTGCACAAATGTAAGCTCTTAAAACTTTGCAGAATGTGCTTTTTTTTATAATACAAATCCTTATTTCCCCCAGAGGTGCTGGTTAGCAGTGCTAAGGCTGATCTGACTTTGCAAGACAGTTCTAAGAACACAGCACTCCATTTGGCTTGCAGCAAGGTGCGTGCATAGTCTCATTTCATCAGCGCAGAGCTTTGTGTTATCAAGCGTTGTTTGCAAATAATAACTTTGAAAAGGCATTCGAAGCTATTTTTGAAGAGTATTTGTTATATGACAAATGTTTGTTCTGTATTAAGGGTCATGAAACTAGTGCCTTGTTAATACTGGAGAAGATTACGGATAGAAACCTCATCAATGCCACCAATGCAGCCTTGCAAACGTATGTATCAGCAGTGAGTGTTTTTTTCAGATTAGTTTTTGGTGTATTTCTGCTAAAACCAGTAACTTGCTCATGAAGTAGAATAATTTTCAGGGTTTTTTTTCCAAATTGGTTTAATTTTGATTGAATTGCTTAACACAAAGAGTTGAACCGACTTGAATTGAAAAGGTGTTTCATTTAAACTTAAAGTTCAAATTTTAGCTGAGTAAAAACGATAATAAATAAATCTTAATGTATTGTAAATCAGGGAATCCTGTGTGGGCTTACTGCAATCCACTGACGTTACCTGTAAACCAATATTGTCGTTTTACGAATTATCTAATTTTTCAATTTAAATTCACTTGAGTTAACTTACTAGAGTCATATTAAGATTTGCTCTTCAAAGCTAGCTATTTAAAAAAAACTAGCTGAAGTATGCTTTTATTCTTCTGCATGCTTTCTGTTAGTAAAACATACCTCTTGTTCCTGAGATGGAAAACTTTATATTTAATTCGATATTATAGAGAATTCTGTATCTTCTTTCTGAAGATCTACGGTCAAGTAGAATTAAGCCTATTTAGTCCAATTATAGAGAAAACTCAAAAATGTTTAAGTATGTCATACTGTGTAATGTATTTCAGGATGGGCTATTAAAATGACTCCTCTGCATTTTTTTCCTTTTTTAAGACTGTATCTGTATAATAGGCAATATTTGACACCTGATATGTAGCTGAATTATGCACATGAATTGTTAGACTGCTTTCATAATACTATCATACAGGCCATTTAGGAAAGAAAACCTCTGGAACTTTAAAGTAACTAGAGTATTTTTCTGGCATTGCATCCCCTCTGCAATCTGTCATGTGCAAAGCCCTACAGTTTCACCAACTATTCACAGAGATCTGCGTGAACCTAAGAGTTCAAGCAGGAGTTAAGATAGCAAGACTTTCCTTCCTGTGCTCTTGCTGCTCACTGTGGTGCACCTCAGGCAGCGAGAAATACCCAGAAAGCAGGAAGGGGACTGATTGCCCCATTTCTGGCTTGAACAAGAGTACCTAGAGAGAAGGAAAAGCAAAAGTGAAATAGGAACAGAAGTGGGAAAATATATTAGCACAAGCTCATCTAATTCCACCCACGTGCCTTGGCTCATATAGTCCGATCAACAGATGTTGTGGGGAAAAATAGGTACATATTCGCACCTCCATATAATGTTTATGTAAATTTCAAGATTTTAATAGTTGCTTAAAATGTTACCGGTTTAGCAAACATTTTTCAGTACCTAAACTGACTTTGGTCTAAACAGCATTCATTCTAAACAGTGTCCTTCCTACTTTGTAGCAAGATGAGCATTGCAATTGCTGGCTCTACATGAAAATTATCTTTTACACTTTTCATTGTATCAATGGTGTGCAACAGTTCTTGAATTTTAATACTTTAACATAAGCACCATAGATACAGCTTCTCCTATTTGTGTATTCTGCATTTCTATTCTCTAAGTGAGGCAATTGTTTTCGACTCAAAATACATTTCAGTTAATTCAAACAATTTTAAGAACCTCAAAACGAATGAAGAGCAATATAAAGCAGAGTGGAAGTAAGCTGATTATTCTGTTTCCTGCTGAGTGATGGCAGGATTTATTTAAGCCAGGGGGAATCAGTTCTGAAAAACTGTTGCATTTGAGGAAGGTGTAATTAGAATAGTTGAGGTAAAACTATGCTTTCCTCGATAGATCAAGTCACCACAAAACAGAGTTACGGTTAATAGTTTGAGGTTTTGAAAAGTAATTTGTTTTTCTTCTTGCTTCATGCATTATAAACTTTTCATCTCTAGTCACAATGGAATATAGTGGTTTCTAAAAAGCAGATTGATTAAATGCTTCTGCATCTCTTAAAAGCATTTGTATGCAATAAAATGGGACTACCATGCTGCTGTTTGTATGTGAATGATTATTGCCAGTGACATACAGTAACTCTCAGATGAGACACTTACTGTTAAAACAGTGAAGGATTTATTAATAGTAAAGTATACTTTTTTCTGACTTTTTAATGTGATAAAGTGCATAAATAGGCACGTCATTTCTAGCAGCTACTTCCCCACAGTGTGTTTCTATAAAAAAAAATGTGCACAATTGTTATTTTATAGTTTATTTGCAGTGAGAAAAGAGATTTGCAGTCTTTTTTCTGATCCTGGTTATTGTATATGCTGTATTTGGACAATGTGTAAATAACATACAAATACTTCAATAATCATTTAAGTAGATGCAAGCTACCTGTGTTATTTATTATCTTGTTCTAAGTTTTATATACCAGTTTGCTTTCCTCCTCAGGCCTCTGCATGTTGCTGCTCGAAACGGACTAACGGTTGTAGTTCAAGAACTTTTAGGAAAAGGAGCAAGTGTACTTGCTGTAGATGAAAATGGTAAGAATAAATTTAACTTTGTTTCCCCGTAAGGAACTGTGGTTTTAAACTCAGCTCACTGAAAAGCAACAACCATTTGGAAATTTCATATAGTACTTGCATTAGGTTCCCCCGTACAAAAAGTGTTGTGTTGGTGATGGACCATTTTAGAAAAGCAGCAGAAGTGTAAGGAGAATTAAAGCTTTCAGAACAATACAGGTCATGGTATAGAAAGGTTTGGTTTAAATTTATGGTCTGATAATGTATATGCTATAAATACACTTGCTCTGGTGTACTGGAAACAGAAAAACATAATACTCAGAGTAAAATAAAACTTTCAGCTGTTAAGCTGGATTGAATTGCCATCCATTTTGTCAGGTGTTAGTATTGGTGTTAGTTTTTAAAAGCAAGTATGAATTACAGGTCCCAGTAGCTGAGTCTCAAGTTACTGGCTCATTAGAATTTTTTGTTACATAGGAGTAAGAAGAAGTAACTCCTTTATCACACAGAATAAATTCTGTAGCTTATAAGGACAAAAGAAAAGGAGATCTACTGACTTCTTATTTGCATATTTTCACATAAGGAATCTGTGGTCCTGCAAAGCTGTGCTGTTAAGAGATACTCTCCTGTTTTTATGGTATACTCCAATATGCCTTTAAAACGAAAACAGTAACTTTTTTGTTTGTTTGTTTTCCTCCCAGAAAGGATGTGTGATTAGTTCTGATTAGATTTCCAGTTTGGAAAGATTTTCCTTTCTTGATGTTTACAGTGATTTTCCTTTTACAGTGTTTCTCAAATTATACTGCTTATAGTGAATTAAAGATCATTCCTCCCCTAAAATAGGGTATACAGGGGTAACTGCTAAATGAAACTCTCTAAAGTGAAAAGATGGGAAAACACTGTTTGCTTGCTTGTTTGTTTTGCTTCTCATTGTAAGTGTGCTAATTGGAGACATGATTTGGTTTTTTTGGTTTTTTTTTTTTTTTTTTTTTTTTGTTTTTTTTTTGTGGGCTTTTCATGTGCAGCCAGTCAGTCCAATGATAGAGCAGATCTTTAACATAACAGAGAAAAAAGTTGTTTGCATAGAAGTCACGTTTCTCTGGCAGCTTGGGGATCTAACTGTAATGTGTTAAACTTCTTTTAAATTCTGCTAATATTTTAAATTTTAAAACAACTCTGAGTGCTACCTACTCTAGTTCCCCTCTGTGGTTCCTAGCATTTCTTTCTAGTAGGACTTACTTTGTTTATAAAATCTTGAGACCCCCTTAAGAATATTGCTAGTAAATTCTTTGTCTCTCAGGTGAATGTGCCAGCTTAAAGTTCAGTGTCGACAAAGTGATGAATACTTTGAGCTGTGAGAGAGCAAGGGAAATATTTATGGGATTTATCAGTTTACCTATTTTACCTGTCATTTTACATTTTTCTGAATTCTTAGAAGTATTAGTATGTCAGCACCTTGCTAAACCCGTTGCAAAAGTTTTCTTGATTTCCATAGTATACCTTTTATATTAAATGGAAAAGCTGGCAGTAGCAATCCAGGCTCTGCTTTGGGTCTATTTGTCTTGGATTTTCACATCTACTGCTAGAGTGTGTTTCTAAAGCAAAAAGAAAAAAATGATTGAGTTATCTGATACTAATAAAGCACAAATATAGACAAACTTAGGGTGCTTTTTAATTATTATTATTAGAAAGGCTTGAAAGAGTATGATTCCTTCCTTTTTGAGGGCAGGAGGGTGAAAGCTATCTGCTTAGCAAAACAGACTAAAGAAATAGGCACTGGAATGTTGTGTGTCAATACTGATGTTCTCTAACACAGCTCAGATAAAAGTAGTGATCTGCCACACAAGCTTAACGTTTCAGGTAGAACTAGATAAAACTGGAGGTAAAGTTTCAGTTATTTTCCATGGCAGTGTGCCATGATATATAGAATACGTAACTAGCAGAATCTTAGCTTGGTATGGAGTGGGCATATGTTTATCTTTGATTGACCCTTTCTATAAAGGCTGCATTGAGGTGTGGTGTTGTTTTTGTTATTGCTTGCTTGTTCTTGTTGGGTTTTGTTCCTTTCGGTTTACAAGCAGTATGTATTTATGTATTTGTGTAAAACTACTTAATAGCCCTCTGCTGCTGTATCTGAGCTGCAGAAAATTACTTGACTGAAAAAAAATGAGCTTTTAAAAAGGAAACTAGCTTTACTCCAATTCTCCGCATTGTAAAAGCTCTATATTTTAAATCATACCACTTCTGTTACAGAGCATCTCTTAATGTGGTGAGAACACTCTTGAGAGGTTTAAGAACAAATGTCTTCGGAAAAAATGTCATCTTCCTGGTTCTCAAAAGATTACTTGCAACTGAAACAACAAATTATCTGTGCAATATGCTTCCCAGACGTAGTCATGCTGAGGGTTCATTCTTATTTCTGTACCAGTTCTCACCGAAGTATTTCAGTTCTTTTCCCATGGTTCCAAGATTGTCTTGATGAAAGTTTGCCATCAATTGCATCTAAAAAAAATATATTGAATTTTACATTATTTATGCAAGTTTACCTGTCTTGAAAGAAATTACTACCTTTTTCTTTCATTTGGTACCAGCTGAAGTTTTATTTTTGGTCATTTAGTCAACTTTTCAAGATGGTTTTTTTTTTTTTTCCACTATTTAACTTACTAGTCTAGCTAGATTTCCTGGGACTTTTTGTGTCTTATTAGTGTGCATTAGTCTTATTAAGACTTTTATGTGTTGTATTAGTGTGCACTACAGTAGTCGAAGGCGATATTCTCTAACTCCAGAGATTGACAACATGAGGAGGTTTATGCCATTTTCTGGATTCTTCATTGCCATGCTCATTGGCCTATCAGTGCTTTAAAAGTAAAAAAGTGGAAAAGAGAAAAATGTGACTAGTTCTTTTCAAGAAAGAAAAGAACCAGCTCCAGGGAGACCTTCGATCGGCCTTCCAATACCTAAAGGGGGCCTAGAGGAAAGCTGGGGAGGGACTCTTTCTCAGGGGGTGTAGCGATAGGACAAGGGGTAATGGCTTTAAACTAAAAGAGGGTATGTTTAGATTAAATATAAGGAGGAAATTCTTCACTATGAGGGTGGTGAGGCACTGGAGCAGGTTGCCCAGAGAAGTCATGGATGCCCCATCCCTGGAAGTGCCCAAGGCCAGGCTGGATGGGGCTCTGGGCAACCTGGTCTGGTGGGAGGTGTCCCTGCCACGGCAGGGGCCTGGAACCAGGTGATCTTTAAGGGCCCTTCCAACCCAAACCATTCTGTGATTCAAGTTTTCCTTTGCTCATATGCCGGTTTGTATTTGAGGTCTTCTCCTGTTTTCTGGAAGAATTTTTTCTTGTAAATGCTTACCAGATGACTCATGTCTCAGATGACTTTCTTCTCTTTCCCAAGTGTAAGACTTCATTCAGTTTATCTCAAGAACTTTCTTTGCACTGACCACATTAATAAACCTCTGGTTTTCCTGTTGGCGCCTTCATGGAAACTTTGAAATCCCAGGGGAAGGAGCAGCTCTGCACTTGGGCAGGGAGAGCACTGGTCTTGAAGCAGTGTTCAGCACGCAAGCTCCATTTTCTGTTGTGCTAGAAAGCTGTGTGATAGTGATTTTTATTTGTTTTCTCCCCAGACGTACAAGAGTATTCAAGATCTTAGCAAGAAGCAATCTTTAAAAAAAACAGCCCACCAAACTCTGGGATGTTTTTGTACCTAAAATATTTAAAAAAATACAAACTGATAATGCATTTAATTTTAAGCTCTTTTTATTTTAAACAGTGCAGAGTTAAGCAATATAAAATATTTTTGGAGCTGAAAGATGACATGATCTTGGAGAAATTGTACATTGTCTTTTTGTTTTAAGTGACGGTTGTGTTTTTCCTTGGCTTCCAGGTTACACACCAGCTTTGGCCTGTGCACCCAATAAGGACGTTGCTGATTGCCTAGCTCTCATCCTGTCCACGATGATGCCTGTTTCATCAAGCAGCACATTGCCTTCCTTTACATTCAATACCATTAATCATTACACCAACACCTCAAAAACTGTCACCTTCGATTCCTTGCCAGTCATGAGGAGTGACCATAGCTCTTATTGTACTTTCAACAATATTGGCAGGGAGGATGGCTACCCCTATACAGAAGAAGACGAACTCAATGACTCTGATTCTGAGACCTATTGAACGCTTTATTTTGTAGGTCTGAAGAGTGAACCCTAAGGCTGGGAAGTCAGCAGACTTGGGCTTTTGAAAAAAAAAAAAGCTGTCAGAATTTGAATACAAAAAGAAGACAGACCTTTGAGAAGATGTTTTTTATTGTGGTTGCATATAAAAAAAATCTGTGAGACTCTAGGGGGATTTTTAAGAGCATATTTTGCAGAAGAAGCATAAATTCTTGAATAAGTACTTGGAATCCATGGCAAAAAAATAAAATAAAGAATGTCAAAACTGTTTTATTTAACTATTCTACCATTCTGTTTCTGGTGCCAGGAGTAATTTCTGCAGACTAGGCACCCTACTTGATGTAAATGATCGACACTATTGTACAACACAAAGGATGCTAGATTTAAATATTGTCAATAAAACTAAAACCATTTTGAAGGCAATAAATGAGCTTGGTACAGTAGGCATTGTTTGTGCTGCAAATTGCCAAAGGACCAAATAACTTAAAGATTTTTTTTAATTAAATACCTTTTTTGTGAAAACTGGAATAGGTTCTTTGAGAAGTTGTTTTAATCTTAATCACTTCTGGGAAAGAAGCTTAGATTTGGTTTTAAGTGTTGATTTATTTTTTTTATCATCTAAAAGCCTTCCGACACTATTAAATGTACCATGAAAGAAAGCAGATGTATTTTTAAGTTTTGTTTTCTTTTTCTTTTAGATGAAATGAAAATGAACTTGTCATACTTTTATAATACTAAAATTAAACCAGCTAACAAGGTGAAGTCAGGGTGAAAAATGTACAGTGTAATAAACAAGGGAAGGGGTGGGAGATGTGGGAGGGAAGCAGTAATTGTTGCACAGTTTTAGATTTTTTAACTTTTGGGTTTTGGATTGAGATTTTTTTAATTTAAAATACGTGAGTAACTTGGAAACTATGAAACTGCATAAAAATTTGAAATGAAATGTCTTGACAACCCTGTTGTGACTGAGAGTTCTTTTCAACAATTTGTCCACTTCCTTATATCATAAAATTGTACGTAAGATTCAAGCTGTATGTCACTATCACTTTTTTGTTTTTAAAATCCTGGAGTTACACGGGAGGGGGAGGGGAAGGTGAATTTAAAAGTATATTTCCCTATTAGCAGAAAGTACAATGTCTGGTCTGTGGGAAGAGCTGTGTATCTTTGTTGTGCTCCATTTAGAAAGTGAACGGCAGAAACAGGTCCCTGTAATGTAGTTCAGACTTGCCCGAAGTTTTTTTCTTTTAATTTATAACAGACTACTGTGGTTTTTTAATTGCCTGAAAAATGAAAAACTGACATAAGTAAGCTAAAGTTTCATCTGTTAAATATGAATATTTACTTTATTGGGCTCTGCTTTAACTATAACTGTTACTTTTCAAGTGAAATTGCTTATGTACATGCAAGAAATACTTGCATGTCCTGGTAAAGTACAAATAAATTACTACAAACTGATTCCAATTTCCTTTTTATCCTTTTTGTATTGTGAAACTGGAAATCTTTATGATATTGTAAATTATCAGCTGGTTTTCTGAACATAGTGTGGAAACATGGGACAATATTTTGATCTATTTGATAATTTTGTGGGGTTTTTTGAAGAATTAATGAGCATGTACATAGAAATAGTGACTGCTTGAATACTGTATTTACCTGCACTCTTTCAGTACTTCAAGATTCCTGTATATTTTGCGGAGTATAATAAAACCCAAATGTGAGTTCTACTAATGAATAATTCATTTGTATCTATTAAGCATTAATGGCAAAGTCTCTTTTGTTAAACTGTTAGAATTTATAAAATCTACTTTACAAAGGCTTTGTAATTCTAAAGTGAAGGTGAGCCATTTGAATTTAAAGTAATCGTAAATGTTAAATTACTTAATTTATTCCCCTAGGCTTCCTTTTAAGTATTACTTTCTTCACCGTTTGTGCTTGCGTTCGTTGTTTATATATACAGTATGTTTGTCTTTGAACAGAATTAGATGACTTCAGGGAGATCGTGATTTCTCTTTTCTTCCCTCTGAACCTCTCAAAGTACAGGGCTACGTGGGAGTGATTTGCACGCCTCAGCCAAGCTACTCAGAAGATCCGCGTTAGCCTGTCTTGAGATTCGCTGCATCTATTTAAATACCAAGGTTGAAACAGCATGGATCCATTTCTCCTCATATTTTTGTGGAAAATCCGAATGCCAAGTTGCATCCGTGTTCCTTGAAAGGTAACTATTGAATGTTTCTGTTAATGAAGCCATCCAATTTTTGTTGTTCCAAACAAACTGTGTGATGATGTTAATAGGCTTTTATTATCTGGGCTTGACTTTTATTTGACTTCAAGAAGACTTCTTGTCTCAGTGTGTGGTGTCTGCTGCCATAGGACAGTTTCTAGGAAGGATGCTCCTATCTTACTTGAAATATTAGGAAGGGAGCAGAAACAGATCTATTCGTGTCTGCCGCGTGCCTGGATGATTGAGGGGAAAAAGCTTGGAAGGTGTCAACTTGGAAGTTAGGTTCAAATATGGAATACGGACAAATGGAGAAAATAATGCTGTTAAACACCTGTATGTAATCAGAAATTACGCCTCCTATAATTCGTTACTCCTCACATCTTGAGGAAGAAAACATTTTTCGCCACATTAAATTGCCTTATTTTTAAGTTAAAAAGAAGTTCTGTGAACTTTCTAGGGTTAAAGATGTCTGACTTGTGTTACAAACCACTAACTCCATTTGGGGATTCAGAGTTGCATGTATCTCATTAGAATTTATCCAGTGGATTTTACCACAGAATTTAACCTGTGGATTTCAATTTGCATTTGGTTGTTCCATGCTGCTGGTACAGGTTGGACAGTAACTGAGTAACTGTGCCTTGTAAATGATAATTGGGACTATTACTAGAATACGGTCTTATTCCAGAAATGGAACAAAGTTTGTTTAAAGAACATGTTACCCTTGTTTGAGGCTACTTCATTAATGAGAGGTCAAGAAACAGAAGGTTCCTTGTTGCTGAAAAAAAAAATAATGCTGTCTGTAGTCGGAATGGCTGTTTTTCTGTTTGTGTTCACACCTGAATGGAGGCCTGTTTACTTCCAGAAAATGATGCTGGATCCGGCATTTTTCAAAATAAGTCCTACTTCTTTTTTTTTTTTTTTTTTTCCTGTACAGATTAATAGGGCACCATTACTGTTACAATCTTCATCCAAACAACCTCTTGGATTTTCACCAAGAGAGGGCAGGGAGGATTGGCTGGACTGCTGAAGCAAAGTATTAGAATAAAGGAAACCCTTTTTATGCTGGAAAAAAATAAATAATGAATGGACTTAGGAATGACAACAACAAGCTCTGATCAGCTTTTTATGTACTCTGACTTCTTTGATGTTTTATGGACTTTTCAGTTCTCAGGATAAATGTTCTGCAGGAGAAAACGCCAAGTTAGCACAGAACCCACCAGACTGTGCTGTTACTTTCAGAGTGTACTGTGGTCATGTAAATGCTTGATGCTGTTACAAAGAAGAATCAGTCTTAAATTTATTTATTGACTTATTTTCCTTCCAGGCATGACCCGTCTGTAATCAAAAAGATTTTTCTTATGATATTGTGTAAAGTCTTGTCTCCTACTTCATGTTTCCTACTTATTGCTTCTCCAGCACCAAATCTCTCCAAAACAATCATATATTTGGAACAATCAGAGCTTAGAAGTATGCATGTTTTAAAAGTTGTATCTTCTTCTTTTTTCTGGTCATACAGTCTCTACCGTAAAATTCTGACTTGAATTGTCTACCAACCTACAGAATTAAAAATGTTTGGTTTAAAAAAAAAAAAGTTATCGTTTAAAAATGAACGACTTCTAAGTTGTTCCAGTTAACATCTGAATAATGGGTACTAAAGATCCCAAAGCTATTACCTGTATGTCAGATGACGAAAACAGAGCAGGAGATAATGTTTATAGATACTTTGACGCCATAATTCTGTTTTGAGAGGAATTGTCCTTCCTGTCTTGCCTAGAGATTCTGCGCATTTGAAAGCAACAAAAACTGCAATAATCCAAATAACATACTCTATTTACATTCTAGTTTCAGAGAGCAAGGGCGTTCATTAGAATCAGTTGGTTTGAAATAATACAAGTGTTGTTCTGGTAGTTGAGCTTCTTTATTTAAAAAAAAAAAGTTGCGGTGAGCTTTCTGTTAATCATGTAATAACTGGGTGAGCGGATAAGCCTGTAAAAAGATTGTAAGCAAAAGCGAATACCATACAATACTGTACAAAGGATTGTTGTCTTTGTTGTCTTAGTTTTGAGAAGTTTTATCACATGGATAATCACAGAGCATTTCTAATAGCACCAGATGTCCGTGGCACTTACACTCCCTAATTCCATCTGTGGGTCAGCGAGGTTCACGTCTTAAAAGCAGAAACCTAAACAAAAAGGCTAAGTGTTCAGGGAAACAGCAGTTCTGCAGAAGAACTGGAGGACATGCTCTTTGCTCAGAGCAGCACACAGCAGTGGCAAGGGAGGTCCATGGGCTTCCCTGGCTCTCCTCGCTTCCCACCACTGCTCCATGACTCTGCTGATGGTTCTCAGCCCCTTCCCAACCGAAAGGCCACGGTGCTTTTGGTTTAAAAGTGTTGATTTGAGATGATGATAATCCCCGACTGATCCTGACTGGGTTCAGAATACTAACCTTGGAAAAAAAGGGTCTTTATCATGTCCTAACAAGTAGTTAAAACTTTTAACACCACCTCCATAGGTCCAGATTTAAACTTAGCAAAGTACACATTTTAATATCGGGGGAAAAAAGCAAGTATTTAATTTCTTGAAGTTGGTCCAGCAAATTTATATAAATCCTTGAATCAGAGATTGGTAATTATAGCCTCTTGTGGTAATTTCTCCATAGTTTGTGATGAATTTCTCATAATCCTTTAATACGGTGCAAGAGTTGATAGGACTTGGAGAAAAATTCTTTCAGATTAGGGTTAAAAACCTTTATTTATAAATCTGTAGCTGTGACTGTATATAAATTGGACAAGAATTTGCGAAACACGGGTCTGTCTCCTTTACAGACTGAAACCAGAGATGTCAAATGGAAAGAGACATAACGTAGGTCTCTTGGTTTCTATTTGTTCAAGCTCATAGCTTTAGTTTCTTTATTTTTTCTGTAGTCCTTTTCTCACTATAATATCTCTATATTCTGAAGACTTAAATTCAAGGAACCATGCATTTATTTGAAATGGCAAAACTGGTTATTCTTAAAATGTCATCATACTATTACACATGTAAAATCCTACAACCAGACCCCTAGTGTGATCCCTGTATCCTTACCTACCTACTGAAAGAAAACTTGACGAAATTTCAGCCTAGGAAAGAGCATTTCTGTCAGTTGTTCAGTCATCCCAAACCCATTGAAATGTATTGGTTCCCTTT
Source organism: Anser cygnoides (assembly GCF_040182565.1). Taxonomy (NCBI): domain Eukaryota; kingdom Metazoa; phylum Chordata; class Aves; order Anseriformes; family Anatidae; genus Anser; species Anser cygnoides. The sequence goes on along the minus strand of NC_089874.1, from coordinate 37,530,223 downwards.
CCCTGGGGAAGACAAGTTTCAGCCATAAGTAAAATTTTCAAATTACTATTTTTTTCCCTGTTTCTCCAACTCATCTCTGACCTGAACATTTCTGATGGGGGAAGAAGATGAATGTCACTACTTTCAGGGCTTGAAGGTCCTTTGAAATTCTCTCCAACCTGGCATCCCAATCTCTTAGCACTGATATTTGTCTTCAAATGAAGCAGTATCTAAATTGGTTATGCTTCTGTAGTGCCTTGTGTCACTGCGCATCATGATATACTGAGCTCCTACGTTCCATGCGGCATTTTAAAATCTAGCAATTTTCAAGCTGAGGTAGGGAAAGGAATCTTGCAGTATTTCATCATGTAACTGTAAACATAGTTGAATAATATGGAACTTAAAGAGCCTTTCAAGCTGTCTCACCATTATTGTGTCATTAAATATTTAAAACCACCTTACATTCTCTTGTGCATTAAAATTGCAATAGAAACAACCAGAAATTTTGCTACTCAGTTTCACAACAGAACAAAACAAACTCCCCACTTCCAAGCTTTTTCAAGTGACAGGTGCTCCTCAGGTTTTCTTCTCAGTGTCTCTGGGAGTTGATTTGGTTCAGAAAATTTAAGACATGGCTTTTTGTTTTCAGGAATGGTGTGTGTTTTTTTTTTTTTACTGGTTTTTTTTTTAATATGCATAAATGGAGGAAGAGGGTAGTTCTTTCTAGCCACTGAATGTGTGTGCCAGTAGTGTTGATTAACTGTTGTTTAGACTCTCTTTCTGTAAGAGTCCTGAAAATGTTCTTCATTGGGTTCTTTTATTCAGTTTAGCTGCTCTCTCTGAAGCAGCCAAAGAAAGTGGTCAATTTTCTGTGGTGCTCCTTTTGGGATTTCCAAGGTGCTAGGCTGTTTAATTAAATACCTGATGCTGCAGGACAGGCCACAGCCGAGGCAAGGCTGCGCTGTGCTTCATGAAGATGGCAGCGTCCTCAGTACCTTGTTGGCTGCAGGAGGCTCTCGAAGCTCAGTCACTTCGGTCTGTTCATTTCACCTGTGAAGATCTGCCTGTGCAAGCTTGTGCCCAGTATGTGTTGTAAAGGTGTTTGTTCTCAACAGCTTGTCCCAGTCCCTTGCCAGTTTCTGAGCCTGTTCACGTGCTTCTCAATAACTTATCTCTGACGTCCTGATTGTCAAATGTTCCTTTGGTGCGTCTCCTGGCGGTTTCTCTTGCTATGCTCAGTGTCCCCACAGCTACCTGTGTAACTCACTGGGGATGTGAATCCCAAAGCAGCAGGTCCCTTAGGAAGAAATCCCAACACCCCTGACTTGCGTGCTGATACCCCTAGGTGCACAGGGCTTTTCTGGTCGTCTTCCCCTTCCCCGTGGGCAGCACCAAGACCCCTTAGAGATAGGGTCCCCTGCTGTCCTTCTCAGACAGGGTGTTCCTTTGGTCTTGGTATGAATGTCTTCCAAACCCTGACTGCATTTAAATCAGCAGGCTGAGTGATTTATAGCTGTTGTCGACTTAAGCAGTGCTTCCTGTATGTCGGAAGGTCCTTGTTTTCTGGGTGGGTTGGTTGGTTGCGCTCAGAGACGGAAACTGCTCAGGAAGCTTTACTAAAGCTGTTTATGCCCATTGAAGAGAGATGATGAAGGTCTGGGTTACGGTACGTAACAAGTCTGCCTGCGTGAACTGCAGCCTTGCTAAAGGCTTCTCACGCCCTCAGTCGATGGCACTTAGCTTCACTCGCACCCTAAGAGCACGGGGTTGTTGGAGAACAGAGCTGCGCTGGGATGGCTGTCCCAGCACAGACGTTCAGGACACACGTACCGGTGGTTCTGAGTGTAGTGGGTTATTGCTCAGCCACCCAGTGGATGCATCTGTTGTTGCTTGAAGGTCAGCGGGTCAAGTTTACTTGATGGTAGTTTTTCGCATCGTACTGTCCGGTCTGCTTTTTCCACAGTAGTTAAAGGCTGCATTTTTAGGGGTGAAGGGGACAAGGTATTAAAACACACCCTAGAATTTAAACTCTCCTCTTCAAGGAAGGGACAGAGCAATGTGCCCCATGCAAACTGTTAGGCCACAGTGTCTGTTTTCTAATAGCTGTGATGCACCCGAAGTTAGAATAGCTCCATGGAACATGCTTTGCAAGTATCTCACAGATAACTGCCTTTTTTTTTTTTTTTTTTTTTTCCTTAAGCATAGCAAATATGTAATGCAGCTTACTTGTTTATTGTAACAACTGCTTTGGAACTAAATATGGAAGAGTACTTAGCACAAAAAAATGCATGGTTTTCAACCCACAAAGGGGATGGGGAGGCCTGTCCTGGTGGCTGAAATTCTCCGGTCATTTATCCTTTCTTTCCCTTTCTTTCCTTTGGATGTGATCACCATGGTTCTACAACCAGAAGCTCAGTAAACACCACAAATGCTCTTCTGTTCTTTTCTGCATGTTCTGAAATGTGTTCAGCTTTCAGCAGGAACACCACTATGGGTGCAAAACAATTAATGACTTGTAATGACCCCATGGTTTGTGTGGCAGGGAGCCACTTTTACATGAGCAAATTTATCTCTAATGACATATAGGAACTCCCTCCTCATACTTCTGCCAAATAAATGCTGCAGGATAAACAAACTTGTCTTGCTGTATCAAAGCAGTGTGACCAGGTCCTGGCTCACAGTAAAGTAGGTTGGAGAAGGGAAGTCTGATAGAAGAGAAGATTGTAAATATTTATATAATCATTTTGCGTAAATACTTGAGATACCTTGAGGTAGAAAATTATCATGAATATTTTGCTTTCTGAAACCAGAACATGAATTTGTTCAAAGCAGGAGAATATTGAGTAACTTTCAGTGTATGTACTTGTTGCCAAAGTGGTTTCAGTCTGACGACATCTCGGAGCTGCCTCAGACAACCCCACCTGGGAGTCACAGCTCTCCCCTTCACGCTGTACTCCTCACAGCAACCAGAACAGCAGATTCAGTGCTTAGAACACAAGGACTCACCAAAGGAATGACTGTGTTTATTGTTTGTCTACTTAACAGCTGTTACATAGATTGTAACGGCCAATGAGACCACAGGAAGTTGTAATTCTTGAGAAGAAATTACTTTCTCTGAATTTAAACCCAAATGAATATCCTTCGAATATTCTCTTCCTAATGTCTTCACTGCGGTAAAAGAGTTTGTCACTGCAGTACAATATTTATAGCACCTAATCTCATTATTGCTCTGGAAAGAGGGGTGTGCTTTACTCATTTAGCAGCAGGAACCTGCCATCTGGCACACAATTTATGTAAAAACCTTACTGTCCCACAATTCGTTGTGTGCTTTTCACAGCTTATTGAATGAATTTATGAACAATGTGTAAGATGTCTCAAGTCAAAACAGGCTTGAAATGACCCCTCTTTTAAACAGGGACAGTACTACAGTAGTACATAACCTGAGCAATGAACAGCAACAACTGTTTTCTTTAAACACAATTCCTTGCACAGGAGGGTGGAAATTGTCTTAATGAAGCCTAGTGCTTCACAGTCGGTTGATATACTCTTCCCCAGATGTGTTGTTCCATAGATGTTTAAAGCAGTAACGTTCAGTTATTCTTCAAAGTATATAGGAAAAGTTACAGTGGTTGCTAAAAGAACTGCAGACAACCAAGCAGCCAGTCAATGGTAATCATTTCAGCTGGGGGCGAGGGTTGGGGGTTGATACTAAGAAAAAAGAAATCCTTGCACCCTAACCAGAAATCAGAACTTCACCATATACAAGCTATATTTTCATGCACATCATGAATGGTATTTGTGTCATCGACTTCATTCCCTATTTTTCTTCCTTTTGTAGTGGTTTTCCATTCCATTTATTTCCATAACCCTAGCCAAGACCCAAGAAAAACAAAAGATTAAATTTAAAGGGGCAAATTCAGTTTAAATGAGAGATTATTTTCCCTGTATAAAACATCTCAACACATTATAACAAGCCTTCATAGTTGTGAGGCAGTTTGTTTACTTCTGGAATGACACGCGCTTCCAAGGTACAGACCGTGGTTTATAGCCTCTTAGATTAATTGCTTTGGTTATCGTTTCAAATGGGGAACGTAATTGGCCGATCGTGTAACAAACATACCTGAAGAGCTTCGAAGTACAGATAGTCAACAGTTCGTGTTAAGATACATGCTCCGAAAATGTAAGCAGTTTGATTCAGCCAAATATCTGTGCTAGTCCTTTTCATACCACCTCCCGTACAGAGCAGCAGTCAGTAAGCCAGATGATGTTCTATTTTTGCTCATGAAATAGTGGTGGTTTTTCCAGCCCATGTGATCAGCAAAGTCCAAGGTAATGCCAGATGTCAGCAGTAAAGGGAAGATATATGGAGTACTCATATTTCCCCATAGCTGGAAATCTATCAAGGCAGAGGCATCCGTAACCTCCTGCCCGCAAGTGCTAAAGCTGAGACCACCACACTTTACTAGAGCACAGGCCTGGACATAGTATGTGCCGTGCACTGTATGGAGCCCATCAAAAACTCCTAAAGCATATAATTCATCCGTTAAAACAGCTCTCCGATAATTTAAGTAACAACAGAGGATGTTGGAACAAACCTGGAGCTCTCCTTTTTCGCCCCAGACAGGAACAAAAGTAAAGTTGTCATACATCATTTCTGCATAGAACTGGGGAGGTAACTGTTCGGTTCCTTTTTCTAATACTCTAGCAGGCGTCTCCTGTCCCTCCTTAAAGCAAACTTGATCATCCATTGAAGCACTTGTGAAAGTCTTGCACGAGTGATGTAAGTTCTCTCTGAATCTTTCATTACTCCCTAAACTGGTTTTGTAATCAGTGGTAATCACAGGAATTTCTGCAACTATGAGCTTGCCACCATAGCTTTCCATGTTGTGGTAGATGAACGATTTGGCTGGAGTGTATATGCCGCTCCCTGTCATGCCCAAGGTAGGGTGGTGGATATTAGCTGCTAAAATGTTGACGTTGAAAGCTGTTGCAAAAGCTTGTTGAAACTCTACAGCAGACAGGAGCGGGAGCTGGTTCATCCAGGCAGTGGGATATACAACTTGTTTTAAGTTGTATTGTCTGATTAGCTTCACTGCAGGCTCAAAGAAGAGTATATCAAAGCAAGTGAACATACCGAACTTGCCAGCGAAAGGGGTCTCAAAGAGCTTGTAGTCAGGCTCTGGAGGGGCATCGAAAGCATATTCAAAATACAGATTGTGCTTGCGGTAGGTGGCTACCAGCATACCGGCATCATCGAATGCCACGTTGGTATTGAACTGGTATCTGCCATCAGATGGGCAGCGAGGATCGGTGTGCCCACAGGGCTGCTTGGTTCCTAAGTTTGCCACGAGGAATATTTTGTTGTTCAATGCCATGCAGCTCAGACGTTGCAGAACCTGGAGAAACAGGATACGGAAGGATAAGTTTTATTTCAGCAACTATAACGTATTTCATACTGTTCAAATTGTTCAATTTCCAGTTGAAATCAATACATTTGAACTTATCTGTAAAATTTACATATAGTGATAAAGTTATGGTGAAAGCTATTGGAACCCATTACTTTCTAGACCAAAAAGTATTTCAGATACTAATTTCAAAATGGCTTTGAAAAAAAATTATCTGGCTTTTATTTCCTGACAAGTAAAAAAATATTTCTCTCTACTTCGAGGGCTTGCTGGCGCACCAGTGGCCTTAAACCACCACAACAGATCTACGTTTACCTTTAGAAAGACAAACTTCTAATTATGATCACTTGCAGCTGCAATCTTTTGTTACTTCAACTACTTTTAGAGTTTTTGCCCTAAATAAAAAAAAAAAAGTGATTACTACCTACAACTTAGAGAAGCAGAGATATAAACCGATTTTACTTAGTTATAGAAAAGAAATTCTGAAAGTTAGACTGCAGTATGACTGGGATGTTTCTTCGAACCTAGAGAAAGCTGCATGTTAACTGGCGTTCATTTTCTGTGTGGGTAGGACCGCCCAGTATGATGCAGATATCACGGTGCAGATATATCTGAAGCTAAATCTGAGCAAGCACAAATAAGCCTGTAGAACGTAAATCGTGTTCCTAGGGCTGACCCCCAAACTGAATACCGCTGCTGAGAAGCCATATGTATTGCTCAGGCAGAACACAGTTTACTGGCTTCTGAGATACAGGCCTCCTAGGATTTCTCTGCACTGCACCATGCCAACCAGATATATTGGCCACCTTAAATCAGATTATGTAGATATTTTTGGATAGCTTTTTAGGTTACGCTGGGGTATCACTGTAATTTAAAGTTATGTGTTGATATAAAACATATCTTCAAAACATTTTCTGTAGTTCTGCTGAAATGAGAAGCTGTGCATTAGCGAGAGTGCTGACTGATGCAAGTAGCAAAATGGGTGGGAATTTAAACATACTGCTTATTTTGTCTGTTTGGCTTATTTAAAGACAGCAAATAAAGGTATATCACCATAAAACACCATTTAAAATTTATTTTTAAAAATCTTTTCATTCTGTGTCTTCAAATCAAGCTTGCCCTGGCTAACTGCAATAAAACCCAAAGACTTCCAGAACTGCAAACTCCTAATAGGATCTGAATGTCAAACTAAATTTTTGCTTGCTTGCTTGCGCATGGTTATTGGTAATAAGGATTCATAGGTCAAAGTAGGTCACCATTTATAACTGAGATCCCTGTTTGCACAGGAATTCTGCTGTCTTAGTAGGCACATGAACAATTACAGTATTGACTACTGTAATATTAGAGAAATAAATAGTTTGTATTACTAAGTATAGCATAATTTTTAACATTAGGTCCAGAAGAGTAAATGGAAGTACTATTTTTGTAACTTGCAGGTTACCTCCTCTGTAATCACACTCTATCTGTGTTAAGTTGTGACTTCTATTACATTTTAGCAGGTCCAGCCCTGTTACTTTTGCAAGTACTTTTACAGACAATCAATGAGACAGAATGTTCTCAAGTCATTACATCCACGGAAAGCTCAGACTATTAAGACTGAGTAACAAGAATGTATCAGAAGTGATGATACTGTAATGTTGTTTTATTAAAACAATGTCATTCAAAATAAAATCCCAAACCACTACCAGTGTAAGAGATATGTAATAAGATATTACCATTCTATAGGGTGGGAAGCAGGAGTTTAGAAGCCCAGAAGGCTCATAAAGAAGCTAATCTTTCTTGTATGTATCTAAAATCCTCCCCTGCTAAGAATTAAACCAGCATCAACAGAGTCCATGAAAATAGAATCTGATACCGTGAGTTGATACACTTCTTGCTTGCTTCCCTAAGCAAAACTAGAGGTAGTTACGCACTTGGAGGATGAATCTAGCATTCAGTTATTCCAGTTCTCTACAGAAAACATTCCTACAATTACCTCTGTGTCATTGAACAAATACATCTCTCTGCATGGATTCCATTTCACAGCGTGTAAATGTGGAACAAAATCTAAGTAAGGATAAATGGATCTTCTGGTGAAGTTGAAGCCATGGATTCCATCTTCAGGAAAAACAATAATCTGTGCCCCCTGTATATAAAACAAATGCACGTTTTGTAGGGATAGCAAAACCAACCTAAATATGAAATGAAAAGAAAGGAATATATTGGTGAAGAAGAGCTAAAGAAAGTTAAGGATAATCCAAGTTTGTTTTGATTTGAATGTAGTTTGAATGTATCTTTTCTTTAACAGAATGGTAGGTGTAACTGTATATATATATAATATATATATATATTTAACCTAAGTCATAACTTTAGCTCGAGAAATAACTTGACATTATTTTAAGGGTGTGTTAGTAAGCGCAGACTTCTCTAAATTCTTACCAGAAATATTCTCCCTTCACATGAGTCACAAGAACAACATCATTCAGGTTAAAGATTAATGATGTTAAAATTTGTCTTAACTTTGTTTTCAGAACTATGCCAGTTGTGGATGAAGTCTATCAAAGGTGCAAGATCTGCATCAAACATACCGTTAACTGTGTCAAAGGAGCAGCATCACTTGAGTCCAGTCCTACTGGAATCCTTCCTAAAAACAAACAATCCAGGTAGGATTGTTTTCAGAAACAGCTTGGCTGTGGAAGCAGTGCATGCCCTAGTAGCAATGCAGCCATGACAGGGCTAGGCTGGCACTACCTAAAACTTACAGATACCTGTTCTTGAAAAAACGGTTGATTCCTCTTACGTCAGACCTAGCATCAGTCACTCAAATCCCCATGTCTTTTCAAAAGTCAGTTCAAATGTGTTATCTGTGCTATGGCTTCAGGATAATTTATGGTGTTTTGGATGCAGTACTGCATAAAAATAGCTATCATGCTTCTGGACTGTGAGGCCCAGGAACCTGAACTTCTCAAAAGAAACAACAACAACAACAACAACACCCCACCACCTTCTAAAATTATATAAAAATGTTAATTCTGTTCCAAAACAACAGCTTTGTGTAACCTGCAAATCACTTCTTCTCTGCATAGGAACAATAAGGCCTGCTTCCTCTGACTAGAAGCAGCCTTGAGTTTTCTTGGGGAGGAAGGGAAAGGAGGCTGTGCATAACAAGTGCCAGAAATACAAGTCTTTCTCCTCTGAATATATTTAGGAAGGACCGTTCCATGAACGGTAGGAGAAAGGAATGGAAAACTTTACTTCCACAAAACTGTTAATGGTGGAACATTCATTTCCAAAGCATTAAACTTCTTTGGTGTTTAGAAACATTCAGGAATTTCCATTGAGAGTACTGGAATAAAATCAAAGCCAGAGACGTAAAACAATCTTTCAATAAAAACATTCCATTGAAGAAAGCAGAAAGGAGGCAGGTATTCAGACCAAAATAGAAAAATAATTTCCCTACGCTAAATAACTATAGGCATGTTTTTCCAAGCTTGGAATACCTCAAGTTAGGCAAGTTGCTAATTGGCCTGACTTTTTCCTGAGCCGCTGGCAGGTCAGAATGTCCGAAAAAAACAGACCATACTTATGTATATAAATATGGCTGCAGTTGCCTGGGAACACAAATGTGAAAGATTATCCTCAAATAGCACTTACTCTATATATACATAGGACACACGCGACCACTCCTAAGCCGTGGCATACCTGCCTTGCAGCAGCCACTACCTGCTGCTCGTAGATGTCCAGGTTTCTGCCCATGAGCTGCAGCGCCGAGCGGCGATCGACGAGGGCGGTGGGGTCGGGGCTCAGTATGGACTCGTGTTCATACACAGCGGCGACGTAACGCGCCTCCTCAACTCCTCCTGAGACAACTTGAGAGCAGAGAAAGCAGACGGACAGCTTCCAGCACAGACCCGCCATGTCGCAGGCCGTAAATCTGGAGGGGAAAAAACAGCTGGGTAGGGGGCCTCGAATAACAACTCACGCCAGGAATTTCAGATTAAACATGGACTGTAACTGAGACTCTGAGCAGTGGTTGAACTGAATGTGGTCTTTTTAAATTCCTAAACAAACACGTGTATATTGTTTCTAAAACTTCAGTCTAACTACCTTGGTGTTTTTTTAAAGGCCTGTACTGTTTAAAAGCATTTTTGCTAGTTGCACTGATCTCTTTGCTTGATCTCCCTTTACAGTTAACTTCCTCATCCATTTATAGATCTATCGTACCACGTATCAAAACGTCGCTGGGAAAACTTAAAAGCAGATCACAAACATGCAGTTTCTCCCCCATTTGGTTATAATGGTGATTTGTAAGTAGCAATTCTTAAAATTACTTGGACACTATATTTAGTAGACAAGTAGCAACACAACATTTTATCAGTACTAACAGAGATAATTGCCAAAGAATTTGAAACTTCTGCATTTATCTGTTTTTCTATCATGGAAGTGCCTCTCCTGATGGATTCTGAATTTTCACTATATTCCAACTCTGCACGTGCAATAAATAGACTAATTTATTTCATACAATGAGGCTTTTTTCAACTTTTATAAAAATGTTGAGTGCAATTCAGAGCCACATTCCTCCCGTGCAGTGCAGATAGGTAACAAATGCTTTCACAGGAATAACAACAAAGCAAAAATCCCAACAAAATGCAAAAAAAAACTTTCATTACTGAGCTTTTCTTACGTTTACTTCTTTCCTATCTTGTTCAATCCTCACGACCTCAATAGTAGCATTGAAAGGCAGTGGAACAGAATGTGTTTACTGTATTTTCTCAGTGGAGAAATCCCTTTATGCTCCTACTTTTGAGGCTGTGCAGCAGAAATAAATGAAGAATTGGAGTCTGGAAGGTTGGGGCATCCTCTCTGTTGTGGGCTCCCTACATAGCTTTTTTGACTTCCCAAGTTGGTAACACCCTATACTTACACAGAACATGGTCAGTGACTGTGCAATACTTATGAAATACTACAGAAACACCAAGTTCTCCAGAATTTGAGCAATAAATATACAGTGTGACATTTCAGTCTTTGTCACCCCTGTGTTGCTAGTATTAATAAATAAATGCTGAATGTCAGTGAAGATGAAAGAGCGTGAAGGAGAGATGTGCTGATGCTAGGTATTGATGGCCCCCAGTCTTCAAGTTCAGTTATTGATTTTGTAAGCTCCAACTTTGTCCCGTGCAGTGGTCAGCTTTGCAAATGAAATCTGATCAGAATTAAGCAATACCAAGGTGCAAATGAAAATATAAAGCAGTAGCAGGGGGAAGGAGAAGAGAGAAGAGGTGGGAAGCCTCGCACTGTTAAGAAAGCCACTGAAAATAAACACACTGTAGCACTTCACTGACAAAACTCTTTTCTATTTCTGTCATCCCTTCAGAGCCAAAACGCCTATTTAGGACAGGAATGGGTTCTTGTCAGCCATTCCTTAACAAAGTTGTCAACAAGGATGTAATTAGAATTCTTCGCTACTAGCAATGGAAAACTTGAAGAGTTTGAGATCACAGGATGAAACTGCTATGCATCAGAAAAACAGCCTTTTTGTCTTATAAGCCAAACATAGCAACATACAAAATTAACAGGGCATCTAAAAGAGGAAGGGACTCATATTACTATCTTGAATGTTTCAGACCAGCAGAAAATAAACCTTAGCTAAAAAGTAAGAATTTTCCAAGCCTATCAGTAAAATACATCATTTTGTCATTGCCCTTCCTCTTTTAGATGCACGAGAATTTTAGCAGTGAACATCTGACTATACAAGCTCATCCATCTGAACTTGTGACAACTGAAATAAGTCAGTAACTAAAATAATTCCCCTGAGTCTTTTCCCCTGGCTGAGATTACCGCTAGTTCCACACACAATGGCTGAGCGCTTGTGAGCGCTCCCTAATGCCCTTTTTGACAGCTTCAACACCAGAAAAGTGGTAGCTAATGCAGTGCTTCTAACAAGGAGAGCTGTGACTAGCTCCGAGGCTGGGCTTAGGGACAGTAACCTTTTCAGCCAAAAGTAGGACACCGTCAGGGTTTACTCATTCCTTAGCCCGTGAGACTCCAAATAAGTCTCAGCTACGTTCTCTCTTTTTTTTTTTCCCCTACCCCTAATGGCAAGTGCAATCTAATAAATCTTTTCCCTGAAGAGAAGGTAACATGTTTAGGGACTACAGAGCTGTCAGCTCACCTAAGTCCCAACTTTAAAGGAAATTTTCATAAATTGAAATGCTTTATAACTTAACCTCTTGTCCTGTCCTTTTCCTGTGATTTATGCAGTCTCTTGCCCGGCACCTATGCTTCAGTGTGATCACCTCACAAACCCAAAGGTGTTTCCCAGCAGTGAAATGCAGAACACGGAGACAAAAGCAATGCGAATGCTGCTTCTTAGCACCAGTATACTTAGCAGAATCCAACAGACTGTACAACACAGAAGCAGCACGGCACTTGTACAGGTCCTCTAAAACGGCTGTTAAGCTCTACCAGCAGCATAGCTGCTAGGCAGAAGTAATTATGTCTGTTCCACATGGGGTTTTACCCACAACTTACGCGACGCCGCTGCCACTCACTCGATACCCAACCAACGCGGATCTGCAAACACAACCAAACTCCAATTACATTTTATTTCTCCTCCGGTGACCCCTCCCGCCCACCGACTTTGCGGGCAGCACCGCCTCCCACCGTGACCCCCCCGGTACCCCGCCGACCCCGCCGCCTCCGCCCCGCTCCCCTCACGGCCCCCGCGGCCCCTCACTGCCTCCCACCGGCCGCCGCCTCACGCGCCGCCCCGGCCGTTTAACGGCCGCCCCCTAGCGGCCAACGGCCGCCACCTCCCGCCCTCCGACTGTGCGCCCGCTCTGACCAATGGGAGCCCTTTCTCGCATCCAAGCGGCAGGTTGGTCCCGCCTCCTCTGCTCTCTCATTGGCCGGGCGGCGTGTCGCTCAGCCGCCTCAGTGGCTGCCGCTGCGCGGAGGCGCTGTCATGGCGGCGGGGGAGGCGGTGAGCGGGGCCGGGCTGGTGGCCGAGGCCCTCCGAGCTCAAGTAAGGGCCCGGCCGTGCGGGGCGAGGCGAGGCGAGGCCGGGGAGGAGCGGCTGTGCGCGGCTGTCCCTCCCCCCGTTGCCCGGGCTGGGCACGGTTTGCCTTGAGTGGGGGTCCCATGGTGGCCCGGGGGCGTCAGGTAACGGGTGGAGGTGAGGGAGCGGTGGGGCTGGAGGTCTGTGGGACCGCCGCCCAGCGCCCCGCTGGCTGTGGTGGGAAGGACTCGCTGCCCAGAGGCCTTCGCTCGGCTCTTCCCCCTCAGGAGCCTGCTGGGCCTCCGCAAACTCACCACAGGCCACCGGTGCTGTCACGCAATGCCCATCAATGCCCACCGCCCCTTCGACCGGTACACAGCACCTGTAGCACGTTTGCAGTTATCACTAGTCCTTATTGTTTCTAGACTCGAAATGGTGCAGAATTGGCAGTAGTCTTACCAAAAGCTTTTCTGTTTGGACAACGACACACTAAAAGGTAGCTCGTTTGCCATGAAAATTCACATTATCTTCTCATTTGTCGGTTTGCCCTCGCAGAGTATAATCCCACTTGTTTCTTGGGGCTTTTGTTAACGTTAATACTCACTGAAAGCTTAAGAGGAAACCATGCTAGGAGTTCTCAGAATCAGTAAAGCTGACATACTGAGTGACGGGAAAATGATGGAGGAGAGACGTCGCAAGTAAGAAGTGGTCAGCAGAAAGAGCTGAACATGTTGAGTGATGAACTGTTGTGAGCAGTGGGTTTTGGAGGTCTGCGAGCTGTGGAACAATTACAGAGGGCTGCACTGCAAATGCCAGTATTGTACACATTCTTACAATAGCCCATGAACTTTTAAGTGAATATATGTGGTGGTATGATGTTGGTTTTTTCACCGTCATTTGACAACCATTCTGATGGCTTCTAACATTTTCTTTTTAGAATATTGAATACATGTTTGGCATTGTTGGTATTCCAATCACTGAAATCGCAGTTGCAGCCCAAGCAGTTGGAATCAAATACATAGGAATGAGAAATGAACAAGCTGTAAGTATCTACCTGGTAGGACCAATCCTTTCTTTAACTGTTTTACAACAGAATGAAATCCATCATCTTACTAGAAAGCATGTAGCCTCTGAACGTTCTTTTAAGGAGACAGTAGAGAAACAGTTACAGCACTAGTCTACACTTCAGTAGTCTTTATATATTTCAGGTTGGTTGTGTAGGTATCAGAAATTAGACGTTAGGTCGTTAGCATTTTGATTGTGTTGCCACAGTTGTGATTGCCACTGTTTGAGGTTTGTTTTTTCCCAGTAGTAACATTTCCAGAATTCAGTGGTCTCCTGGATGTCCCGAGGTTGAACATGATGACCTCAAATTCAATAAAGAATGATAAGAATAGCTCTCCTGAATCAGGTGGTCATGAGCTGTGTGGTTTTGCTGTCTGATCCTGACATGCTTATAGGAGTGTGAGAACTCAGAGGAATGTATGTCTGTACGTGGAAAATCTTTATCTACTGTGAGAGAGGCAAAGGTGCGCTAATGTATTTAAAAGGTATATTTAATACAGGATGTCAACACGGTCTTTATATTCCTGTACATCATTTAGCAAGTATTCTAATTTTAGTTTTGGTTATTAACATGATTGAAATTAATTTTGTCATGTATCTGTAATTAACAGAGAAGATTGCTTTGCACTGCAAAATGAGATGCTGTTCTATTTGTCACTCTTTACTAGGCTCTTTTCTGTTAGAGCAAGGAAGACAAGAAACACTTTGTAAACAGTGAGATACTTTTGCTTAGGGGAATAGCAATGGCTTGAAGACTTGTTTTAGCGTCAAAATGTCAGGGTTTTTCTTCTCAGGGAATGGACAAGGATGAACAAAGATATCTTGTGGCGGGTTTTGCTTTGTTGTTTGTCCTCAATGAACACAGAGTAACTGCTTGGCAGAGGAGAGGGTAAAATGTTTGTATGTACAGTGTATTCAAGATACAATTAATATTTAAATGTCATAATTGTAATTGTCCAAGTTTATTAGTTGTGCAGTGTGGTTGCAGAGGACATCCATGCAGCTACTCCCTCTATATATTCATGTATGTGATCGGAGATGTATGGAAGACAAAGTTTTCTCCAGAAGTTAAATTAATGCCTCATTCCTGAGCCAGATGTAGCAAAAGCACGTTTGTATAAGAACTTGTTAGTGCAGGAAGACCAGATTAAAGCATGAAGTTAAAGGTTTATCCTTCAGCTAATCTCCTGCAGCCTGTAACATGGTACAGATTTGCTAGTGGCAGTTTAACCCCTGGCCCACTTGAGCACTGGGGAGTTATGTTGCAACTCTACAGGGCCGTGTCTTTTGTGCGTTTGTCCCTGGGTAGAGATCGCTCTGGTAGATTTAGGAGATCGATAGGTTAGTTTTAAACTTTATAAAAATAAAAAAAAATATTTGATTTTTATTCATTAACACCACATATTGCTAATGTTTAGTTCTTAATCTTTAACAGTAATTACCGCTACGTATTCAGAGCAGTTCATTTTTTATAACTGTTCGTCATGAACGTCCAGTATATTGGTGCAGTAAAGTTGGTGCTGATGCTCGTAGCTGCCAAGGGAATCGGGGTTGAGAGCCCCTCAGTAAGGGCAGCTGGAACCGAAATGGACATCTTTCATTCTCCACCCCGCAGCCAAGATCTCATTTTGTAAGATGTTGCAGTCCGAAGAGTTCATAGCCCTTGGCCTCCGTGCCTGGACTGTGCACTGTGCGGTGTTGGATGGGTGCTGATGTCCCAGGCCAAGGCAGGTGCCTTGCCCTGTCACACATTTGGGTGGTTCTGTTCTGTTTTTGTTTGTTTGTTTTCCCTGCTTGCCTTCCTGAAGCAAAAGCACCATTTTCACAGCTTTCAAAGTTGCATTTTTTCAGTGGCCAGTAATAGTCCATGAGCAAGCTGTTTATTATTCTGGGACTGCTGCTTCCAACCTGTGGTCACACCTGCAAGGAAGGGCTTTTCAAGGCCTGCACTTAAGCTGTACATTGTAACAAAAGACACCACGTAGCAAGCAGCAAGCTCACCTTCCTGCGGGAGGTTCTCCTAGAAAGTTGATCACAAGCCCTGCTGCCAGTCCCAGAAAATGTAGGGTAAGATACATTTAGGCACAATTAGCATAAGGACCTCAGGCTTGCTCCTTGACATGGTTGTACTGTTTTTACCAGATCTCTGCATACAAAAATGTTTAAACGTTGTTTACTAGTTATGTTGTATTCATTTGCTTGTATTCGAGTTGAAAACAGGCTAAGCTTTAGTTAAACCCTGCTTAATGTTTCCACTCGTCTGGGAGCAACAGCCCTCCGCTTTAGCTGCAGTTCAAAACCCAGCGTTCACATGAGTAGTTCTAAATTTTGACTTCAGTGCCAGCACCTGGGCTTGCTATATTTCTTGCTAATGCTGACTGTAGGTTGCGAGGTTAATGACATTGTATATGCCCAGATCCTTCTTGACTGCGGGAGGAACATAAGGATCTGCTTTCAGCTGAGCCACTGTGTTGTGACCTTGACAGATAATATGCGTGCTGGTGCTCACGTGT